>NW_003163318.1:305883-691284 GCF_000004985.1 Naegleria gruberi | reverse complement strand
TTGGCTCATTAGATATTGAGTTGTCACTCTATCATTTTACTATAGAACTTTGACATAAAATCAAGGATTATGCTCCAAATCACTTATTTTATATGAAACTAGTCTAGAATTGATTACACACATTCTATACATCATTTATATACATCTATATACGTTTTGAAACAATTCATAAAACTTACATTCAGTCAATCAGTAAATGTTCAATGTCAATAGTGATTATATCCAAGTGTACACTCTATCTCAGCGAAAGTACATCCAACCGTCATGTAACTTTACCAGATACATTTAATCACACTGATATACATCTGGAATCAATTTTAATGTTTTAGAATTGAATTCAGTATGATAATAATATCAATCTGTCAAATTGTCAGATTTCAACATATAGAATATACTCCATCTCATTCATTTTACAAAATATCATACAAGTATCAAATATGAATACACTCCTCTTGATAAGGAGAACAATCTGACAAAGTTTCACATTGATGGCTCTGTATCTTACAGTCAACCAATATACCTTAGAATATAGTTTACATTCCATCTCAATCATTTCAAAGAGTTATTGATCAATTCCAACACCAGTATGTTACTCACACATTATAGTACAATTCATGTTTCAAGAGTGATTTCTATGATAAAGTTGATGGAAGTGAGTGCCAAATGGCACATTCACTTCCAATATAGTAGTAAGCTTTGTTAATCCTTTCGATTCTGAGCCATTTTCACATCAACTTGAATCTATTTTTAACTTTTCCGCGCGTTTTTCGGTTTGATCAAGCGGCAAAAATAATTTTGATCAAGTGATTTTATTGCCACTAGCCACCATCATAACTTGATATATATAAATATTTAACAATTTCACATCAGCCGAATATTGTGCCCCATTACAATCACCATCTTTTGACATCATTTGTGATATATATTGTTAATGTATTTAAGGAGAAAAGCTTAATAAATAGGGGTTGACATGGGATCCAAACCCAATGAGTATATTCACGTCCCAAACATTTGACTTCTCAAAGTCCATAATACAAAAGTTAGTTCTGACCTGACCTTTAAATATCTATCAATACAAGAAATGAAACAATCAAATTTACATCATTAATAGATGATAAGAAATATAATCAATGATATGAATCTTCACTAAGTAATCTCTTAAATAACCCAAATAAATCAACTCTGAATCCTAACCAAACCCTACAGAATTAGTGGGGAATATGCACACACTTTTTTCGACAATGGAAGCTGTATTGAAATAGTGCAAACAATTCACTCAAATCCTCCAGTTTTGCGTACCGTGAATGCTACAGTCTATTTCGTTGACCAGACCACACAAGAATACACAAAACATGGTGCTCATGTTCGTTTGGGTGTCGAAGGTCACGGTCCTGTTAGGTGTCCTCCACGCTCTTATATCCAAATTGTTAGTCCACAACCTTTCGATTAGTTTGTTGAAAAACAACGTCTTTATCGATGAGAGGCAGTACATTCTGAAAGGAATAAATTGGAATTTATCGAGTTCTATTGTTATTGATAGTAACTGTTTTGATTACAGAGGCTTCGTCAAGAAGCAGAAGAAAAAGTACTTTTGGAAAGGACAGATCTTAATGAAGCATTCCAATTTTAATGAAGGTCCATTCCATGAGGAGAGTTCTCCCTTTGCTTCCTTCCACGCCAACCATTACTAAAGTCACCAAAATACCAGCTTGGAATCGTTCCGTAACACGCATATTGTGCAAGCCTTTTCAACATCATCTAACTTGTCTCCTTTTGGTTCTTCAACACATTTATCAACACAGTGTCTAACCATTTCATTGATTTCATCACCCTGCTAAATAGGTATATTGGTATTCCAACCTAAGACTGCTGGTTCTTCTTCTGGTGCACAAATTAGAAAATCTGTCAAAACTGAAAATAATGATGTGAATAATCTCTCGCCTAAATTGCGAATATAATTGCCTTAAATTAATTTTCCAGATAATGTCTTTAAGAAAAACGTGTACAACCTTAGTTAAAAATATTTAGATTTCCAGAAGTCAGTGATTGCCAAAGTGAATAATGCCAACAACCAATTTTCTCTTCTACAAGTAATTCATCATTCCCACAGAGGCATAGTATTGGATGAATTTTATTCGAATTTAATTGCCTTATTACTTTTTGTTTATATAAATCAAAAAAAATGTACCATCCACCTACCATCACTTCACCACCACAACTAGAAGCAGAACCAACCGAAGAATTAAAAAGAAAATATAAATATTCCTTATTTGATGATAACTCTTCTTCAAAAAGAGCAAAACCAAATTATTATAATTCATTTAAGCATTTATCACATTCGGAAGTATTGAAACTTGTTAGTGAAGATCTTTTGTTATCACTCGACCAAGATGAAATTGATGTTTTGAAGAAGGAAAAAGTAAATGATAAAATTCCATTGAATGCTCTTTGTGGAAGTCATTTAATCTTGGCTATTGAACAATATAAAACAGCCATCGAATCCAAGAAAACACCAGAAGAAGCCAAACGATTAATGGTTGAAGATTTGATGGAAGATGATAAAATTCCATCAAAAGATATTGCCCGAACAATTGCTAATTGGTTAATTGAGATGGAAACATTGAAGACAAACATTGTTTCAGACAGTTTAAAACTCCCGAAAGAATTTGATGATTCTCCATTTGATTGGTTCGAATCTCTTGTTAAGGTTAACTTGAAAGAATGTTTCCTTAATAATGTCGATAAATCCTACACTCCTGAGGAAGGAACAATTCAAGGATTTTATAATCGAGAGACATTTGCCCATGATGTGGAAGAATTAGTGCGACATGATTTGAACATTTTTCATACAAACAAAACGAAACCAATTGAAAGAAAAGGATATTTTAAGTATGGAATTCTATCCAATGGTACAGGTAGTGGAAAGTCAAGAGCTTGTAAGGAAATTCGAAACATTGTTCTTACAATGAACATGGATTCTGAACATAAATATAGAAAATTACATTGTAATCTTTCCTTAGACACTGGAAACACCTTAACAAGTGATGAGATTAACGGTTATTCCAAACAAGAAACTGAAGGGAAAATGTTTGGATTACGAATTTTAGCAAGATTAATGGGGTGTCCAGTCAGTTATTTAGTGGAATTGCTAAATCCTTACTTTAAAACTCTTTATTATACCACCAATTTCTTCACATTACAAAACATTACAAGAAAATTGGAACAATTTATTAACAACGATGAAATTTTACTCATGACCATTTCTCTGGATGAGGTTCAATTCCTATACCAAATGTTTGGAACTATTAAGGATGATTCAACACTTACTCCATGGCAACGTCCTTTATACGCCATTGGATATTATATGGTGAACACTGACACTGTCAATTTAAATTTAAGTAGAGTTTGTTTGATTCCAATTCTATCAGGTCTTGACCACATCTCTGATCTACGATTTGATGAAACAGAGTTTGGATATCAAGAATTAACATTACCACCTCTTTGCCCATCACAATTGGGTACAATTTTAAAGGAATATTTAAGTAATAGTTATTTTAAATGTTCAACTACAATGATTAATATGATGAGCATTACCAACAATGTAACTATACGAAGAATGGGAGTTTTGCTATTTGAGGCCTTAATAATACCTGAAGTGTTGAACCTTACTTTGAGAGGAATTGCGTCCTTTTTAACAAAGGTGACATTTCAAGAATGGAAAAATCAGTCTGATGTTCTATTTCCAGAATTGAAAAAGAATATCGATAAAGTAATTAAAGGGTATCTTGTTAAGCAAGAATCATTCAACGACCCATCAGTTCAATCCGAATTATTACCACGTTTATTGTGTGGATTGAATGTTTCACTGACAAGAGAAGAAAAGGATCTCTTCTTGAAAGGATTGATTTATAAAACTCCAACAGGTCGCCTGTATATAGCACCACGATACTTTAGACAACTAGTCAAGAAAGATCCTTACATTTCAAGTAAGATACTAAAAGAACAAGAAATTCATCCCAGAGATTTTGAGAGAATTGATTTGAAATGTATTTGTTATAGGATTGGAATTCTTAGACAACTCACAAAACCTCTTATCACTATTAAGGAATTGTTTCCATCCTGTAAGACTGGTGATGATTCTAACAAGTTATTTGAATTGGATGAAAATGAGTACAAGATTGTATCTCATGTCACGTTCATTTCTAAAGACAAAGAGAATAATATTGTTAAAATTGACAGCTCCAAATGTATGAACAATCCCTCAGAAATTTATTCATACACTTCTGATACGCATCCCTGCGTTGATGCACATTTTTGGTTAAATATTTGTAAACCTAAAGAATCTCTATTCCTCATCCATTACAAAAATTATTCACTGGAATCTAATTTGAGTATTGTACAGTGGTTGGATAAGAATCAGTTTTCAGATGTTGCACTCAAAGAGTTCGAGAATGTTGAAGTATATTTCGTCATGATTACAACAACTAGAATACATGATGAAGAAATGAAGAAATTGGAACAACACAAACATTATGACAAGGTTATTTTAATAAGTCATCAAGATGTTGCAAGTGAAGAGTACTTTCCTTGCAACTTGTTGCCATACTACAAGGGATTTTTATTTCAAAATGTTTCAAAATTGGCTACTACACCACCCTTTAAGAATATAAATGCTTTAGAAAATTAGTGAATGATTCTCAAATAAATGTAGAATTACCAATCATTATTAATGTCAATATGGTTCATTTCTGTTATACTGATCCTTTCTTTTCCATAAATATTGGAGCAGTGGCAATTGTGCTTAAAAAATAAGTATTACATTGCTAGGTTCCTTAAATGTGAAAGTTGTCTTCCATGTAAAAAATATTTTAATTCCAATCCTCTACGTCCACTTATTTAGTACACCTTAATGAAATATATTTTTCCAAATCTCTTTTAGAACATGGCTTGGTTAGAATACCATCAATTAAACCAATATCATCAATTTTTGATAAGGAAATAGTTACATTTCCTGTAAGAAGATAAATACTAAAGTCTGAACCATATTTTTGTCGTAGCTCTTTTGCAGCTTCCAACCCATTCATATTTGGCATATTCTACGTAGAATATTAAATTAATTATTGAACTTTGAAATTACATACCATATCTGTTATTACTACTTTGTGCGTTTTAGGGTTAAAACTCTTAACCAATTCAGCTCCATCTGCAACGAAATCAGTTTTGTATCCTAGACCATTAATCATTTTTACAATAACCTTTCTATTAATTGGATTATCCTCTGCAATAATAATCTCTGAACTGAATTGAGACTCTTCAACTGTCTTTTCTCGTTGTTCAAGATTTGACATTAAGGAAAGATAATTTTGGTGAACATTGAGATGCATTTCAATTCTCTTATTTTCTGCTTCCATAATTGAGTCAACTTCATTGATCAGTTGATTATCTGACAATTTAAACGGTAAATCAATTACGAAATTACTACCCTTTCCAACTTCAGAAAAGACGTCAATCCTTCCTTCCATAGATTTGACAAGATGAGAAACGGTTGTTAAACCCAATCCAGAACTGAGAGAGTTAGTAAATGATTATTTGAAATGGTTTTCACTTACCTTGGTACTTTTGATTGAAGGTTATTTTGAAGTTGAACAAATGGTTCAAATATTGATTCAATTAAGTGTGGTGGAATACCATTTCCATGATCAATACAGTTAAATCTCACTAATAGATTGTCATCCTTTCTGTTAATAACTTGACATGACAATACCACCTCTCCATCCGGTTTTGATGCTTTCACTGCATTTGTGAGGAGATTCGAAAGTATTTGATGAAGCTTTGAAGCGTTTGACAATACAAGCTTATTCTTAATTTGTTCGTCAAGTTGAAATGTTAACTTGACTTTGAAAATTGATGCATATCCAGAAATTATTCCTCTCATTGATAAGAGTGACTCATAGAGATTAAAACTTCTCACATTTTGAGAATTTGGCACCTCAGCAATTTCATGCTCAATTTTTACAATTTGTAAAATATCTTCTATTAAAAGTAACAAGACACTATTTGATGAAACAATGGTATCGACTAAGTCATTCTGCTTTTCATTCAGTGGTGTTTCTTTCAACAATTCTAAACATCCAATACTGGACATGATAGGACATCTGAACTCGTGTGAAATGTGGGCCATGAAACGACTTCTTGCCTCTAAGGCATGTTCCAGTGCCAGCCTAGTTTCCTGTAATTTATCCACCTTATATTTTAGATAGCCAGTCACATTTACCATATAATATGAAAATATCCAAACACAACAAGTAATTCCCAAGTATTCAATTAACATGTTTACCAACTCGGGCGAAAATCCATTATTAATAAATTCAATCACACCAAAGTATCCCAAACTCCCAACAAACAGAGCAGTCATATAATAAGTTGGAAACAATCCCCAAAAAGTTGATTTCAAGTAAACATTATTCGAGCCAGTAAACCACATAAAAGTAAGAGGAATGAAAATAATTTTGTGAGTTGGATGAAGGAAAAACCTAACAGTGAATATTGTAAAGGACAAGATCATTCTCACCTTTTCATAACCGTCACTACTGGCAAAAGAATCTCCATACGACATTGCAGAATTAATGTTTTTCCTATTGATTAATATTTGTAATAGCATTACACTTATATTAAGCAAATTTCCCTGCCATGAAATATGTAATCGACCATACAGTATTGCTAGAATATAGGTAGTTAAAAAGACGACCATCACGTTGATTCTATTGGCAACAATGAACAACATTACTTTTTCTAAATTATTATTACATCTCTCTCTCAACCTGGCATCTAAATTAAATTCATCGGAGGAGGAGGTACTTTTAGGGTTTGTGGTGGTGCTAGTTTGGGTGAAATGGGAAGTACCTTTAGCAGGTGATGTAGGTGGTTTGAACATGGTTGATGATAATTCCTCTTTAAAGTGATGGTGTTCTTCTCCGATTTGTTTTTGTGATGATGATGTTGAAGAAGATTCTATTGTTGTTTGTGGACTTGTAAGAGTACTGGTAGCGTGTGATGCCTTGGAAGGCAACGCCACAGCAGCAGCTGTTTGCGTATTGGACATTTTTTAAGGACTGTTTCTATTAGGACAAGCAAACCTCCAGATTAGGCGACACTGAAAACCTTTATTTGTGTTGGGAAGAGTCCTTAATCATCTAATTGTACGGAAATGGCGATATTTTGTTATCAGGTGAAAAAAAATATTTTCTACAAACGGTCTTCAGTGGATTTTAGATGTGGATCGAATAGCAAAATATTTTTCTGTGACGACTGGATTTTCCTATTTTCAATAATTTTGAATAAAAAAATACTCCAGTTTTTCATCAACATGTTCTTATCTAATTGTTTTCGACAATTCTTCATCATATTAAAAACCATTCAATGTACAACAGGATAGGACTATGGGAACTACACACAATTATTTTGGAGAAAATTTATTGACAGTTACGGATTTTAGAAGGCAAGTGTTAATTTTCAAAAAACAATTGATGAATTGAAGAACTAAAAGTAATACGTATTACTTGTTGACATCAACCATAGGTTAACAATGTAATGTGTGCGAATGTTTTAATTCAAGATTGTTTCTATCAAATTGTTAATATTTCATCATGATGCTCAACATGTAGAACAAGTAGAACACCATAGCCTTGTTCTAATTCATCACTAACATAACGCCAGAAAGTTATTAAACCTGCCTTCAACCACTTACAAAGTTGGAGAAGATGCAAGTAAACTTAATTTTCATCAAAATATTAATTTTAATATTTTCGGGATCACTAACAACAAGTTGAGTACCACCCAACAACACCAAGTGGTTGACAATCATCATGTGGCTTAATATTGTTTTACCACTTTCCATGTTTCAAATATCGAAGTGGTAGGTTACTTGTAATTTTTATCACTGTCATCCGAACCATAGCTATTCTTCATCTGCTTTGTCATTCCTCCCAACAACAACAATAAACACAACTCTATCATACCGTCTACCTCTCCATCCACTTTCATGACTTCATCTCTTACATTGCTTCTTCTGTCCTTCATCGACATAATAAAAATTAAAAAATATTTCCCTAATGACGGGATTTACCCCTGAACCGCAAAAAACCACATTTCATCAGAATCACACAGCTAAACAACAGGGTTGGTGTTTTTCATAAATTGTACCCTGTATTTAACTATTAAGTTTTATTAAATTCGGGAGTTGATTTTTCGAAAAAAGAATAGAGGGCGGCTACTTTTGAAAAACAACTACCTCATTCCGAAAAACAACAGACCACCAAAATTCAATTCCTAAATGGCTAACACACCATAGCACACAAATTTGGTTTATTCAATTTTTAGAATTGTCACATCACACTCATCACACCAATTTACAAGTCACAAACACTATTCAACTTCAATTCGACTTCTCTTTTTCAAAGCTGAACTCAAATAGTCTTTGATCTTGTCCTTGATTTCACTGAAGAGACACTCATTTTGAAAAGTCAAGCAAATATCCTCTACCAACTGAATGTCAAGGTGTTCTCCTTCATTGATTTTATCTGAAATAACAACCTCTTCAAATCTAATCTTGGCTCCAACACCATCTACAGAAAGCACTTTTATTGGAAAGAAGAATTTCTAAATTAAGAAGTCTATCATTTATGAAACATTAAAAATGAATCAAAAAGCGTTAAGAAGAAAAACATTCAATACACAAAAACATACAGAGAACGAAAACGTATCAAGAAGGTTGTAAAAGAGACTATGAAGATATTAGCAAAAATGTAACAAAGGAACAATTATTAACTGGAAATTTGAAATTGGAAATAGATGAATCAAATTTGAAATCTGGACAACAAGAAGTAATTTTTCATGAGCAAGAGAGTTTCAGTTTTGGAGAATTGGGAGGATTTGATTTAAATGACAATAGTAGTAGTATTGTTGACGAATCATTGTATAAGGGGTAAGCGGTGAATGTTGTTACAGCAATAACAATTATTCTCTTTATTATTGTATTTTTCGAGATTGCAACATCAAAGATTGGATTGTTATTGAAATTATTAGGAGAATTGCTTCCCAAAGATCATTTATTATGTAAAACTAAAGATGCTCTGTTGAAATATGTGCTCAACTTTGGCAAAATGGCAAAGGTATTTAATTCTACGACTAATCGATAAGAATCATGTAAGTATTTAAATTAATTAATTTATTGATATCTTTAGGATTTCCGTATTAATACATCCCTTTCAGATTTGGTGGTCAAGACTGTTTCAGGGAACATTGTTAGTGTCAAATCAATGGATTTTTCACTTAAATCAATCTCAATATGCTTTTACTAGCAGTGGAAAGTAAGTGGTTTCATAACTAAATTGCAACTAATATTTTAGACGTGTAATAATCACAAGTTTTATTGAGAAGAACAATACTGTATCTGCTATTTTGGATAATTACGTGGATGGGAAATTTACTCACACTTTCACGGAGCCAATTACTAACCTCAAAGACCTCGCATTTTCATTTGTTGATTCATTTGGTCTTGGTCATTTTTCCAACCATTCCATTCTGCTAAGTTGACTCTTAATAAAAGTTTAGGTTATGATTGTAAAAAATTCAAGTCCTCAATTTATTGCAAATCAACCCCTCACTTTTTCAAAAAGCCAGGTCTGGATTTGATAAAAACCACTGTTCAGATAGTGGTACCTGATTTTACCCCTCGATTTTTTGCAAACTACCACTTATTTCCGTCATTAGGGTTTAAAATAAAAAAATAAATCAATATCACATCTTCCTTTATCATCAAAAGCAAAATCTTCATCAATGTAGCAATTCTCATCATCACTGTGCAAGGAAAGAAAAGAAATATTCATTTTCCTAGAGAACACTCTAACATTTACAATCTAGATAAATCTGTTGTTGGTGTTGTAGGAGATGTAAAATCATCGGTAGTAGGAAAGTCTAGTGGAGAAACAGCTGAAACCATCGATTGTCTTCTACAAGAATTAGCCTTGTTAGCCCAAATGGGACTATATGTAAAGAGTACAATACCAGCAAATACAGATACTCCAAAGCCATGAAGGAAATAATCAATAATATGATAATTTGGTAAATAGAGAGAAGTCACGATGGACATGGCAACTGATAACATTAAAATTCCCATACAGAGGAGGATTCCAGTGACGAGTAGCAGGATTTTAGTGTATGGACTATTCATTAATTGAATGAATGATTGAGAGGAGGTATTGTTGGCCTTGATTTTGTTCTTTTTGATTGTTTGGATTAGACGAATGCCACTAGATGTGAATATTACAACTTGAAATATGGAAATGGAAATGTAAACGATAAATAATGAGGCATAGATTGGAGTAACATCGAATTTGAGATCGCCTGTCTTTTTGAGTAGATTGACCAGCGCATTAGAGATACACAATCCCGTACAAATTACAAATGAAATAATGGTAGCTCCAATAACGAATCCAAGAACAACTCGATAGACAATTTGATTCATTGCTCTTGCCTTTCGAACAGTTGACAAGCTGTTCATCATCTCATTGAGGAAAATAGATTGATAATTCAACTTACAATACATATTGAATGAAACCCATTACAAATATTCCAAAAGGAATCATTTGAAAGAAGGAGATAAAATTCTCAATGAATCCACTAGCCCACATTACTTGTTGATACACTAAAATGGATGCCTTATCAATTTTGTTGCTATTCAAATTCGCATACAATCCTATACCATTATAAATTAGTCTGAATACCAAAGCGAACAAATACATCAAGATAAATAGGGAAAGTAAGATGTAAAGAATTGCTTGATTCCTAACCAATTGTTTTCTTGCTCTTATCATTTGTATGATGGAATAGACAAGGACAAATGACAGGTAAACCAGAAAGAAGGCGGAATTGGCAACCGATGTCGAGTTGGTAATGAAGGTAGGAAGATATTTAGAAGTTATGTTGGCAGCAGTCATATTTGAGTAATCTATCGCTTGCACTGTCAGTAATCCTGGCATACCCAGGTCAATAAGTGTTGTTGGTTGAGACATTTTTCTGTTTGTTTCATTTGCCAATTTAATAATCATTAGAAACTTGTTTGATCTCTTCAATCAACACCTGTCCAAATTTGTCTATCTCAATCAAATCGTTTACGATAACCAATGATAATATCAGAGATAGAATGGAACAGCTTAACCATTAGTAAAATCAATAAATGACAAATAAAGATGAGATACAACAAAGCTCCTCGTTTGTTGAACTTCTTGATAAAAGAATTAGTTTAATAATTTTGTAATGCAATATTGCTAATCTCAAAATCTGTTGCAAATGATCTAATATTCTGATTGACTGTTGTGTGATAATTGAGAATCATTTGGAATGTATCATATTCTGAACTTCCTTCCCTTGTGAAACAATCAAAAACTTGCAACAAATGATTAAACTATCTTCTGGATTAGTTCAACATGTTCATATACTCTAACAATTTTTCCATAACTTCTGATTGGTCAATTTTGCTTTCTCTTACCCAGTCAAATACTTGGAAAGATCTTTCAAAGTCCTTATATTTCAAATTCTTCTTTTGTTGTTCCAATTCGTATAGCCATTCATCTGATTCAAAACTATTTTCCTTGAAAATTTCATAAATTGTTGAAATGTCCTTTTGTGAATCATGAATAAGACTGTCAGGTTTTGGCGGAATTGATGGTTGCAACGTTATTTTCTACTAGTAGATAGGATTTGTTGGATATCTGTGCTTGATTGGAGTAAAATCCTATCACTGGATGGAGTGGAGCCATCATGTTGTGGGCTGTTTACATTATTAGTCTGTAAACTATCAATGTGTTGTTTCAAAATCATTAGACAACCGAGAATGGTTTCAAAATTTGGTCTGTTTTGATAGTTTTCACACCAGCAAGCTTTCATTAGCTCCATATAATCTGATACGAGACTGACAACATGTTCTTTTTGATGAGGATAATAGTTTGAAAATTCTGGCATGTATTCTTCGAGCCATTCCATCATGATTTCAGAATCTGCTTCATTGTTAAATCCTTGCCATGGAATGTAAGGTCTTTCACCTTTCAAAACTCTTGCCAATACTGAAAATGGTGTCAAATGTTCAGAAGTTTTCTTTTGTTGACCATTTTCATTCAAGTTGACCGATTGAAATAGATGAAGTTTGGGAGATTTCGTATTAATATAAGGACTATCCTCAAAGAATAATTGCCACATTATAATACTAAAACTGAAAACATCCACAGAGATTGTAATTTTGTTTTTTTCATCATGTTCCGATTGTAATAATTCAGGAGCCAAGTAGAAGAGTGTTCCTGCATAGAGAGTTGTCGTATGAGCAGTGCTTTCCATAATTTTTGAAATTCCAAAATCACAAACTTTGGCAGTCCAGTTGGCATCCATCAAAATATTGGCAGGTTTCAAATCTCTAATTTTCATTGGTAAAATTCTAATATTCTTAATATGAACACACTTACCTATGAATTATTTTCAAACTGTGTAAATAAACCATTCCACATGCAATGTCAATTAAGAGTTTCAACTTTTCAGAGAAGGTTACTGATATTTCTTGACGTTTCATATCTTGAATATACTTTTCCAAGCTTCCTCTTTCCAAATATTCAACTACGAGGTATTGCTTGTGTTGTGTTAGTGAAACACCATAAAATAGCACAATATTAGGATGTCTCAATCGACATAACATTGCAGCTTCCTTTTCAATTTCATCAGAATTGGCAGTGTCTTCAATTTTCAAACATTTGATAGCAACAGGATGGTGATGCCACTTTCCCAAATAGACAACTCCTGATCCACCTTCTCCAATCTTCTTTTCTGGAAATATCTGATCGATACTAATGATGAAGGACACTTGTTGTCTCTTACCAGATCCTGTACTGTTGACAGTTTGTAGAGAATGATCCTCCATGTAGGTTATTTCGTTTTCCAACAATCTCTTCTCAATGTCCTTTTCTGCTTTATCTCTTTTAACCCAATAATTAACTTTTCGAGTTATTTTAACACATAAATAGGTACAAACTGCTACCATTCCCACAGAGAATGATAATGTGAGTACGGTTAGAGTTACAGCCACAGCAATAACATAATCATAGGATGGCTTTTGCTGACAAATGAAATCATAAGATTTTCCATAATTGGCTGGTTTTAAACTTGTATCAGAAGGGCATGGTTCAACAATAATTGGAATTTCAGAAATGGTAACACTAAACGCGCTCACCAATGTCAATTTTGTTGAGTCAAAATCTGTTTGATTGATAACGGAAATGAATATGTTACCGAATGAATAACCTTGTCTTTCTAATTGGAATTTATCACTATTTTTGATGCCTAATTCACTTGTTTCCTTCAATACTGGAATGTATTGGTCAAAAATGTCAAAAGCTTCAGGAAAAAGTGAGAATACCTGCCCAGGATAAATTTTGATTCCATTCGAATCTAAATAATTATACTGTTTTCCATCAATTGAGTATTTCCAATTGACTGTGTAAACTATTGAACTCATATCATCCCCATAAGTCAATCCTTGATTATTTGAAAATTCGTTACTTTCAATTAGCGAGCTAGAAAATGTTTGATTAAGTATTGAGCTAATGAAAAGTGCTCCTCCAGCAAAATCAGCTTTGCAATCTTTAAAAGTATTACCTTCAATACTCAACTCATCGGGTCTGCTAATACTAATACCACCTCCTCTAGTGGCTGTATTACCATCGAAAGAGCTTCTGAATATCACTAGGGATGAATCTGATCCATTTTCAACGAGAAACGAAACAGCTCCTCCACTACCAATACAATTATTATCTGTACAATAGGTTAGACTTGTATCAATTACTGAATTATTAATAAAATATGTGCTTCTAAGAGAGAGGCCATCCTTGGCAAAGATAGCACCTCCCTGTTGAACTGCTGTATTGGAATAAAACATTCCTCCAGTGACCAATAATTTGGAAAATGAATGAATAGCACCACCAAATTCACCACTATTTTCAGAAAAGGAACATCCATAAACTTCAATGCTTAAATTAGGTTCTGAGGATAACTTGTCAATGGTTAGAGCACCTCCCTTCGAATAACTTTTGTTATCGGTAAATATCGAATTCTGAATCCTCACATAGCTATAATGCGTATCGACATATCTTCCCAAATATAAAGCACTATTAGCAATAGTATTATTGTGAAATGAATTCATACTAATTAATAGAGAACTTATTCCAGTAATTTCAAAAACAGAACCATACTCTGCAATATTATTGAAAAAGTTACAATAGAGAACATGTAATTGATTGAGTCCCTTTGCTAGGAGTATATTCGTATTGGAATCTTTGGAATTTACATGATTATTCGAAAAGGATGAGTATGAAATCAATACATTAACAGAATATTCAATACTCAAAGCAGTTTGATATGAAAATCCATCAATTTCAGTTCTAAATAATACTACATATTTGATAAATCGTAAGGATACAAATGGAGATTTGTAAATTCGATTATCATAAATTTCTGGCATGAATTTAACATGTTCCAATATCAAATCATCAATATTCACCAATTGGAATACGTTATTCAATTTAAATGCCACTCTAATAATCCACAATGAAGTTACCTTCTCCAAATAATTCAAAGATTCGACTGCAAAATTCGAATCCACCAATAGAATTGATCTCCATCGACTTTCTTCTATTGAAATCTTTCCAATAGGTAGTTCACCATTTACTTTCCACATAACTATTGCATTTTCATAAACAGTAACTCCACCATCAAAGTTAACATCTCTAAATATAAGTAATTCACCAAATAATTGAACCGATTGAAAGGTGACATTTTGAAATTGGACTAATCTTGTAACTTTTGATGAATTAATAGTAAATGCAAAGAATCCTTGGTTATCACAATCAATTCCATTGCCGTTTCCAATAAATCTTAAATACAATTGCAAATATTGCAAATTATTCTTACTTTCGAATAATTCAACTTGCAGAAACGAAGCACAGTCCGAACGAGAAATATTTCTTTCAATATGAACATCCACAAGGAAGATAATATCCGAAACTAATGGAAAACTAATCGTTTCATTAATAGTTTTCGTAATATTTGCTAAAATTTCGGGAAGTGTCATTGAAGAGTTTAGAATAAATTTCTTCTGAACCATCGAACAACCTAAAGTATTCGTCCCGAAAGGAAATGGACAGTATTCGAATAGTTCCGAAGCTAGATTATCTATTCGTCTTGTTGTATTCGTTACTTGTTGTTGGATATCTTTGGTATTATACTTTTGAATTTTCGGAAGAGAAAATATTCGAAAGTCGAAGGAAGAAGAACAATTAGAGAAAGTTAGTAGAAAAAGTAGGAATAGTATATAATAAATTAATTTCATGATGATGATAAGAAGAAACTAGGTCATCAGTTTCGGATTTTTTTTAGTTTGCTTTCGGATAATGTTTAGAGATGAATGTAACATGAAAAATCTTCAGATTCGTTCCGCTATTATCATTATAATCGCTCAATATCCATGTGTGTCCACACAAAGTCGCAACTTTTTGACCACAATTTTAATTTCCATTTTTACAACATGTATTTAATATTTAAATGTTCGATTACAACAACATTTCGGTAGAATGGTAGAAAGGAAAATTATTGTCATATTAGATCTGAACTCATGAGAAGACACTTTGAATTGACGACTTTTCCATCTAGAAAAAAATGTCAAACGCCACAATTTGCTTCTCTTCTGTGATTTTGATAGTACTTTTTCAAATTACTCTGGTGACAGCTAGAATACATCTCACTACATATCAAAAAACAACATCGGATCAAACAAATCTCTTATTGACACCATCAGTCAGCAATCAAAATGTCAATTCCACAATCAAAATAATTGACAATGGTGTTCATGACCAAGATGCAGATTTCGCCAGTGATATCATCGCCCTCATCTTTTCCACACTTTCTGTTTTTTCAACTTTTACCATTTTAATAATTTTCTATTTGGAGCAATCTTGGGTTTTTGGAAATGAAATTAAATTAATTTCAAAAACAAAAAAAGAAATTTTTTCAAATTTTTCAGTTTTACAAGTTGGAAATCGTGTGCAGCAGAAGAGACAAGTTGTGAATAAGAAGAAACGTCAATTTATTAGGAGATGCATGTTGGCTTTGTTGATTGCTGACTTGATTTCATCAGTTTCGAGAATTTTGTTTATTTTGTGGTGGTGGGTGTGTTCTAGAGTTGCTCCAGATGTTATGTTTAGTAGGAATTTGGTACCAGCTGTCACACCAAATGTCACTTCAAGTATTGGAATGAACTTGGCTCAAAATCGTGTTGGATTTCAAATTGATTCTTTCAATCCAATTCAAATTGACTCAATTCCACTACCATTCCTCATAATGTCAATAGATCAAAATTTGACAACTGACAATAGCTCAAATATTACAACTTGGATCGCTAGATATGAACTCAAAGCAGGTGCCACAATCATTAATCGACTTTTTGCACACATCAACTTTTCAGCATCATTAGCAACTGCCACTTGGTGTGTCGTTGTAGCATTTGCCATTTATGCAACAACTACCAATGTGAAATGGATGGAAAAACAACTTTCTGAAATTTCTCCGCCCAATTCGAATAATACTTCAAAAAATTCATTCACAAATTCAAATTTTAAGGAAATTGACAATGATTGCACAACTGAAAATAGTGAAATGAATGAAAATAATCAAGAATCTTCAACAATGAGTGAACATTTAGTTTCGATTGATTTGAGACAAAGTAATCAATCGGCTGTTATTCAAACTAGTCAATTGCATCAACATAATTTCCATGATATTTCTAGTTTTAGAAATGATCAAAGAAGATTATTGGATCAATCGATGGATTTGGATAGTACTGCTCCAAAAAGAAATTCCATGTTCAGTGAAAATATGAACAAGTTGAAGAAAATGTCACCATTCATGAGATATGAAATTTCATTCCATGTGGTTGCTTGGGGAGTTGGATTATTTGTGTTTTTATTGTTGTTCATATTCAGATTTATTACTACTTTGGTGGATACTTCGAAAACTGTCAAAACTGGATTTGTTACAGCAATTTACATTTCATGGAATATTTATTTTACTTTGGTAGGTTTAGTTTTGAAGGAGTTTTATGAAAATTTTAACTAATGTGAACGAATTTTAAAATAATTTTTTGAAATATCAAAAGACTGTCATTGTAAACTTTATATTATTAATAATTATTTGGAGATATGTTGGAAAATATTTAAATTCCACTCAACTTCAAGTCATTCCCAAGAAGGAAACCAAAAGAAGGCAAATTTCTGTAATATTGCGACTTTCTCTCTTAATTCTGCCATATGTCATTTGTGGCGTATTTGAAGTTGCTTATTGGTATTACAATATAATAGCCATGTTAACTAATTCTGAGGATGATACTTTTATTTTGGTATTTTACAATTTCTTTTTTAATGGACTCGTTCCTTTGAGAGGATTTTTCTTTGGAAGTATGTAATTAATAGTATTACAATATTTAAACATTTTAATGAATTGAATTGGAACAGTTGCATTCTTATTGGGATCTTCTGAAATTAGATCCTTTGTAAAGTATATCATTTGTTGCGGATATTGCTGTTATAAGAAGAGGATTGATCAATTCAAGAATCAACAATTATCTCAATCTCTATTAATGGATGATCCAAATAATTACAGAAATTTCCAAGCACTCATTGTAGAACCATCCACTGATAATTTACTAGCTCACGAACATTACAATCAATTGAGATCTGGAAGTGTTATTAAGCAATCAAACTCTACATCTTCTCTGGTTGACCAAGCATATTCCTCTCCAAATGAATCAACACCTTCCCCAAGAGATTATCTCAATAAGAGTTTGAATACCAATAGCTCCTCCACAAGCAAACTCCGATCCGGAACCATGAGACCAACTCCGTACAATTCAGCATTCAACACCATCATTCATCATCAACAATTACAACAACAACAGGAAGAACCCAATTTGGAACAAGTAACCTTTGGAAGATTGGACACTGGAAGCTCCTCTCAATATTATCAACAAACTAAAAAGAGAGCTAGAACTTTCATGCCATCAACTAGTCAATCCAATACAAGCAGTGTTGGATCTCCTCAATCAAACAGTGGTCAATCACCAGTTGGCTCAAACTCACCACGAATGCACATGTCCAAATCTTCCCTTGAATCCAATATTCCAGTAGAATTGAGCACTCCACCCAATGATGAGAAAAATAACTAACTACTACCCCACCCAATTTGAATTATTTTGGAATATATGGAAAACTGTATGAGTAATGTTGTAGATCCTTCAAATTAACCACGGAATTTGGTTCTATTCTAACTGAACCCAACTGATGTTTTCAGATTTATTCCTTGAAACCAATTTGGAAGATGAACCAATTATGGACAAAATAGTGCCACTTCAAGTATTGTAAATGGGAACGAAGAGATTAATCAAAAAGAGCCTCAACATCATAACCCCACTCACGAGATTCAACAATCATCATTACCATCAATCCATATTCGACCATTCTTAGGCTTGTTGCATCTGCCTTAATATCATCACTAACATCAAAAAATTGTAGTAATACACACTCATCATATAATAGTTGATATATATTATAGAATATGAACAAACTTGAAGCATTGCTCTCTCACGATCAGAATACCTCGTCCACCATTGCTTCCTTCGAATCGAGTTCGGATCCTCATCTCTCTGTTAAGGAATATGCACCAACACGTTCAACATCCTTACTCCTTCCACCTTCACCATCCTCACTCTCAAATTCATCAACATGTGGTGATGAGAATCAACAAACAACAACATCACCTCGTGGTAGAACATTGAGTGCCATGAGCATGGACCAAATGAGAGAAAAAGTCTCGAGTTTATCCATGAGGAGAAGAAGATTGCAAAAAGTACAATCAGCTTCTGCTCTAGTTTATGCTCCACCAACTTCAATTTCTGCTGCTTCTGCTACTAATACCTCTGCTACTACTACTATTCCAATTCCAACTCTCTCCATTCTTCCTACTATCAATGATCCATCCACTCCTTCCACTTCCATATCAATTTCACCTCCAATTTCTCCACAAAATTCACCAGAAAGGAATAATAATAATACTGAAACTATTAGTATTCAATCACCTTTAATTAATATTTCCACTCCAAGCACACCTACTACTACCAGTTCTCCATTGTTTGCAGGTATTTCTCCATTATCATCCACCTCCAAAATTAGTTCATTCCTTGCAACAGTTCAAGATTCACAACAATTAATTCCATCACCAACTAGTCAATTAGAGGCAAATACACAACAATGGGATGATTCGAAATATACAATGGTAGTAGGTGGAATTGTCTATGTGAGAATGGACTATGTGAAACGTCAAGTAGAAGATATCATGCACAAGTATGCCAACACAAGAAGGGAGTTTAAAGAAAGAGAACGAATGATGAAGAAACATTACGAAAAGATGGATCAAGAAAAGACTGAAAAAATAGAATTGTGCATGAAGGAATTCGAAGAGAAATGCGCATCTGTACAAATTAAGTGTCGTGATGCCTTCCTTAAAAAGTATAACGAGAAAGTGGACGAATTAAACGAAAAGATTAAAGAATTGATGGATGAGAAGGAAGATTTGAAGAATAGAATGGAAAGAGAAAGTACGAAAATGTACAGTGATATGCAAAATTTAGTTTCGAATGTGGAAAGTAAGATGAAACAAAATACTGTTGAATTTAGAGTGAAACAAGAAGAATTGAACAAGACTATTAGAATTCAGAAGAAACTCTTCTTTGGTTTATTGAATTTTATTCGATCAAGAGAAGTGTCAAGAAAAAATATTGACATTCAGACAGAAGAGCTAGTTCAGGATTTAGAGTTGGAACAATACAGAAAACAAGTGGAAGAATTGAAAAACATATTGGATTTGGAACAATTCGAATTTCAGAAAGTTTATGTTGAGAAGGAAACTAGACTAATCAATGAATTAACTCAATCAAAGCATCAACTCTTGCAATTAGAAAGCTGTATGAAGGAACAAACTAATGCAATTAAGGAATTGGAAAATCAAATTTCTGAATTGAATGTTTCTGATTCGAATTTGGATTCAAAAGAATTAAAATCAACAATGGAAGATTCGTCTACTCCTCCCATCATGCAAGTTTAATATGTGCGTGTGTATTAATATAAAATTATCACACCACATATTTATTATTATCTAAAGTTGTTCATTATTATGTGTTTTGGCTTGAAAGATATTATAGAGTTTCCAGAGTTTCATTCAAAATTCAAACTCACAATGATATTGAAATAAAGTTTTGGTTTTTCTTTTTTCATCAACAAGAAAATTGTAAAAAACAAAGTTGTAAAAGTTTGTAAACTCGAATGAGTTCTCACTTAAATTGAATGATGACAAAAAGATTTCGCCGTATATTTCATGCTAATAGTGCATTTAGAATAATTAGAATTTCATGGCAGCTATTATCCTTATTTCCTAATTGAAATTATTAGAAACTGTTGATCTCTTCGATATACAATAGACTTAACACAATCAAGAGAGATTGCATCTTGACATTAGTGGAAAGACAGTTCTTGAAATGCAGGTATAGGTAAGTTTCGAATAAACGAACAAAGGCCACTCGACCCACAATAACACATTCTTATTTCAGATTTCAAGGAAAGGACAAGAGATTTGTATAAAATATGGAAAGATATTGGTAATTGTGTTTGTTAATCAGTACCATTGATAGACCTGCTTTTCTATTTCTAAATTTTGATGTTTGACAGGGATGAATAGAGTTGAAATAATTCACTTCATGGTATCACCAAAAATAAACACCATACAAAAAAAAATGCCAGAACTCAAATCAACCCTCATTTTCCTTGTCATTTGTATTATCTGCCACCTGACAGTTGTCACTTCAGACCCATCAGTTGCTTCTGCTGCTTGGACTAGCGCAGTAGACGCAGCCATGACAGAATTAGCACAAGATACAACCTTCCAGAAACAAGTTACATCATTGGGTGTTCCTTTCGTCGTTCCATATTGTAAAGAAACTGCAAATTATCCAACGAAAAATCCTTTACCTTCTAATATCACGAAATTAACGATTTGTTCAGAGCTTCAAACAAGTTCAACTAATTTGTGGTTGACTGTTTATAAATTGGTTGCAAAGGGTTTAGTTGCTAATCTAAATAAGAAGTATTCACTTTCGTTAGGAATCGAATATCTTTCGATTAATACAACCAGTGGATATTTTCCTTCCTTGTTGGGTGGGATTAATTCTGGTGCATGTGATATTGTAGTTTCTGATACTGCCTTGTCAACTGCCAGAAGTGAACAAGTTTCGTTTACTACATGCTCTTATGGAACTACCTATTTCACATTCATGAGAACTGACCTCGATAACACAACCATAACTGGAATTACCACTTTAGATCAACTCAACAGAGCAGATGTCAAAGTTGCTTGGTGGAAAGGAACTTTATTCGATCAAGTCATGAACAACAGTTTATCTTTAGTCCAGAAATATCCTGGCTCTACAATGAATGCAATGTTTTCATTTGCAGAAACTAAACAAGTACATGCTATTCTATTCGATGCTATTGATGTGTACAGTTGGATGAATGATCATAAGGAATGTGTGAATTGTTATATGAAAGTTTTTGGTGATCCATTGCCAGTTTCGATTTTTACAAAGAAAATGCCAGCTACTAGTGGAGTTGAATCGATTGGAGTGTTGAGTTATGGATTGTTGATTTGTATTTTGATTATTTATTCAATTTTGTAAAGAAGAAAGTAAAATAATGTTATTGAGAATGTAGACGAAGGTGTGCAAGTTTATTCAGCCCAAGGTGAATCTTTTGGATGATAACCTTTCTGTTCCAAGTGTTGTCCAAGAGTTTGCTTTTCTCCTTTTGTCTTTCCCTCAATAACGCCTTCATCTGCTCCTTCTTCAATTTCATGAATTAGTTTTCTTTCTTCTTCGAAAGGATTCACAGAAAGATGTTCTTTTTCGAATGGAAACTCGTTTACTTGTTGAGCCTTAACTTGATCTCGAGTTTTCTCCTTTCCATCCACATGAAAGAATGAAATTTTTGGATCTGCTTTGTTTTCGGGAGGATTCGGTTTATCATTCGTATCTGAGAAGGTATGAACATTTCCATATTTGAGAGCATCCCCAGCAGGTCTAGCATTAGTTGAACCTGGTTTTTTGAGTGGAGAATCAACTTCGTCTTGTTGAAGAGTTTGATTTAGTTTCAAAGAGAAGAAACGAAACTTGTTGAAAGGTTTAATTTGATGGATTAATGAAGATCTTGATAACATTTTTTAATATTGGAAAGAGATGGAAACGAATCAGATTCTTCCAGAGTGAATTATTTAATCGAGTAATTTTCCAAAAATTAAAAATTTTCCAATTACCAAATTTATCCAATTTACAAAAATATCCAATGTGAAACAATTCTAATAAATAATGTGTGTATTAATTGTATTAATTAATAATAATTGTATAATTAAATAATATGTACAATTCAGATTATGTTTAGTGAACTTCAATTCTGACACGAGATTTACCAAATTCAGAAACAGCTCCAGTTGTAGAATTATATCCAAGAGCATACAATTCAGTGAATGAAATAGCATTCGATAATGATCTACATTTGACATGATAGACATGACTCAAAACTCCAATTTGTCTGAAGAGTCCACTGCTCTTTCTCAAGGAAGCATTCCAATAGGTAACTCCCCAACTTCCATCTCCGAAATACATAATTCCGTCCTTGCTATTGTCAGCAGATTCTCTCTTGTAACTGAATGCAACAGATGTTGAATCAGTTTGTTCACTGGTCTTTGTTACAACCTTACCATCACGAATTGGATAAGTTTGCTTGTAGGTATGAACGTGATTTTCAAAAACTGCTGTAATACCATACTTTTGGAAGAGGGATTCCCATTTGGCAATCATTTCCTTATCAATGTCTCCAACACTACCTGAAGTATACATTGGATGGTGAATAATAATGAAACGATTCTTGTAGGTTCCTGCAGTGACTGATTTTTCAAAGAGATTGGTCAAGTATTCAATTTGGTCTTGTGGAGATTCGTGAACCCAACTGTCCAATGCAACAATCATGGTATGCTTGGAGAGATAGTGGACGTGTTGCAATTTTCTTGTAGTTTGTGGATCAGAAACAATCTTTTCAGTTGCTCCACTAATTGACATTGGGAATAATCTAATATAGAATGCATCATCTGATCTAGGTCTCTTGAAATTACCACCTTCATGATTACCAACAGTTGTCAAAATTGGAAGTGTATATTGATGAATGGTAGAATTATCAGAATCGTATTGAACAGTTGTCTTCATAAACTTATTCCAATTCAA
Organism: Naegleria gruberi; assembly: GCF_000004985.1. Lineage (NCBI taxonomy): Eukaryota > Heterolobosea > Eutetramitea > Acrasida > Naegleriidae > Naegleria > Naegleria gruberi. The sequence goes on along the minus strand of NW_003163318.1, from coordinate 667,817 downwards.
GAACCAATCGTCCCATCTTCTATAACAGTAGGCACATCCATTTTCATAGGCAATATCACCACCAACAATAGCGAAATATGGAGCATTATCTACATTTCCATATCCCAAAGTATTGACAGCTTTGGAGAGAGCATAGGTTGGTCCTCTCCATGCCAAATCACCTCCATTAATGAATGAAACAATCTTGGAGGAATCATCCTCTGATGGAATTGTTCTAAATTTGAGATATTCATTATCGTAGTGGAAATCATGAGCATCAGTACTTTCAGATGCAGAATAACCAGCACGAAGAATATAAGAAGAACCAGGTTTCAAATCAGTCAATTCAGCAAAACATTGATATCTGCTTTCTTCTTCAATATTATCCAATTTAAAGCAACTGGCTTGATGATATTCATTGAATTCAACATCTTTTGGATCAAAATCTTCATCAGCTGGATCGAATCTCTTATATTCAACAAAGCCCTTATAGAATTCATAAGTATAGAGTTGGAAATTGACAATCATTTGATGATCCATCTTTTCTGGAACTGTCAAATAAGAATAACAGACAGTATCTCTTTCACACTTGCCATTTGACAAGACAGTACGAGTGAAATGTGTAGAAATTTCAATAGGATCATAGGCAATACAAATATCAGCAAAGATGAAAGTTGTCATGACAGAAACAATGAGAATAATTGTAGTAGCAATAACAATCAAAATGACAGCAAGAATTGGCTTTCTAGAAATGTATGGTTTTGATGAATCCAAAAGCAAGGAACGAGTAACAGTAACTGCTTTCTTTGGATCTAATTTTGATGAAGATTGTGGTCTTCTTTGTAAACCAGAAGAGTTATCTTCCAAAAGTGCTTCACCATCATCAGCCAATTCTTGTGATTCTTGAATCATTTGACTAGATGATGTGCTGACACTTGTCAAATCAACCTTCTTGACAAGTCTATAATAAATCATAACAATAATCCACTTTAAATCCAAAACAAAACTATTAATCAACCAAACAGACCACATAATAGTAATCACCAAAGCTGTCAAAATATAATGAGCTCTAGAAAATGTAGAAACAAGCACCAAAAAGTAAGAAGCAAACAAACACCAAACAAATGATGAAACACTTGTCAAGACATTAAAAACCTTTCCGAATTTTCTACTCTTTTCAATTTGTTTCTTTAGGGAAGGTTGTTTCTGACCACCAAAACCAGAACTTCCAACAACATCCTCCTCATCATCATCATCAATTCCAAAAGATGATGAATTTAATGATGATGATTTCCTAGCACCCACAAAATACAAAACCCAAGAAATGATATGAATTGGCGCAGTAATTAAAACTCCCCACACCAAACATAACATGACTCCAATGAAAGCCAATGAATAGTAATTATTATCTAAATAGGTGAGAGCATAATGATCGTTTAAAAGTTTCTTTCCGTAAAATGTTGTCAATTGATCCACCAACAATAACAAGGATGTTGACATTTTTTTTTCTTCTTATTGTTGTAAAACTGTGGATGATGAAAATTGAAAGTTATCAATTCGATGTCCAGATAATGCTAAAATGATGAATGGTTCACACACAACTGTGTCGGTGGTGGTTGGATTGTTTTTTTCAATTAGAAAGATGCAAAGATGCAAAGGTGTGATATAATTTTTGACTCAAAAATTGGGTTGTAATGATGATCTAAAGGAGCGACCTTTGGATTTTGCTTATCATTTTAAATTTTAGAAATTTTTGAAATTAAATATTTGGGTATGTTGCTGTATATGGAAAATAGTTTTTACAAAATAATTGTTACATTTTTATTTACAACACATGTATAAGAAACCATCTGGATGAGCACAATTTTCAAAGAGCCATAACATTTCAGTTTCCTTGGAAGGTTCGACACCTTGAATGACAACTCGGTCAATCTTGGTTTCACAATCTCCAAAATATCCACCTTTGGTTAATTGAGGAATAACATGATTGTTTAAGAATGTTTGTAAATCAAGTTGTTTAGCTTGGTCTCTCTTTAAACATATCATATTCTTCTTATATTTTAATACATCCTTCTTCTTTGAATCATCTGTTAAATTTACAGAGCTATTAGAATCCTTTTTGAGTGGTGTGTAAATTCTAATGGCATAAACCATATCATCAATGGAAGCAATTTTAGCTCCAAGTTTAATCTTTTCGAAAAGTTTGCAAAATACTTGTTCGTTTTGACTCTTTACAGCTGACCATAATTCCTTTTGATCCTCATTACTAAAAGTCATCATGGCTGATGTAGAGTTGAAACGAATATACATGCACTCTTTAATATTGTTGAGATAATTCCACTGAGCATCCTCTTCATTACTACAACGAATGACAGTATCTGCTGGAAAAGCTCCAAAATTTGCTGTTAATGACCAAGGTAATTTAAGTGCTATTTAGTTTTCATGTTTTGTTAAATATTATTAAAATTATATTAATATAATTTGATCAATCAACATTTAGTAAATGCACAACATATCATTGTTGTTATATTATTTAAATATTATAATTTCACCATCATCAAATTATTAGTTATATAATTATTGTTATTATTATTTCCAATCAAATACATACTATTCGGATCCAAGATATACATCAAATCATATAAAACTCCAGCTGGTACGTGCCATTGCATAGCAATAGTATTGAAACTAAACCATAATTGATCACTATCAAATCCTGAAAATTCAGAATAATGCGATTTGACTTTATCGATCAGTAAAGATAAATATGAATGTCTAGGAATCATTGTCTAGATAATTATTGCCCCAAACAATTAATGATCGGAATGAAAACACTTACAAAATATGGGAAAGGCTGTTGAAAAGACGTTATGTGTTCAGATTTAATGTTGATTACACTTGGTATTGAACCTTCCCACAGTTGCTTCCTGATTGAAGCATCATCTGAATTATTGTTGCTATTGTTGCTCATTTTAATATTCAAAACACTAAAAGTAGGCTAGTAGCGACGAAGATTTGTTGTTGGAGCAATTTTTTAATTAATTTTTAAAAATTAAAAAAGATTGAAAAGCACGTTGTGTTCTTTGTTACTTCTAATTTGATTCCAAAATCAAATTGCAAATCTACATCTTTGATTTTCAAGTGGAAGTCAAAATAGTGGCATACTATTTATTATTGTTATTATTGGGAGGAATACCACCATTACCTTGTTGCTGCAGTATTGATGATGGATCAAAGTTGAGAAGTGTTTGAGAGTAGTTCATCATGGGAAATGGGAATTGATTAAATCCTGGATGACCTAATGGATTCATATTTGGATTTTGTACAGGGAATTGACCAGGATTTTGCATACCAACAACTGATCCCATAGAAGGCCTTCCTCCTTGAAGTTGATTTGGTAAGCCTGCACCAGGTGGCCAATTAGGAGGTCTTCCTTGTGTAACAAGTCTGTTATTTGGATCTAAAAAGTTTTGGTGCATTGGTGGTTGAGACATACCAGATTGAGACATGTTTTGTTGTTGAGGCATTCCAGTTACCATTGAAAGTAAATTAATAAGGTCAATTTGCTTTCCCTGTGAATCAACCATATTACCAAGTGGTGCTGTATTGAGTCCTTGGTTTGGATTCATATTCTGACCTCCTTGACCCATGAGCGCTGATAATGGATTGTTGGCTGATGAATCTCCATTTCCATCCAATAAAATTTTAAGAAAAGAAGGTTCTTGGGCATTTAGCATTCCATTCTGAACAAACATTTCCAACAAGTTATTAGTACTTTGACGAGGGATTTGATTAGGTATTTGATTTGGCATCTGATTTGGCATTTGGTTTGGCATTTGATTTGGCATTTGGTTTGGTGGAATTTGATTAGGAATTTGATTTGACAAAGGGAATGGTTGTTTTGGAGCCAATGGTTGAGATGTATTTGGCATAATATTTTGGGTGATAGAAATTTGATTAGTTGGAGTACTGTGTTGGAAGTTTTGATTGGAACTGGAATGTGACAATTGGGGAGTAGTTACATTGGTATTATTGTTGTTATTGGTTTGAGTCACAGGTGTTGAAGATTCAGCAGCTGGAGTTGTACTAGCTGTAGGAGTTTCTGATTTTTTAGAAGTCTTCTTCTTCTTTTTCTTTTCTGGTTTATCCAAACTCATTGATGGTGCAATTTCATCAAAGTTCAACAAGCCATCATTTAAATCCAAGTCTGTAGATTCGGACTTTTTTCTACTTCTCTTCTTTGTTGCACTACTGGTGGATGATTTCTTCTTCTTGGTTTCTTTTTCCTTAACTTCTTTCACTTCTGAGGTTATTGCTGTTTGGTCAGTGGTTGCATTAGTAGAAGAAGAAAGAGTACTATTGGCAGGTAATGTAGATGATGAACTAACTGGTGCTGTAGTAGCATTACTAAGCGTTGTTAAAGAAGAAGTAGAAGAGGATGCCTTCTTGTCTGATTTGGCTTTCTTTGTTCCCAAAACTTCATCACAATGCTCAGTCACAAGTGCATAGACAGAGAATGCCATCTTCTTATCTGAGGAGCCTTGTTTTTTAGATTTTGACTTTTTCTCTTCTCCAGTTAATTGTCTCCATTCTTCAGGTGATACTCTTCGGAAATATTTAGAATTTGTGCTCAAATTATGTCTCACACTACTCTTCCAACCAGTCTCTGCAAGATCGTAGAATGGATAAGTTGTGGAAATCCAAGAATAAATTGATTTGAGAGGCATCATGTTATTAGCTGCTGACATGAGTGCATGAGCAATCATTGTAGAATATGAAATATCAGGTTTCTTAAGATTGGGATCTTTTGGTGTGGAAACAGCAGGCTCTTCTTGTTTGACAGTATCCTTTGGAGTAGATGGCTCCTCCTTCTTCTTTTTCTTCTTCTTTTCCTTTTCTTCTTTCTTTTCTTCCTTTTTATCTTCCTTCTTGTCCTCTTTTTTATCATCCTTCTTCTTCTTTGTTTCCTTCTTTTTAGTGGTGGTTTCCTTTTCATCCTTCTTCTTTTTTGTAGTCTTTTTCTTCTTTTCAGTAGTTGGTGCAGTTACATTTGATGTAGTAGCACTACTGTTTACTGTTGTATCATTAGGAGGAATAGAGGAAGTTGTTGTTGTCACTGGTGGAACATTTGAATTTTGATTCAATAAACGCCATTGTTCAGAATTTGTATCCATAGGAGCATTGACGAAAGCCATCAATTCATCAAATTCGTCCAAAGCATCCAAATCATCATCGGGTGGTAATTGTGTTGTACTCTGCGATGATGGAGGTACATCCGTCAATTGTGTTTGTTGTTGTTGAGAGGATGATAATATTGGAGGAGGAATTAGAGAAGTTAATGATGATGTTGTGGTGGCCATTTGTAGAGGTTGTGAAGATGAGGTAATTGCAGTAAAATTGTTGGCTGGTGGAGGTTGTGAATCAATTGAAGGAAGATTAACTCGTGATGAAAAGATACTATCTCACTGTTGGATGAGATGAAAGAGAGGAGGCTTGTGGATCTACAAGAGGTGTTGTAGCACTTGTATTTACAGCAGCTTCCATATCTTGTTGTTTCTGCTTCTTTTCGTTCCAATCAAGCACAAAAGTAGCAATACCATTTCTTACAGTAATTTCGTTTTCTTGCTTTGTCTTGAAAAGTAGAGAGGCTAACTCTTGTTGTTCTGTTGCCAAAGCAGCATTCAGTACTATATGCAACAGCTTTTTAGTATTCTTGGACATGTTGGAAAAGTTTGATCCGATATTATTATCCATATCTGTCATTAATCGCGCTAACATACTAACTGCCTCAGGTGATTCTGCATTTTCAATATCAGGAGAGTTGTAAAGATACTCCAGAACCATTTCCGTATGAGGACTTGGTGCATTTGATTTAGAAAGAAATGATTTGATAAAATCAGAGTGATTTTCTAAATAAATTCCAGATAAAGTTTGTGTTACTGCTGCAGTGAGAGAAGGGCCAATACTTGTTGTCAATGATCTTGCAAGTACATTTGCTTGTTCACTACTAATTGGTGTTCCCCCAGCTAGACCATTTCCGAGGTTCCTAAAAAAAATATTCTTCTTTCCTTCATTTAGAAAAAAAGAACCATACTCTCCATTGGGGTCGTCCATTGGTTCAATTTCTCTAAGAAAGTTTTTTGAAAGAGCATCAGAAACTTCATCATTCATAGTACTTGTGTGACTCTCGTCAGTCATCATCATATCATTTCCTTGTCTATCTTGATCATTTGTTGAAGAATTGTCTCTGTCAGCTCTATCTGCATTTTGCATATCTCTCTTTTTCAGGTTTACCATTTGATACATTTCGCTTTGGGTTATCTTTTTAATTGGAAGCATAAAGGTCAAGAAACAATCACCTAATTGTAATTCATAACCGTTATGAAGTGGGATTGGTTGAGAGTGTGGTTGTGGAGGATAGTAAATTCCATTAACTTTTACACCATTCTTTGATATCACGTGTAATTCAAAGAATTTTGTTATAGCATTATAAATTATTTTGGCATGGAGACGTGAAATATTCTTGTTGGTACCTAGAGGAATATCTACATCTTGTTCCCAGAGCACTCTTTGAAGTGTTTCAATAGAAGGTTGTAAATGACCTGTAGTAGATAATGTGGAATTTAAACTTTGATTAGCATCAACTGTCTGTTCTTCTGCCAAAGATTTAGGATCTATAACTTGTGGATCAGGCACCCGTGTTCTTCCGAGAGAGACATTTAGCTTTTGTAAGTAATATTCAACATCTTGCCCACATAATTTTGCGTAACCTTCAAAGGGATGCATTTTCTATATATTTTGTTTGATTGTTGTTTAGATGATGAAGATAGTGTAGATTTCCAATACGTATTGTGTCTAGTATGAAAATCTGATTTAGTGCAAATAAAAAGGAGGTTAAAATCGCAAGAAGAAAAATTGTACAATGATGATGATAATACACTACTGAGCGTATAATAGGGTGTTGCTTTTCTTCCTTTCTACAGAGTAGCAGTGATGATGGTGATGATTATAATAAAAACACTAACAACAATATATAAAACCGTTACGATTATTTTAATAGCAATCGCAAGCGAGCAGAGTTTGATATTTTTTTTTGAAATTGGAAAAAACTTTTTTTTTTTTGAATTTTAAAATATTAAATTGTTTGCCCTTCATCCTCACCATTAATTTGCTTTTAACCTTTAATGCCTATGAGACTTTTTTCATCTATTCAGTTAGTAATCATCATCATCAGGATGATGGGAAAATTACAATAGATGGTCGTTGCTTTATTCCGAATTTTTACTTTCCGAATCACTCAATAGTTATTGGCAATTAATTTAATTAACATTGTTTTAATTTTATAGATAATACATGAAAGAACAGATTAGAACCAAGATCTGTTGTTGGAAACATCCACAAGAAGAAATACTTGGGATATTCGCTTATTGTGTCCTATCTCTTGACCGTATTTGGAATGGATTTTACAAAGTTCGGATGTGGTACACAAATTGCTTTATTTGAAGTTCGCTTTACAGTTAGTGTTCCAGATTTTTTACAATTAGTGCAGAGAGGAGGTGTTTACTTTCATGATTGAGCAAGATGACGTTCATTTTCGATATTGGCAAGTTGTTGGAACTGATCCAGTTGACTATGGTTGGGTTGACTTGTGAGGATTGTTGTTGGAGACAAGTTGGTTGAGATAGTAATCCCTTGATTATCATTTGAATGTTTGGAGTGATAAATGCTGGAGTGATGAATAGTTTTTCATCAGTTTTAGATCTTTCTGCGAGTTGAGCTTTGATTTTCGAATAAAGTGAAATGGAATCTTGAACTTTGAAAGATGGTGAGCGAATTACATCACTCGACCATAATAAACCCTTTGAATTGGATACCGTATCAGAGTTTCCATACAAGATAATCACTCTCTGATTCAAACGAATGAAATCTTTGAATTTGGATTTTGGTGAAAGTTTGTTGGAATCTGCTAATAACTTTCCAAACTTGGATTGTAAAGTATTGAACAAGTACTGATGACTCTTTTCATCAACTGAGGTAAATTCTCTAAAATTAATTATTAGAACTTCCTTCTTTCCAACAAATTTTACAAAATTTGCCAAACCTTGTAAAGATTTTTCCAAAATTCCAGCATAAAGTGAATTACAAATCTTCAATTTTCTAATTTTGGAAAATTCTGAAGAGTCCTGACAAATTTTCAAATCAAAATATCTAACGCCATCCATCAATTGTTCAACTGGTCCATTCGTTTGTGTTTCTTTCCATTGAGAAAGTATCAAACGAATCAATTTTTTCGGATAACCTTTGAAAATTTTGTTGATTTTTGCTTTTTTTGGTGATTTTTCACTTTTCAACGATTTTGCAAAGGAATTATGAGTTCCAGGAATGAGAAGAGAATTCAACGGTTTGTTCTTAATTTTTCTAAAAGAATATTTCATCCATTGAGATTGAGCACCCTTAAAGAAAGGACCTTCTAATTTCTTCTTGATTCCTTTCGTATTTACTTTCTTATTAGAAAGTGCTGATTTGATGGGTGGTTTGTTGGTATGAAGATTCATTTTGTGAGCCATTCCATTCAATTTCTTAAATGCTTTGCTCACTAATTGACGTTCCTTAACTATTTTAAAAGATTTGATAAAAGTTTGTTGAGTTTCGGATACAGATTTTGGAACTTTCCATAATGACGAAACTTTAGTTTTTGTTGTAGAATGAGCAAAATCTCCTCCCAAACATACAACACACAACAGCAAAAACAAAACCGAAACTGGTACTTTCAGTTTGAACATTTTTTACAACTTTTTGTTGCTGAAATATTTTGAAAAGTGCCTTTCATTACATTTCAAATAACTTTATTGTAAACCTTTCGAAAAACTGTAAATTATTAAAATTCAACATATTGAAACAAGAGATATGTTGCTGATTACAATGTATTAAAGATTTTTGTTGATTTTTGATTGGCATGATTAGAAACTTACTATTCGAAACTTCAAATTATGTGATCAAACGATTGCTGCCCATTCCAGTTCAGTTCTTTCTTCCAGTTGGAACCCTCAATTCATCGTGGTATATCCTATCCGAAACCTCAACAAACTAAACTTGTATTTCCTTCAACAAATTCATCACAACTGTGTTACACATAATCTTGTTAAATGACCTATTCGAAAAACAACAAAAGAAATTCGCGAGAAGTGCACGTAACAGTGTAACCATGCATAGTCAAGATTCGTCCAGTAAGCAAACGATATTTGACAGCATTTTACCTCCACTAAAAAACATCATCCAAAAAAACAAACATAAAACTATGAATAACCTATTCACAGTTAAATTATCTGTCATGCTTTTGCTGTCAGTAATTTGTAAGTTTTCATGCACTTTGACAATTGACATTGTTTTTAACAGACATGTTTTCTCAACATGTAACATGCCTCCAATCTGATTATCCCTTTGGAAGCATTTACAGACCATTCTCTGCAAGCTCTCCTTGGAATTGTCGTCCAGTCAACCCAGTTTTAGACGATACCAAAACTATTCCACTATCAACAATGAACTTTTATCCAACAGTTGGTGAAGGAATTTATTCTACTGGAGTTTTCGTTGCCTCAAAAACTGATTCTCCACTCACAGTTTATGGTTCATCTAGTAAGGGAATTGGCGTGCCAGATATTGGTGGATTTGCTCCAAATATTACAATTCCAAGATGGCCAGCTAATACTTTACCAGCTAGTGGAAGTGATGGTAAGTTTGTTTGCATACTTGTCAATGTAATTAGTTTTTTAAAATGACATGTGTGTCAAAATTTGATATTTTTGGAAAATAGGTCACTGTGAAATTTATGATCCAATCTCAAATGTTATTCACTCATTCTGGCAAATGGTCAAAATTAATGGCACCTGGTGTACTACTCTCTATTCATGGACAGCTCTCGATGGTTCTGGATGGGGAAATCCAGCTCAATTCTATCAAGGAGCCAGAGCCACAGGAGTTGTGAGTTCTGCAGGATTGATTAGAAAACATGAAGTAGATGATGGCGATACTCAATATAGACATGCATTGACTGTATCCATGACTCACAATGGTTTGTCTAATAATCCACCATATGTTTGGCCAGCCACTGCATCTGATACTGATTATCAGAGCAATTATGGAACTATTCCTGAAGGTAGTTTATTGATGCTTCCTTCCACTTTCAATGTCACTGCTCAACTTACCATTCCAAAATTGAGAAAAGTTGCAGAAACTTTGAAAACTTATGGAGGTTATGTCACTGATCGTAATACTGGTACACCTTATGGCATTTTCGTTGAAATTGGCAGTAATTACACATTGCATCCAGGTGGTTGGAGTAATCAAGCAGCATATGAATTGCAACTCATTAGAGCTGCTCTCAGACCTCTCAAATCTTGTTCAGGATATTTGAATGGTGAGGATAAGGTGATTGATTTTAATAGAAATCAAAATTTACTTTCCATGAGAGGTCTTTGGACTGTAAGTTCTGGAGGACCTGCTGGATATTTCGATACATGGAGACAAGCAGTAATCTTTTCCAGTAGAACTGTGAAAACAGTTCAGAATAATGCAAATGGAAATGGATATTCACCAGTTTCATGGGCTAAAACAGTTGCTGGTCAATTGTATAATGTTACAGCTCTTACTACTGGAGGAGGACAGTTTAGATTGTTTTTGAATTTGGCTTGTAGGAATCTTTCAAATATTGATAGTGGAAATTTGAATAATGGACAAAGTTTCGTATTTACTTGGCCATCTTCTTCATGTTGGGGAAGTATTTCAGCAATTAGTGGAGTCAATCAGGAATCAACTGTTTCAGTTCAAATGTTAAAGGTTGAAGTACCTAGCGCAGTTACTTCTTCACCAAAACCAGCAGTTTCTTCCAATTCTAATTCAAACTCCAACACAAATTCCACTGCTACTCCTGATGCTAATATTTCAAGAAATGTCAATGATGCTCAATTGGTTCGTCTTCCAAACGTTTTAATTGTTTTAGTTTTGATCATCTTGTCCTTCCTTTATTTGTAACAAAATAAATATGGCATTCAGCTGCAATACAGACATCCCTCAATAATCTTTTCTATTGTTGCGTTTACATCTGCATAATAAGAATTTTTGAATTTTTGATTTTTGCAAATGTTTGGGCTGTTAAATTTATTCAAGTCTACCACTGAGAGTGTAGATTTGACCCTTCTTATTGGAATACACTTCATTGTCAACGTTGATACCACTGACATTATCTTTAGCATAATAAATACCAAATCCTTGGTTGTCAAAAATAAAGTTATCGAATAATCTGGCAGCACCCTTGTCAGTATTGATAGAGATACCATCCCACAAGTTTCCACTTATTCTACAATTTTCTACATTGAGACGACCCTTTGAAGAGACGGCAATACCATTGTAAGAATTGTTGAAAATATCAGATTGACGAATGATACAGTCAGTATTAGCCATGAGCATGACACCATCCCATTGACATCCACAAATTTCCACATTTTCCAAAATGGCACTAGCTCTTCCGTTCAACCAAACGCCATAGTGGTTGCAGTCGAATACACGACACTTGCTCATAGTGACACCACCTTCTTCGGTAATGACAACACCATTACCATCTCTGCTGGTAATTTGACAATGTTCAAACATAATGTTACCACGTTTAACTTCAGCTGCATGTTTGTCACCTCTGAGCTCTTTAGGAGCTCCTTCTTGTCTTAATTCCATACCAGTGACCTTTACGGCACCAATACAATCCACAATGAGTGGAGCTCCAGAATCCTTCTTTAATACCACATCACCTACACATTCTATAATTACAGATTTGTTTACAACTACAGTTTCAGAATATACACCAGAATAGACAATGATACGATCCAATTCTGCTGCTTTGGCAACAGCTTGGGAAATACTCTTACATCTCAAGGAATTCTTTGCATCCATGCCATCCAACTTGTCATCAACAATCCAAGTTCTACCACGATAGAGAAGGGCTGCCTTTCTCAATACAATAGACCATTCGACAGCTTCTTGCATGGTATCTGCAAAGAAATACCAAGTACGTTGACTAGTGTAAATCTTGATAACGTTATCCTTTTGAACTTCATTGTAGGCCTCGACTGGAGTAAGGTGACGAATCATTTGACCCTTAAGATTGACTTTACCCTTAGGTTCAGAGTCATTTGGATCAGAGAAATAGTACAAATTGGTACCCTTCAAGATACAGAAACGTTCCTTCCAAGACTTGTAGGAACCACCTTGCTTGGTCAACCAACCATACTTGTTATAGTCGAGATTGGCTTGAGAGTAGGTTGCTTCCTTTAATTCTTCAACCCAACAATCCTTTTCATCATCCGAATTTACGCAAACATAAAAATTGGATGAAAGTGAAGAAATCTTGAATGCATATGGACAGTTCAATTCACGAACAGCTGAGGTTACGAGACGAGAACCTGTAGTGAGGACAATACTACCATCTGGAGTTGGAGAATTCTCTTCGGAAAAGTAGAACAAGGTACCACGAACAAGACAGGCATATCTTTCAATCCAATATAATGATTCTGGTTTCTTCTTATCTTGAAGAATGGCCTTGTTGACTTCATCGTTGTTCATTAAAATCTTGATCCAACCACGCATTTGAGAGTTACGAACATACCAACTGGTTGAGGCCAATTCAGATTCGTGACGAACCATTTCACACCAAATTTCAGCATCAGCCAAAAATGGATCAATTGATGTTAGTGTAACTTGATTGAGTCCTTCAACACTAGTGATCAAGTTTTGGAAAAATTGAGTTCCCTTTCTCAAACGAGCTGTAGTATCGCCTTGTCCACTTCCTGATTGACTGCTATCATTGACCTTCATTGATTTTCTACTGAACATTTTAGATTGACGGAAAGTAGAGCTGGAACGTGAAGATCTACCAGACTTTTCCTTTTCTGGTGCAACATCTTCTGGGATGTATCCGGCTTGCAAACTTTCTGTGATTTGGAATGCAAAATCTTGAATTTCAGTATTGTTGATCTTTCTAGGACTTGAAGGAGTTGCAGGTGTTTCCAATAAATTATTTGTTGATGTACCTGAAATACTAACTTTGCTTACACTGGCACCAGCCAATTCTACAATTCTATCCGGTAATACATCCTCAAAATTATTCAAAATGTAAAATTTACCATCCATACACAAACAATAAACATCACGTTTCTTTTTCTTTGTTTGATTATCCAACAATGTCATGTATCCTTGAAGATTGGAAAGTTCTTTCACTTTACGTAAATTCAATTTTGAAGTGTGTTCCTTCAAAAAATTCATCCAAGAATTCATGTCATTTTCATTTTCAGCTTGACAGTATAATGTTCTCTCTTCAGAGATAATTCTAAAACAGTTAGGACGAGATGTGTCTGCAACAGGTTGAACACTTTCTGGTCCTTTACATTTAACAGAACCCAATGGTTCATTCTTTGAACTATCGTCTTTGTAATAATAGAGACGATGACCAACAACAATGAAAAATCTCTTGTGCCAAGTCTTGATAGAACCACCTCTCTTACTCAGATATCCCTTTCTAGCAGCAATTCCCATCAAATCACCCAAAATTGTTGATTTCTTTCCCTTTCCAGCTGTTGTATTAACAACAATACTTTCTTTATCCTTCTTCTTTTTCTTCTTCTTCTTTCCATCCAAATCATCATCCTGTTGATCTTCCAAACCATCAGACAATCCTCTAACAGCCTTCAACGCTTCATCACCCTGATTTCTCTCAACACGAACCACATCCGATGCTTGTTTATTTCTCTCAGAGACTCCCTTATCACTCTCACTGTACTGTTCTTCGGTGTTTTTTTTGGTGGGAACATATTGATTATTTACTTTGGCGCTCACTTCTTGAATTTGTGGCGCAACGGGTGTTCGTTTTCTTGGTTGTTCGTCAGAGGGAGTGGTTGGTGATGATGGAGGTGGTTGGTCGGAGGAGGCTGATTCAACAATGACATTGTTGTTTGGCTCTGGTTTTTTACTGCCATTATTTCCAAAGACTTTTTTAAACATTTTTTTTATGATGGTTTGGAAGATCAACAGGTGATGGCTGACATGTGAAGGGTGTTATCAGTAATATTTGATGATTGAGGTGTTCTTATTAAGAAGATATCAGATTGTTATTATTTAATAAAATATTGATTCTGTTAATCAATTTGGATAATTCCATCATCATCATCAGAATCACTAGAATCAAGTTCGATAACCTCTTTTTGAACTGGTGTTTTCTTTGAATTACTTGCTGTTGGAGTTTTTAAGGAAACACTTTGTTTGGCAGGAGTAACTGGCTCTGTAACAACAGTTTGAGAAGATGTTGAAGATGCAATAGAATGATTCAGTTGGGAAATCTCATTCAATGTGTTATTGTTGTTACTATTTTCCAAACATGCTGATTGACTCGTTTCATTCAAGTGAGAGGAATTGACATTCAAATCTAAATGGTTGCTATTTACATTATCATCTGCAGTTTCATGCTGTTGATGTTTCTTTTTCACAAATGCTCGTACATAATTAACAATCGTCTGTTGATGTTTTTCCTTAATTTTCTCAACTAGTTCATGTCCCATACACATTGATTCTCTACACATGACAATCAGATCGATAGTATCATCTGCCATGATCAATCTAGGTTGAACCTTGTCCTGTTTTGCCAATTCAGTTCTCTTCTTTTTAAGAAACTCCCTCAGTATATCGGCCTCTGTTTTTGGTTCCTTTGGAGGAAGTGGAGGAGGTTTTGCAACCACACTATTCAAAATTTCAATTCTCTTCTCGGGACTATGCAGTGCCAGGAAGGCAGGATCAATCGTACTCAATGAACTGATTGCTCCCGATCTATGTAGTGCTGACTGTCCCAACATGAGTAAACCAGGATTTGTAAATTGAAATCCAGCAATCGAGCCACAGCTATCTGGACAAAATTCTCGTTTCTTTTTTCGTTCCTCCTCTCTTCTATTCATTTCTCTAAAGTCTTCTGGAAAATCCCTTTTCAATTTATTTTCCAAAGCCTTCTTCTTTTGTCCTGGTGTTTGTGGAGAGTATCGATTAGAGTACATTAAATCTCTCCTCCGAGCATTTGATGTTACATAGGGACTTTGATGAGCATTTATGTTGGGAGTTACTGAAGTATTGTCTTGTTCATCTACTACTGATTGTTCTTCTTCATCATTAGATGATAAAGAACGTTCTCGTTCTCTCCTTCTTCGATTTTGAAAAGGAGTTTCAGGTTCGGGTGATGATGGTGGCGATAATTCGTCAGCTTGTGATAATCTGACCGATTCTAAATCATCCTCTTCTTGAGAATTTTGTTGTTGTTCAAGAGATTGCTGATGTTGAGAAACATTTTGTGATGAGGATGCTCTCTGTTGTTGTCTTTGCATTTTTTTACATTTTGATTTTTCATTAAATAAATTGTAATTTCTTGATGTTCTTTAAGTAAGTTTATCTTCATTTCGTATTTTGAAACTGAAAGTATGAATTCTTTTTAAAAGATACAAAAATTTAACATTTTATAAAAAACTTGAAAACTTTTAAATACTTAAATAAACTAATTTTCCTTTCGAATAGAACCATTAAGGGGATCATTATTTTACAGTGCATTATTGAGCAAGATTTCTCCCGCCAAATCTTTGGGCTGTTGAAGGGAGACGTTAAGGATTTAAGGAATTTTTAAAAAAATTATTACTTGTAGAAAAAATGTTGTCATCTCGCAACCTTAATAACGACAATTCGCAGCAACAAACAACAACGCTCGAAGGTGAAGAGGCTATCAAGTTAAGAGGAGCCTCACTCAGGAGTGTCGAGCCACTAATTAAATCGGTGAGTGCAACAGGTTCGGTCTCGACGATTTCAAAGAGAGAGAAGAGGTGTTTTATCATGTTTATTAATTCCGTTATGAGTAAGAGATTGAGAGAGATGCCACAACGAGTGGAGGAAACGATTGGTGAGTGGCAACCAATTAGTGTTGATAATTTGGAAACTTCAAATGAGTTATATGGTCGATTAAGTGATGGTTTAATATTCATGTAGGTTTTCACTAATCATTCTTCTGAAATTTGATAAACAACAATAACAACGAATGAATGGAATGTAAAATAGTCATCTCATCGATAATTTAATAGAAGGAGTTGTGGAATGGAGTAAAATATGTAAACCAAAGAAGGAACAAGAATTGAACAAGATTAAACGAGTTTTGAATCATACAATGGTTCTAGGATATGCCAAGGGTCTTGGTATTGTAGTAGTCAACATTTCTCCAGAGGATTGTGCCGAGGGGAGACCAACAGCATTAAATTCCATCTTGTGGCAATTGATTAGAGAGGATTTGACTAAATCACTGAATATTGTTCACTTCTTTGATGCAATTGCATTGAAGAGGGCAGATGAAACAGTTGTGGAATTTATGAATCAACAACCTCTCTCGCTCTTGCTCAGATGGGTCAATAATAGGTTGGAATCTAAAAACATTAAGGTAACAAATCTTGGAGAGGAATGGAGAAACGGTTATCTCTTCCACCAACTTGTAAAGACAGTCTCTAAGGGTTTTACAGATGAAGATGAGGCAATGATCTCTGAGGCTCCAACAGATAGTGATAAAATCCAAGCCCTTTTGGAAGTAATAGACAGATTGGATTTGAACAAGAAGAGTATCATGCTGGAGCCTGAAGATATTCTCTATGGTGAGAAGCACTTGATAATGTCTCTGATTTCATCCATTTTTTATAGTTGTGACCATTCCGATTTGGTTTTGGAACAGTCAGAAGAGACACTCGACACTCTCAAGAATGAAATATTTGAAAATTCTATTGCTATTCTAGGAAAGGAAATACCTGATGTAAATACAAGACCTGAAATGAAAGCATTCTTGGCGCTCATAAAGAATGTTTCCAACTTTGAAACAACTGACATGTACAAAAAATTAGAAATTCACATGAGGAAACAAATTGAAAAACTAGAAAGCGATAACACTTCACTATTGACTACAAATGATAAGTTGCAGCGAGAGAATGAAAATCAACAAACCAAGATCATCACTCTTCAAGAAAGAGTTTCCCACTTGGAACAATCTCAAATTTTAGCCACAACTCAATTACAAGAAACTAAATCTCAACTCGATAGTACACTCTCCGAGTTGGATACCTACAAGAGTCAGGTTCAAGACCTCAAACAACGATTGGCGATTGAAATTGAGAGGGTGAAACAATTTACCGAGGGAAAATCTCTAAATTTGGAAAAAGAAAAGCTTGAGAAGGAAAAGAAAGAGATGGAAGAAAACATGATAAAAGAAAAGCAAGAAATGGCTGAAACTTTGGAAAAGGAAAGACAAGAAATGGAAGAAAAACTTGCACAGGAAAGACAAACTTTGGCGGAGCAATACACAAAGGATAAACAAGAAGTGGAAGAAAAATTGGATGAATCTAGAAAGGAGAATCTTCAACTTGCCTCTGCCTTACTGACACTGAAAGAACAACATGAAAAATCAAAGAATGATGTCCAAACATTGCTCAAGAATAGTGGTGAAAATGCTGGAGCTGCATTAGCAGAGATGCGATTTGGTTCTAACCCAACTGTACAAACACTGAAACACATGAGACCTGTCAAGGCAGGCTATATGGAGAAGCAAGGCTCAAACTTTAAATCATGGAAGAAGAGGTACTGTTTGTTATTTAAGGAATTCCTCTTTTATTTCTCCAAGGATGCACCAAACGAAAAACCAAAGGGCATTGTAGTAATTGATCCAAAGACAAGAGCCAGAAATGTGGAAGATGAATCAAAGAAGGGTTTCACATTTGTGGTAATATCGGGAGCGAGAAATTTGAACTGTTGTGTAGACAGTGCAGAGGAGAGAGATTCATGGGTTGAGGCAATTGAACAATTACATTATTAAAGTCACACGAAGTCAAACTTTACTTATTAAACCAAATACTAACAGCTTAGTTATCATCCAGATTAATATTATTTCCTTAGTAAAAAGGAGTAAAAAACAAAAGGAAGGGTGGTACGTGGATCGAACACGTGACCATCGGATGTCTGCTGCAAATATCTTTGCAATCCGGTGCTCTACCGCTGAGCTAACCACCCTGTTGGCATTAAGGCAAGTACTTTTATTGAAGTTATAAAATACACATATTAAGCTTTGAATTTATTGAATTTACTCTGAATGTCCTTCGACAGTATTGGAAACCTTTGTATTTTGAATAATTCTCATTAAAATCAAATACTTGTCATCAATAGATTCAATTTGAGAGGTAATAAGTTCAAACCCTACCATAACTTCACACTTGGCAAGACCAGAAATGCAAATTTGTTGAACAATCTTTCCACTTTCCTTATTAGCTGTTTGACAACGAGTTTCATAGAGGTGAGTGTACTTTTCCTCACAAATATCTGTAATATCCTTCTCTCTGTATAGAATTTCCATTTCATCACCAGCTTCTTCAGCAGCTGCAGTTGATCCTGTGATATAGGTTTCCATGTAAGCATGATGAGCATCTTGGAAATCATACCCTCTAATGTCCTTATATGAAACATAGATTATATCATTATCAGATAAACTGGAGAATGCAGCCAATAATTCAGAATTTGAAGCATGAGTACTCAACATGGTGAATTCTGAAGGTAAATATGGAGCAAAATTTTCATTGAGCTCATTCCAATAAATCATTCCATCATTCACTATATTTTCCTCAGCCTTTCTCTCGTCCACTTCCTTATTAACAACTTCGACTGGTTCTTGCTCCTCAGTTTTAATATCTTCAAGTGGTTCCATAAGTTCGATAGCTCGTTTCTCCATCTCAACTTCAAAATCGTCTATTGGTTTTGTCTCCTCATCTTCAAATTCTTCAAGTGGTTCCATAAATGTTGAAATTGTAATTGGAGATGGTGTTTCAGGAACTTTCCTTGCTATAGGAATGGCCTTTTCTACAACCACTGGAGTGGCTTCCTTCTCAACCATTGGTTTTTCATTTACAGTTGGTTCGTTGGTTCAAACATGGTTGGTTTTACTTGTTGTCTTGGAGATGGTGTTACAGAACGAGTAATGGTATGTTTTACAGATGGATCCAAGCCTTCCATGATGACATATTTAATTTTGATACTTCCACTGTTTGTATCTTGAAGTTTTAATATTTGGGTGTATTCCTTATCGAGTTGAATATCGTTGGAATCAATATCAAGGGAAGCTCTTCCGATAAAATCCTAATATATAATGATGATCAATATATTTAAATAATATAAATATTAAATATACAAGTTTACTTACATCTTTAAGAATAAAATCCCAATCAAATACTTTAAGATCATTTGATATTAATAATAATATTATTCAATAACTCGTAGTAATGATTTAAAACTCACCCTCAAATTTTAATTTCAACTTTACGGTTGTATAAATTGCATAGAATTTAAAAGTTTCATTCCATACAGGATTCAAAGTCTTTTTAATGGTTTTTGTTTTTCTAGGAAGAGCTCCATTAACGATTATTTTACAATACTAGGAACATTTAATTAATAATTGAATATCATGAAACTTACTGGATCGGAGAGACCATTTCTATCAGCGCCAACAAGATCAACACCTGCCTCAATGGTTACGTGCAATCTGTGTTGATATCCAAATCCCATGATGAGCTTTTGTATCAATTTTTTTGGGTTGTAATATTCTGTAAAGAACCCTATGCCTTTATCTCCCTTAATGAGAAGGTTGTTAAGCGCACAACAGAACTTTTTAGATATTGAATGTAAGCGCAAGTAGATCAGTGGTTAGATCGTCCGCCTCACACGCGGAAGGTCGCGGGTTCAAACCCCGCCTTGCGTAAAATTTTATAGGGCATGAATTAATGATTTTCAATAATACAATTATTGATATTTAGTAAAGATGATATTTTGTTTCAAACATTATTTGTGTTGGGTACTTTTTGCATTTTCAAAAGCAAAAACACCTATTCAGGAAACCATTCAATTCCAACAAACATTGAACTATATTTACCTTGATGAGATATTTCATAATTTCTGGAAAACATGCTTAACACACTTTATCCAACCAATATTTAATTATGGTGAGGCATTTGAAAAATTTCAGTTTTGGCAAATAATATTAAGGAACAGCTCGTCTCAATCGTTTCTTGAATAAAGATTGGGAAACAACGTAGATAAACATATGGTATGAAAAAGAACCGTAGAAGCACTAAAAGATTAAAATTTGTTTACGGCAAACGGGGTTCGAACCCGCGACCTTCCGCGTGTGAGGCGGACGATCTAACCACTGATCTACTGCCGCTTACGTATATTTGTTGAAAAGAGTTATTAGCCGGATTGTTGATGTACTAATTAATTCATGCAATTTCATATTTATTTAAGGCAAACACGACTTTTTGGAAATGAATTTCCTCATCTGTGTATATTGTATCACATTATTAATCAGGACATCTTCCTCAATATTCAACTCCTCACTCTCATGACTTCCCTCCTCCCTGCAATAATGATAAATTTCATAGAGACCCTCTTCCAACATTCCAACCATAAAGAAACTCAATGAAAACACGTCGTGTCCATTCGTGTCCTTTCCATATCCAACATAATAATCAGCAATGACAACTTGTTTGAATTTTCCCATCAAAATATCACCTTTGGTAAAGTGATCACACTTTCTACAAATAATTTCGTCTGACTTGGTCGAATTTTCGAAAGGTCTTGTGTGCATGAGTAGAATTTCCTCAATTGACTTGTTGTGTTGCGATCTCATAATTGTAAAGACATTTTCCATGTATTTAAACTCCATTTTGGTGCAGCCAACTAGATTTTTGAGTTTCTCACTTGTGAGCTGGTCTGGAATGTATTCGAAATAGTATGGAATTGCTGCTTTAAAAGTTGGATCTGAATCCATTACAAATTTGTAATTGGCTGGAAGTTTCAAATCGTGCCACTTGTCAATTTCTTGTTGGGATCTTTCAATGGTAAATTTAAAAGTGACAGTTCCATATTTTCCATCCTCCTGATCATCCACATTCTTTGTAATTGTATGTTCTTGATTTATCCGAAACCTTTCTTCTGAAATTTCAAAATTGACCATCCCCAACACATCATCCTTTCCAATCATATCCCAATCGTATAAATAACAAGAAACCTGACAATAATGAGCAGTTGGTGAAAATGTAAATTGTTCATTCCAAACTGGATTTAAAGTTTTCTTAATTTTCCTTGTTTTAAATTCAACATTTTGTTCAGGAATGATGAAAATCTTTGTGTATGGATCTGAGAATCCATTTCGATCCATGGAACGAAGGTTATTGGCTGAGAGAATGGTGAGTTTGATTTTGTCTGATTTGAGAAGGACCATTTCGTTTAGAATAGTTGATTAGTTTAGATTAGTTTTTTTTAAAGTGGAATCTGGTTTTATTTTAAATTAATCAGTGATAAAGATCTTTTTCGTCCCAACTCAATCAACGATTTTCATGTTTGTAATAAAAAATGGTCTATCACTGACAACTTTCGGATATTTTTGGAAAGGCCTTGAATTCACTGCACAGAACTTTTTGATCTTCCATTTCGAACAAAACTCTCAACATTTAATTCAATATTAATTTTGCAAGATTACAATTTAAAATTAAATATATTGACTTGCAATTTCAAAGTCGACATTTACATGAACTTTAAAAAAAATGAAGCCACAACATCGTAAAACAATTGCTGCACACAATGAAAATAAAAATAAAACCTCATCACGATCTTCTAAAATGCCCTTTAAAGAATTCAAATCACAGAAAGATCGGAGGATTATTTATGAGGATGAATCAATTATTGGAATTTTGCAGGGTTTCGGAATTGGTTTGGAGGTTGGTTTGAATTATTTGGGGATGGAGGAAGGGATGATTCAAAGATTTGAATATTTGATGCAATCTAATCAAAGTATTGAGTTGATTGATGATGAGGATTGTGAAAATATTAAGCAAGATTATTTGGATAATAGAAATGCAGTGTTTAGAATTAAATTTAAATGTTTATTTAATCATTTGGAAGCTGCCAACAAATCGAGATTAGCTTTTCAAAGAAATTACGAAGATTATTATGAAGGTTATTATGAAGGATTACCTGATATTTCTTGTAGTGTATTTGAATCGATGGTGAATGTTGATCGATCATTGAGTAATAGAATGAAAATAGATATTGGTTTGAGATTTAAATCATTTTCAGAAGTTGTAAAATATTTGAGTTTAGATAATACAAATAGTCTAATGAGCGTTGAGGAAGAAATCTTGTCACGATTTGTGGAAATTCTTGATGTTGATTATGAAAGAAAGCATGTTTTTATTCGATTGAAGTCATTTATTGAAAAGAGGTCTAATAATCCATCTTGTTACTTTTTGATGGGTAAAATTGATGGAACTGATTCATGTTTTATTCTAAACATGACTGAAACCTTCAAGCAAAACAGACATTTAAAGAAAATTAATCAAATTTATCAACACTTTACACCAGAACCATTCAAAGAAAGGATTTACAAAAGTGGCAAACCAAATCTGAAACACGATTGTAAAGAAGTTGGAATTTACAGATTCTGCATTGGAAATTTCCTTCATTGCATCACAACAAATGTTTCTTCAAATAGCTCAGTGATTTATCCACACGATCCGTGCTGTGAACGTAAATATCCTCATGTACTGAGATACAATTCCAAGGACTATTGTGGAGATATTTTAGTCTCTGAAATGTATTGGACACGAGGTTATGATCATGGAACTAGTTATGGAGGAAGAATAGATACAGGATTTTACACAATTGACTCGATTCCATTATGTAGATTGGTTTTTACATTACCTTCCAATAGTTTCTATCCTGAAATTTACCATTTTGTTTATTGATCTGTGTCACACTTGACAGATATTCTTGAAACTGCTGCAGCTTTTCCTTTGTAAGCAGTTTCTACAAAGGAAGATGAGTTATTTAATTTCTTGAAAGATGAAATTGTAAGAAATAAAATGTGTGTTTTCAATTTCAAAATAAATAAAGTTATTTAATTTAAGCGTGGATTGGTTTACCATCATAAGCAGCAACAGCAGCTTCCTTGATAGCTTCTGAGAGAGTTGGGTGAGCATGACAAGTTCTAGCAATATCTTCAGAGCTAGCTCCATATTCCATAGCCAAAGTAGCTTCAGCAATCAATTCACCAGCATAGATACCAATGATGTGAACACCCAAAACCTTATCAGTTTGAGCATCAGCCAAAATCTTGACGAAACCTTCAGTACCATCATCAATAGTACGAGCACGAGAGTTGGCACTGTATGGGAATTTACCAACCTTATACTTGATACCAGCCTTAACTAATTCTTCTTCAGTCTTACCAACTGAGGCAATTTCTGGGTGAGTATAAATAACGTTTGGAATGGCATCATAATTGACGTGACCACTACGACCAGCCAATTGTTCAGCAATAGCAATACCTTCATCTTCAGCCTTGTGAGCAAGCATTGGACCTCTAACAACGTCACCAATAGCATAAATATTTGAAACACTAGTACGGAAATGATCATCAACTGGAACACGTCCACGTTCATCAAGAGTAATACCAACATTATTCAATCCCAAGTTAGCAGTATGTGGACGACGACCAATAGAAACCAAACAAACATCAGATTCAAAGGTTTCAGCAGCACCAGTAGCATTGTTAACAAGTTCAAGTTGACAAGTCTTTCCATCAACAACCTTACCAGACTTGACAGAAACACCCAATTTGAATTTCATACCGAGCTTTTCCATAGTCTTTTGGAAGACAGCACTGACTTCCTTATCCAAAAATGGTGAAATACGATCAGAGTATTCAATAACAGTGACTTCACTTCCTAAACGAGAGTAAACTGAACCCATTTCCAAACCAATAACACCAGCACCAATGACAGTCATTCTCTTTGGAACATGATCAAGAGCAAGAGCACCAGTTGATGACAAGATAACCTTTTCATCGAAAGGAAGGAATGGAAGTGGAGTGGCTTCAGAACCAGTAGCAATGACAATATTATCAGTTGCAATTGTTGAATTCTTTCCATCTAATCCCTTGACAGAAACTTCATTCTTTCCAGTAACAGTACCTTCACCTTTAACATATTCAACTTTATACTTCTTGAAGAGGAATTCAATACCACCAGTAAGACCCTTGACAGCCTTATCCTTTTGCTTTTGCATAACAGATACATCCATATTTAAATCCTTCATTGTGATACCCCACTTGGCAAAAGTAGTTCCGTGAGCTTCATGATACAAGTGAGAAGCATGGAGCAAAGCCTTTGATGGTACTATTTTAAATTTCAATATTATTATTATTATTTGTTAATATATTATTTGTTAATATGTATATTCATCATCATCATTAGAAACAATCAAGTTGAAAATCACATATAACAGAATTAATTGAGGGTCATATTGTGAAATTGATCATATAATAGTACTTACTGCAACCAACATTCAAACAAGTACCACCCAAAGAACCTCTCTTTTCAACACAAGCAGTCTTCAAGCCGAGTTGAGAAGCCTTGATAGCAGCAACGTAACCACCTGGACCACCACCAATGACAACAACGTTCTCTATAATATATCATTCCAATAACAACATAATAACAACAATAACAAAATCCAACAACAGAAAATATTATTCATAGTATATACTCCTCATCATTCTTAAATCACACCAACTTACTCTTTTCAGCAGAATAGAAACGATTTTGAGCAGTGCCCAAGACCATAGCACTGGTTTTCTTATTGTTGAGAATGACTCTAGTAGATTTGAGCATTTTTCTTGTGTGTTGTATTAAAAAAAAATAAATTATTAAAAATTGTTTTTTTGATTGAAAATTTAAAATTTTAAATGAGCGAAGGTTCTTGATGAAGCTTTTATCGCGTTGGGTGATGATGAAAGATCAGCACATGGATAGTTATGAGAACCAAAAATAAACTTGATAATAGATAGATGCTGCTGATGAAAAAATACAGAGGAGATATTTAAATCTAGGGAGGAGTATTTTAGATAGTACTCTCTGTGTGCTGCCTCGTGGTGACACTATCAAAAAATCTTATAATTTAAGTGGATTGTTTATCATGTTGGTCAGCTTAATGTTGATTCAATTATTTAATGTGGACAGAGCACGGTTAGGAAATTAGGAATAATAGTGACAGATACTGTTTGATGAATATGTTCATATCCTTATTCACATAATTATTAAGTTGAACAAATCTAAATCGATTACAAAATAACAATCGTCAATGAACATTGCATATTTATTCTTGCTAATCTGATTTACTTTCCAAGTGGTACTTTGTGAATAATTTTGAAACAAGTATCCACATCAGGTCTGTAAATCATGCAAATTTCTCCAACTGTTACAGTTTGAGTTTTCCAATCCTCACTCAATTGTTTGTGAACTTTTTCCACAATTGTTTTTGGTGCATAACCAACAGTCATGTGTGGAATGAATTCTCCAGTTTCGTTTTTCTTCTTAGCACAATAAGGAAAGAGGGAAGCAACTCGTTTTTGTAATTCTATAAAGTTATTTCTTGCAGTTTCGTTTTGGTTGACCCACAAGACAGAAGATCCTTTTTCAAAATATGAAATTGAATCGAATGAGCATTCGAAAGGTTTGAAATCTTGCAATTCTTGAGTCAATAATTTCAAAGCCGAATCAAAACATGTTTCTGGAATAAAAGGAAATAACAAGTTCACATGAGGAGGCCATCTTTCCATTCCCTATTATTTGTTCGAAACCAAATAGCAGTATTCAAACATACCTTATCAATTTCCTGTCTTATATCTTGAACAGGATCCCATATAGACTCTGGTGGAATGTAACACAAAGCTGTATGCAAAGCATAGGTCGAATTGAGCTTCAAATCCTCATCCGAAACCTTTCCAAAAATCGAAAAATCATCAAGAGGAAAATCATAAACTGGCCTCTTCACCTCAACCATCCTCTTTTTATTTGTTGGTTTGTGACCCATATAATTCCTACTTTCCTTCATCAAAACAACTTGTTTTTCAGTTGATTCCGCTGATGGTGAACTTGTTTCTTGTTGAGACATTTTTTTTAATTGTAATTTTAAATTTTTCATTGTAAAACAACTTGGAACTTTTTATGCAAAGTTCACATTTGAAAACGAACTTTGTAAGGGAATGAGAAAGTGAGCTAGCAAATATCATTTTGTTTTTGGATTTTGTATACTTTTTGCCAAGTTAAGAATTCGAGAGTTTTTTCCATTCTTGAAAAGGTATCTTTGAGATTGGTTAAAACTTCCATTTCAAATATTGAAATTAATTCTTGGACCTTGAATTGGTGTTCAGCTATGGAAGAGGATGCAGAACCGACACCAGTCATGGAAGAAATTGAAACTGAGCTGGACGAAACATTTGCCTCTGCACTTGATCCTTCCACTTGCTTTTTCAGTTTGTAAAATGCACGTTTCGAACTTCCAGATACGTTCACTTCAAACACTCCAGTCAAATATTCCTTTTCCACTTCAATCATTTGTGAAAGTGTCAAATTTTTCATTGCCTTACTTTTCAATTCATTAAGATATACGAAAAAATTGTAATTTTCCAAGGAAAGTTCTTTAACACAATATTCTCTTTGAATTCTCCTAAAATCATCATTTTTCATAAACTCCTCAAAGCTCGATTCTTGTTCAGTTTTGTTTCTTCTCAGCTTTTCGAATAGATACTTTATAATACATTGTCCTCCACAGGTCAGAATAAATGAAAAGAAGAGAATTGTTCTCAGAAAGTAAATAGCATGTCTGTTAAACGAAAAGGCAGTCATCAATATGAGGATCACTAAATTAAACGAAAGTAGTATCATATCTATACGAATCATGAACGGATCGTCAAAGAATAACATGTATCTCAATCCCTTATCTTTCCACTTCTTTCTATTAATTAATATATCACATATAATGACAATGAAACCAATTAAACAACAAATTCCAATTGTTACTCCAACATTAATATTCAGTGCAAATACCAGAGGACGATCCAATACGAAAGGAATTGAAATGTAGTGAGACGAAACAAAAAATGACATTAGAAATGGTAAAAGTCCTGTAAATAACAATCCTGGAACTATTCCACTCAAAATTGAATTAATCTTTTCAGAATTTGAGAATAATCTATACAAATTTCTCAAATAGTACAATCTCAAATAGGTAAACACATTAACCAATGAACAGAATGTCAAGAAAAATCCAACTGTAATAAACAAAACACTTCTGCACCATGGAGTAAAGACATCAGCCAAAGCAAACATGAAATACAACATTAATAATGGCAAGTAAGGTGTCAGTAATCTTCTTTTCAGTGAAGGTTGTGTCAATGCTCCACTACATATCAAGAAAATCATGTAAATGATGACAAAACAAATTTGTGGAATGACCCAATATTCAACTTCTTTAAATTCTAAATCAGTGAGACACATGTCACTCTTGCAAACTGAACAGTTGGAAGGTAAGAGAAGGGAGTTCAATTGTTGGATAGTTGAGTTGCTGGAAAGATTAAATTGTTGAGATAGATATGTTCTAAATAGCTGTTGATTGGTGACACTCATGAGATTGATGTTAAATGAATTCCACAGTTTGAGGAATTGTAAATCTTCATTGTTAATAGTAGATGATGAATTATTTTGTGTCAAAATTGAATAGGCTGTCAATACATTTTGTTCATATTCGAAATTCTGCAATACTTCCTTACATGAAGGTTTTTCATTCGAAACATTGAACCGTATCAATTCATCATTCGAGTTAACTTGCAAAACAGTATAAGGAAGCAAATCAACAAATATAAAATCACTCGTCTCAAAATATTCTCCTTCCAACTTTCGAATTCCCATTCCCTTTCTAAATATTCGAAACTTTTGCAAGAATAAACTCCTACTCGTAATAATCACATCAAATTCTTCCAAAGGATGATAAATCTGACAAGCTCCCTTCTCGAAATTATTCAAAATTACTTGATTTCTATTCAAGGGAAGTGTTTTCCACAATTTCATTAGATTTTCTTCTGGTAAAATTGAAACAATTTTTAAATTTTGTGAAAAGAGTTGATTTTTAGAGGTAATATTGAAGGGCTGAGAAGGATTGTGGTAGATTATGGCAGATAAATAGTCATTGACGAAGGATATGGAGGAATTAGGATCTAGATCATTGAAGAAACGAGTTTGGTTGGTTGTGAGAGAATAGACGAAACTGGCAGAAAGAAAAAGAAAGAGTATGAAGAGAGAAGAGGGATGCATTTTTTGATTTTTGTGTGTAATTTGAATTGGAAGTATCTTGAACAGCAATCAATTAATCATCAGTCGAAATGCTTCCTTTCGTCCAGTCCAAATTAGTAAGAAATACACCAAAAGTCCATGTCATTGTAATAATCTTGTCTTTTTCAAACATTATTGACAATTATCACTTAAGTTTTTAATATCATTTTATTCGAAATTCACTTGAAAACAATTGAATATGATACAATTATAATTCCAATAAGGAAATTCACAAATTTCCATCTCATCCATCTTTCCCATTGTAAACACCATCCATTTCTTTAATTTATCTTAAAAACGACCCATTATTCAACTCAATCGAAGACACTTTTCAACATGACCTCATTTCATAATCTTGGCCTGTTGAGGATCCAAGTTTTATATTTTTCCAAGTTTTTTTAAACTTTTCACTAATGGCGTAATTTTCAACTTCCATCCAAGTGAACTTTTTGCGCGATGTGTGGACATGTTTTTTGAAATTTGGATTGAGGGTGACATTTATTGAAAGACAAGTGATAGGGTGAAAGTTTCTTTACATGGAACGGATGAAAAATGTTAGTGCAATTGATGAAGTGTAGTAGCAATCTGAAAGGTTTATGTACCTTTCGATTTGTAGAAGACGAAAGAAAAAATTGAAACTAAACAGTTGTAATTGTTATCATCTCTAATTATCACCTTTTCTTCTTACTCGCCAAGAATAGTTGTCATATTTAATTGATTTTATCTCAATTAGCAACTCATTCTTTCCTTTCGTAGTCCCTCTCACATTTTATTCGAATCAACAAATTAAAAAAATCAAACCGTTAGATACTCACTCAACAGACACACATGATAATTCATCATCATCACAACATAACCCTCTTTTTATAATCATGCCAATCTTTAATTCCATCAATGAATCTCTCGACGAGGACGAATTGACAATTTCTCAACAACGTCAATTAGCAATTCTTCGTAAACGAAGAGAAGACAGACTCATCATTCCATCATCAACAAGTAATAAGAAAACAAGTCCTACAGGAAGTAATAGTGGAAGATATTCGACAAATTCCTTGTCTAGTCCTTCTGTGGAAATTAGTCAACTTTCGTATGAAAATCATTTGCTTTCTTCTCCATCAACTTCAACAGGAAGGACCAGCCATTCAAGTCCAGCAACAGATAAACCATCATTCGATTCGAGAGCCAGTTTCTCCGACTCTGATTATTGTTTCATGGATAAACAAGCTGTGGAATTATTGAAAAATATGGAAAGTGAAATTGTGGAGAAGGGAATTCTTCCATTTCTTAATGTTAGTGATTTGTTATCATTGGGATTGACTTCAAAGAATCAACTTTCGATATCTTGGACGTGTTTGAGGATTATTAATGAAATTCACTTGAAGAGATTTCCAAATTTACTGTCAAATGCCATGATTGAAGATCAAATGGATCATGTTATGGCTATTTTAATGATGAAATTTTCGAGTAGTAATACCAATAGTGCAAATAATACTAGTAGTGGCTCAATACAGACAACTGGTTCAATGAATAGTAGAAATTCATTGAATGATTCGTTTGCTTCAACAAGGTCAACTGGAAGTTTTGATTTAAGGAGTTGTAGAAATAGTTGGCGATTGACTGATAATGCACCACTCACTTCAGCTACACTAGCCAGAAGAAGTATCATTATTAATAGTGCAAGTTATGATAATATTTTGAATGCTTCACCTCAAAAAAGAAATCACCATGTGAAATCGTCGAGTTTGGATAATTCAATCCTTTCTCAAAATGCTCATACAATACATAATTCATCAACAAGTTCAGTTTTGAGTGCACAATCGGTAAATTCTGAACATTCTCTGGTTTCTCCACCAATTAATGTTGGATTATCGGATGGTCAACATGCTTGTGGTATTGAACCTCTGCAAGTTCAAGTTGATAATAACGTTAGTCAATTTACCAAATTAATGACCAATGTGAAGAGAAAGACCAGAAGGAAAATATTTAGAATTGTCATTGTAGGTGAAGAGAATGTTGGCAAGACAACCTTTATAGAATCCATCTTTGGAAATGCCATGCCAGTTGGAAAGGAACATGGATACATTCCAACCGAACAAATGCAAACCTACTGTCATCCATATTACTTGTTGAATGGTGAAAGGATCGATCTGGTTGTTCATGATATTCCACACAATATTCCGGATCATTTCAAATCATCCAAAAGTGAAAAGACAATGAATGAAAAACTATCTGAAAATTCCAAAATTCTCAAGAATGCTAAAAAGAAGGTTGATCTATTCCTGTACTGTTTTGATATGACCAATCAGGATTCATTACCTTCCAAAGAGAATTCCTATTTTAAAAAGTTTATCGAGACGAGAAATACACACTTTCCTCAATCCATTGTTGCCATGATTGGATTGAAGCGAGATGAGGTCGATCACTATCTGAGGGAAAAGTACAAATTCAAGATTGGACGAAGGAGAACGATCACTGTTGCTGATATGAATTTTGTTTCATATATTCAGGCAACTGAACGAGCTCAAGAATTGAATGTTTTCAAGGCATTCCTCGGATGTTGTGATAGGAAGAACATGTTCAATACGTTACACATTTTCGATATGGGAATCTCACTAATGTATAGTCATATTATGAAGAAGAGATTTTCAGAATTTGATCATGCAAATAGTAATAGAAAATCTGTCAATTTGGGAAATATTACGAATGAGGAGGAAATTGTTTCGTCAGCTTCGATGGTTTCGTACGTGGGAAATGCTTCTTCAGCTTCAACAAGACGGGGAACAGTTCATGGTGGAAAAATTTCACAGACAGCTCCTTCATCATTTAGATCGAGAGCAAGTGGTAGATTATCCATTATTGGAAGAAAGGTAAATGAAAGCTTCCAAGGTCTTTTTGAAAAGTTTAATCATAATTCGAATAACAATAATTCGAACATTTCGAGTGTAGATAAGAGCCAACAAAATGGTGTTTCACATCACAGAACCATTCCATTAGAAGCTTATATTGCTAATGACACACAGTCTACAAGAAGTCACACCTCACAAACCATTTCAATTTCTGAATAAACTCTGCAAATGAATTATTCTTTGTCCTTGCACATGTTTTTCGAAAATTTTAAATTTGATGATAAAGTGTAAGGCGGCTTAGCACAGTGGCAGTGCATCAGTCTTGTAGGCAGAAATGCTGAGATAACTGAGGGTCGAGGGTTCAATTCCCTCAGTCGCCTTTTGTACTGGTGATTGCCAAAATCTTAACAAGAAAAACAAGCCTTAATTGTGAATAAGGAATATTTTCTTTTATTAATGTATCCCCCTTAGCTCAGTCGGTAGAGCGTCAGACTGTTAATCTGCAGGTCGGTGGTTCGAGCCCACCAGGGGGAGTTGTTTTCCTTTTTAAACTTTTCACGGCCAATATGAAATATCTATTTTACATTACCTTTACGATACACGAGACGTTATAATAAATATTTTAAGATATTACAACTTATATTTTACATTTTTAGGATTTATTGGCTAACAGTTTCAATGTGGGTAGCCATAGATTGGATTGTTAATTTTTCAAAGAAAGTCTTCAACTCTAACTGAATACCCAACTCTGTACGAACCATGCTTCTCAATTGGGCAATGAGAATGGAATTTCCACCAATTGCAAAAAAGTTATCACTCAACCCAATGCAATCCTCCTTCATCTTGAGTACTTTGGACCAAATTTGTCTTAGCTTGCAATGACTCTCTGGAATATCAGCTGGATCGACCTCTCCCATATTTTCTTCTAGTCTTTTAGTTTGCTGGTGGTCAACTGCTCTTGGTAAAGCTCTACGATCCAATTTTCCATTATTGGTTGTTGGAACTTTTTCAATGCAAATGATATGAGATGGAATCATATAGTATGGCAGATGTTTCTCCAAGTAGGAATTGACTAGCTGTATGATGATTGAGTGCGGTCTAGTTTCTCCCTCATTACACACAATGTATCCAACAAGTTGTTTGTTACTGACATTCTCATCATCTTGGAGAATCACAATTGCCTCCCTGACGAGACCACTCTTCCTCATGACATTTTGAATTTCACCCAATTCAACTCTGAATCCTCTTAATTTCACTTGATGATCCAATCTGGAGATGAATACCATATTTCCATCAGGTAACCATTTAACCAAATCTCCTGTTTTGAATAGTTTTCCATTAACATTGTTCTGTTTTTCGTCTTTAGTTTGGAATGGATTTTCAATAAAGCTCTTGGAGGTTAGCTCACTATTTTTCCAATATCCATTTCCAACACCATTTCCTCCAACGTAGAGTTCTCCAGGTACTCCAATTGGAACTAACTCTCTATTCGAATCCAAAACATACAATTTGACACCAGGAATTGGTTTTCCAATAGGAACTACTTGTTGTAAAGGTGCATAATCTTTTGGAACCTTGAAGAGAGACCAATCAATGCAAGTCTCTGTTCCTCCACATACATTGAATACTGTTGCATTGGGACACATTTGTTGGATTTCTTTGACTGCATTCGAATCAACAGGTTCATTTCCAATAGTGACAATTCTTAAAGATTCAGTTGATTTTGGATTCCTCAAAACATGGTACCTTATACCATGCCACAAACTTGGAGTGACACCAATGATTGTTGCCTTCGTTTGCTCAACCAAGTCAACAAGCTCCTCCAACTGATATTGAATATTTGGATTGGCCACAATAATCGAAGCACCTGTAATTAGTGGAAGGAAAATCTCTTCCAATGAAACATCAAAGCTATAGGAGCTGTAATGAATAAACTTGTCATCTTGCTTCATTTCGTACAATTTAATTAGACCATTGAGAGTATTGTTTACATTTCTGTGAGAAAGCATGACACCTTTTGGATTTCCAGTGCTGCCAGAAGTGTAAATGAGATAGGCCAAATCATTTGGTGATGTCAATGGTTTCTCAATACTAATGGAGGATGTGGAAGTGCTACTTGCTGACCAAACGAATCTATCAATAGACAACACTTTCCCTTGATAGTCTTTGAATTTTTCAGAATAATTAGATTGAGTTATTAACAGACCTGCTTGTGAATCATCAAGCACGTAGAGTAATCGTTCTTGTGGATAGCTTGGATCGAGAGGGAGATAGGCAAATCCAGCTTTGAGAATGGCAACTAAACTCACAATCAATTCAAAGCTTCTGTCAATGCTAATGGCAATGAAGGGATTTTTGGAGTGATTCATATCTCGTAATCTCCTTGCTAATTGGTCTGATTTTTGATCGAGAAGTTGGTAGGAGAAGGATTTACCTTGGAAGTAGACGGCGGTATTGTCTGGTGTTTTGATAGCTTGCTCTTCAATGAGTTCGTGTAATAATCTATTCGAAACTGAAGAACTGAGATCATTATTGGTGATATTTCCAAAATTATTCAAAGTTTCAACTTCAGAATTCGATAGGAAAGACAACTTGCTTATTGATTTGTTATCCGATTCAGTTGTGGCTGATTTCAATAGTTCAATAAGATTTCCAGCCATTCTTTCAATAGTTTCCTTCTTGAAAAGATCAGTTCTATATTCGAAACAACATTGTAAACTTCCATCCTCTATTTCTTGTAATTCAAGTGTTAAATTAAACATGGATGATCCATTGTCAACTCTAACTAGCTCAGTTTCAAGATTATCCATGACAATTTTCCGTTGTGGGTTGTGCATGGCCATCATGACTTGAAAAAGTGGATTCTCCATTGAATTACGTGAATCTTTCAATCTTTCTACAACTTTCTGGAAAGGAACATCTTGATTTTCAAAAGCTTCAATTACAGTTGACTTGATTTCCATCAAAGTTTCAATGAAATTATGCTCTGGATTCACATTATTTCTAATCACCAGAGTATTTACCAAGAGTCCAATCAGTGCTTCCAACTCAACATGTTGCTGTCTATTCACAACAGGTGTTCCAATTGCAATATCATTCTGTTCAGAATATCTGTACAGTAAAATATTGAATAGAGTTAACATGCCCATGTAGAGTGTGGCTCCTCTTGATTGAACGATCTTTCTTAAGGAGTTAACGAGAGTTTCTGGGATTGCAAACCAGAAATGAGATCCATCAAATGATTTGGATAAGTTTTCGCCTTCTGTTGGCAATTTGATAGATTCTGGTAAATTGGAGAGTTTTTCTTCCCAATATTTTAATTGAGTTTCATTCATTGATTGTTGTTGATTGCTCCACAGTGTGTAATCACCATATTGAAGAACTTGTGGAAGAATTGGCGATTGATGATTCTTAAAAGCCAGATAGTATTGAACTAGCTCTTCAACAAGTAAATTCATGGACCATCCATCGATTATGATATGATGGAAAGTCATGGCCAAAACATGATCACACTCTGACATTTCGATCAAGTTAGCTCTGAGAAGAGGAGCTTCATTCAAGTTGAATGGTGCGTTCACCTCATCAAAGAGAAACTTGTTCAATTCCAAATTCTTTTCTTCTTCACTAGTGAGATGTTTCAAACTAATTGAATTTAATTTGAGAGAAATTTCAGAATGAATGTGTTGCATTGGTGACATCTCTGTTTCTTGAAAGCTTGTACGTAAACTTTCATGACGTTCTACAAGTTTGGTAATGGAATTTTCTAAAGCTTGTTTATCCAAGTCACCTTTCAAACGAACACCTGCAAAAACATTGTGAATGGCAGGATTATCGATCAAGTGATGTAAGAACCAGAATCTCGTTTGTGAGTTTGATAATTCTAAAGTGTCACTTGTCCTTTCTCTCTTTGAAATTTGTACAGAGCTAGTATTACATTGATTGCTGTGTTGATCGACCAATTTAGCCATCAATTGCAATGTTGGCGACATTACCAAATCAGTCAAACTTATAATTACATTGAAAACATGTTGGATTCTAGATTTTAGCTGAATCAAACTCATAGAGCTTCCTCCCAAAAGGAAAAAGTTATTCGAAAGTGATGGATCAATTCCTGTTAATTCTTTCCAAATTTTAGCCAATCCAATCTCTGTTGGAGTACTTGGTTGAGAAGCGCTATCTGAGAGTTTCTCCTGATCCCATCTGTGAACGATTAGTTTTGGAGGAAGTTTGTTATTGAGAAATGCTTGTTTAGTTGGTTGACGTCTCAGTTTACCACTTGTGGTCTTGAGAATGCCTCCTTTAGTCATGAGAAGGATGGTCGATAGGGCATTATACATTGGAATTCCCATCGATTCGGCAATTGCAGATCGTATGGATTGTACAATACTCTCCAATACTTGTGTCTCACTATTCGAAACAACTTTAGTTTCAGCAATTATCACCAATCGATCCTGTCCATCACGATCAGCAATATTAACAGCCACCACACACCCAGTTCTAATCTGTGCATGACATTTAGAACATGCCAATTCTACATCTTGAGGATAATAATTCACACCATTCAAAATAATGACATCCTTACGACGACCAGTAATGTACAAGTTTCCATTCAACATGAAACCCAAATCTCCACTTCTGAGATACTCCCTATCATCTCCAACCACTCGTGCATGGAAAACCTCTTGAGAAAGTTCTGGTTTCTCCCAATAACCTTGAGCGACACTTGGACTTGACAACCAAACTTCACCAACCTTTCCATTCTCCATTTCTGTAGAAGATTCTGGATCGACAATTTTAATGGATTGATTTTCATCATAGTTGACACCACAATTAACGAATTTTTGATGAGTTTGTGTTTGTTCGACTGTTCCATTCTTGATAATGTATTGGTTCTTGTTGTCAATTGTGGTAAAGTCGAAACCTTTCATATAGTTTACACCAGTGACATAGAGAGTACTCTCAGCCAATCCATAACATGGATACATGGCTTGTTTTTTCAATCCAAATTCAGAGAAGAGTGTACTGAAACTTTCCATAGTTTCTGCTCTGATAGGTTCTGCACCACATGCCACAATTTCCAAACTGCTAAAATCGAATAATTTAAAACTTTCTCTGTATTCCTTCTCATGAGCTAGAAAGTGCTTTACACAGAGATCATAACCAAAATTAGGAGCACCCAGCAATGTGGCTCTATATTCATTGATTGCCCACATCCAACGTAATGGATTTTCCAGGAAGGAGATTGGAGATAATACAGTAGCACTACAATTCGAATAGACAATTTCAAGTAAACCAGCAATTAAACCCATGTCATGGTAAGGAGGAAGCCAGAGCACAACATGTTTCTGATTAGAGTATCGTAGGGCATAGTTCATAACATGAAGATTGTTGAGAAGGTTTCTATGAGTGAGAATGACACCTTTTGGATCACTGGTTGATCCAGAGGTATATTGGAGGAAAGCAACCGAATCTGTGTCGATGTTTGGGTGTTTCCAATATGTATACAATTGTTTATCACTGTAGTCAACCGCGTCTGAAATCAAAAGACTAAAACCTTCATAAGTTTCCAGACAACCACTGAGTACATCTTGTATTACCTGATTCTCGACATGTTGTTGAGAATTAATCTTGGTAAAAAACTTGTTAATGCCATGTTGCTCAAAGTTTTGATGAATGAGCTTGGATAACAGAAATAAACTTGGTTTAGAATCGGCCAGAATCTTACTCAACTTGTTGAATTCTTCCTTGTTCTTTGGAGGATAGACAGGTACAGCAATAACACCAGCAAACAAGGTAGCAAAGAAAGCAGCAATAAAGTTAATACCTGGTTCAAAGATTAGCAAAGCTCTATCACCACTTTTGGCTTGAGTTTGAATGAGAGTGGAGAGAGATTTCACTTTCTTTAAGAAATCACAATAACTAATCTCCTTGATACTTGAAGGTTTCAATAAGTCAGAGAAAAGTTTCTTCTCCTCCCCCACCACATCATTGGAGTAATCTAATTGTCTGTAAATGAGAGAGGATGTTCTTTCTTGTGTTGCATGCTCGAGCATTTCCACAAGTGTGGAATATCTTGGTTTACCAGACATGTTGTGTTTTTTTGATTGTGTTATCTGATTCTCCAACAAATCAACAACAATTAATCACACACTTAATGAGTGGTAGTAGCAGCAATGTCATCAGCAATCATTATGGTGATTTGCAATAGTAATTCAACTTAGTAGACTTTGAGATCTTTAATGTTCAGTATACTGGAAAGCTTACAATGGAAGGTTCTATTAGAAAACATTTCTTTCAGGTTGGTTCGTATGCTTAAATCCAGTTAGCTTGTCTGATTTGTACAACCGCTTGATTTTGGAACTGGTTTTAACTCGCAAAAAATCATGGAACGGGAATATCACGTCCAATCCTTATTAGTTTAACATTCCCTTCTTTTGAGCTTTCCAGCTCAACTAGACGGGATATCTCGTTTGAAAATAACAATTGGCCTTCAGAAATATTCTGCTTATTCGTAATATCAAATATAGTTCAAAGTTTAGAGTAAACAAAAACAAAACAACTCCCCCTGGTGGGCTCGAACCACCGACCTGCAGATTAACAGTCTGACGCTCTACCGACTGAGCTAAGGGGGATACATTGATAAAAGAAAATATCCCTTATTCACAATTAAGGCTTGTTTTTCTTGGCAATCACCAATACAAAAGGCGACTGAGGGAATTGAACCCTCGACCCTCAGTTATCTAAGCATTGCTGCCTACAAGACTGATGCACTGCCACTGTGCTAAGCCGCCTTACACATTTTCATCATATTTACAATTTTCGAAAAACGTTGAATGAACAAAGTATAACTTTGGCTAAATAAACTTTGAACAGTTTCTATTTATTGACCAGAATATTATCGAATTTACCTCTAAATAATACAGTCATTATAAAGGAAACAATCAATAGCGCAAAGCTCAACCACAATATGACACTGGATGAATTACTCATCTCGCTCAGTAGCACATTTACAATGACCCACATTATTACATTCCAAATTGTACTGAAGGCACTTGATATCACAAGACTTGTTGCTGGATGGATTGGATAGGTTGAATAGACTATCATTTGAGAAATTAGAGGTAAACTGGGAATGGCTGAACAACCGATAACGACCATTGACAGATAAACCAAAATTATTGTGAAATCTGACTTGTTCCATTGCAAGATAATGGCAAAACAAGCAAATCCTAAACATGCCATAAAGCTACTGATGCAAGAAATCAATTTGAAACGTTTAGTCTTGTCAAATACAATACTCAATCCAAAACATCCAAATACCACAAATACCAAATTGACAATGTTAAGATTTGCAGTGTCAAAGGTGGTGTAACCTTTTGGGTTAATGATCTGATCGAGAATGGACATTGTTTGAAAGACAGAAATCAGACAGGATGATGAAATTGTTAACATTATGAAATGAGGAGAGGTCATTAACTTTTTAAAACCTATCCAAAAAGTTTGTTCTGGATAAATATCTTTCGAATTGAAAGATTCAAAGCCTTTTTCGATATTGATGTCATCAGTGGTCAAATTAATTGTCAATCTGCTCTCCTCTGTTAACATTTGTTCGTTTTCGTCCAATTTCTCCATTGTTTGAATTTCCTTAATTAGTACTGGTGGAGTTGGTGGTCGATCCTTAAAGAAAATAACAATCAACAATAAACAAGCAGTTGAAATAAAGGCCTGGGAAGATAAATAAGCTAGCATTCCAATCTCTGATCCATGCATTTCTCTCTTGCCCATCGTAATTAAACTAGGTCCGATAGCAAATGCGACTCCGCCTCCGAGAGCTGCCGTAAGTAGAGCTGCAACTTGGACCAGTGTTCTTTCCTTATCTCCAAACCAATTTACTCCCAAAAGACCCGAAATGCTCGTAAGGAATGGTTGGGCAAAAGCAATGAAAGTTTGGCCACAAAATGCAATCCATAAATAGGTTTCGTCTCCTTTCTTATAGCCAAAACAACGAATCCACATTCCAATAAATGTTAGTGAACCGAATATGATCATGCAACATCTTAATCCAAAACGTTTCATTACGAAACTCACTATCAATGAAGAGGGAAGATGAACTATAAGAAATATCAAACTCATCATGTTGACTTTCCAATTCTGGTGTGGAATTTTATAATACTGCATGATAATTACCCTGATTGTAATGGTAGAATTCAATTTCATTCATGGTTTCATTTAAAATGAGCTTTAATTCGAAATATTCGATATACTCACCCAAGAGAAGAGAAAGTCAACTGAGCCAAAAACGAACTTAACATTGCCAACGCGAAAATCAGCAATATTATCCACCTCATCTTGTAAAGTTTTGGTCCATTTCCATTCTCTTTATTGTCTCTTCTAAAAAACTTGACAATTTTCCATTCTTTCCATTCGATTATTTTCACTTCTTTTCTCTCATACGTTGTGCTCGTTTGCTCCAATTCCGAAGATGATATATTCTGAAACTGTGCGCTGTTCGATTCTTGCTGCATTTTTAAGTTTATTTGAACATTGAAAAAACATCTCACCATCACAACCTTAAATAAATTGTTTCTATTTGGAAGTTGGTTTGGGTGTAGGAAATTTGAAAAACTCAAAGTTTATTAAGAAACTCTTGATTGAACATTGGTTGACTCGAGCAATTCCTCTAAAATCATTCGAGCATCTGCATCATTTCCATCAATTTCCAATAATTGATACAAATCATCGATGGCTTCTCTATATTTTCCAATAGCATCATAACAAACAGCTCTATTATAAAAGAGATTGGCTTGGAATGATCTAAAGTTGGGGAATCCTCCAAAGAAGGAATTTGATTCTTCATCTTCATCAACAATTACTTGTCGTTTCTCCTCAATTTTACACAATTCTTCACACCAGGTTAAATCATTAATGGCCTGATCATACATGTCCAAAGATTGGAAATTCACAGATCTATCGAATAAATGTTCTGAAATGTCATTGATTGTATCAGTTGGTTTGTAAATGGTACAAAAATTGAGATCTTTGATCAATCTCTCCTTTCTGTCTTTGGCCCAAAATTCATAAATATCCATCTCCACTTCTTCATCAGTGAGATAGCTTTCCAAATCCTCTCCAAGGTTTTCATAACCAATATTCTGATAAAAATTGATCATTTGTTCAATTCTCGACTCGATTTTATCATAATCGGTCAGATTAGATTGAATATTGAGAAGGCAAACCCTATTTACCTGAGGACACACATTGGCATAGTCGAGAACTGAAGAGAGAGTATAGTCATAGAAAGACATTTCCTCACGTAGTGATGTATCACCTTCAAATTCGACAGCTGGTGAGGAGATTCTATACTTGCAAATTCCTCTATTATTAAAAGCCATAGAATAGGTTGGACAAACATTGACTACATAACTATAAATTTCCACAGCATCATTGAACTTTTCAATGTGATCGTAAATGTATGCCACTGTGAAGAGAGTAGAAATGAACCAGTTAGGAACAACTGACAATTCTGAATGATAATTTTCCTTAATAATTTGCTTTGATTCATCAACAGTAATGGCAAGTTGATCAAAATCAGTGGTAGATACTCCATCTATTGAGGTCTTGATTTCGTGCATTAAAATTGGCAATTGCTCATAATCCTTCTCTCTCTTGGTGAGAATAATCCAAGCCATAATTATTGCCTTGAGTGAATCCTCGGAATATTTCATTGCATTATCAAAGTCCTTCTGTTCTGTCAATCCTTTGCCCATGTAGGAATAACAGAGAATTAGTTCCTGTAACATTAATTCCAACCTCAATGAAGATGAATCGAACAAGTCCTGATAACAAATTGCATCACTGGCCTCCCGTATATAAGATTGAATGAATGACTTTTCCTCAATAATATTCTCCAATGATATCAAATGGCTTTGTACAATATTCTTCAGAATGATAACAGAGGAAGAAAAATCAGCAACACCATATTGTGAGAGTGCTGTATTGAAAGTTCCCTTTGAATTTTCGTCATTGAAGAAGGTATTCTTGGCAAAGTATGATGCAATTTTTCCCTTCTCCATAGCATTTGTAACACTTGAATAACTGGAAATGAATTGTGGCAACTCAACAAAGGACCAATGATCCAACTTGAGCCTCAAAGAAGGTATTGGAAAGACCAGGGAGGAAAGAGCTCTACACAAGTATGAATACTTGTTGAAAAACTCCAAGTTAGGGAAGAGTGAATAATAATTGTATCCATCCATGAGAGGTTGTGATGGAACCTCCTGTAACTTGTCCAGCATATCATGAAGGATGTTTTTGATGTATCTAATCTGGAGGATTGGATTTCTTTTCAAATAAATAGTTAGGAGAGTGTCTTGAATTCTTGACTTGGAAAAGAGGAAACTCCTCATTATCTTTTCAGAGGTAACCACTTGTGAACTCTGCCAATTTGACGAGAAGAAATTAAAGATGGAAGAAGAATTGAAAAAAGG
Organism: Naegleria gruberi; assembly: GCF_000004985.1. NCBI lineage: Eukaryota > Heterolobosea > Eutetramitea > Acrasida > Naegleriidae > Naegleria > Naegleria gruberi. The sequence continues at coordinate 626,192 of NW_003163318.1, read as the reverse complement.
ATCAGTCTGCTTGGGGAGATTCCTCTTCTTTTTCATTGCCGTTTCATAGAGTGCTGCTGTTATGCATTCTCCATAGTATTTCTCCTGAGATTTGGCAAACATCCACTCGACAGTTTTTCCCAATTCCTCGTTAAAGTAGAAATAGTCATTAGGGGCTTTGGACTTGGAATTTTCCAAATCCTTCTTAAATTGTTCATCACTCCATTGTGTAAATACTTTTTGAAAAAGCTTGGTCCTCTTTTCTCCATTCTTTGAATACAGATTCCTCAATTGTTGAGTAACTTGTTGAAGGACAGTAACTTCTTTGGTTGGTTTTTGGAAAATGATCATTCCCAACGTGTCCAAACCAATATAATGCCAAGTCACAACATCGAATAGAAGCTTTCCGAGGTGATAGATTTCCACAGCCTCTCTTTCACTATTCCAAATCTTGTGAGAGTTTTCCTTTTGATATTGATTGTATGTTATTCCAATCTTGATGAGTTCTCCCTTCTTTGGATCAAATTCTGATACAAATATCCGATCAATTTTACACACAGCAATATCCTCCAAATTAATACTATTATTATTATTCGTTTCCTCTACTTCTCCATGTCTATTGTTGGCCATATACTCGAGTGCTGCCTTTCTTTCAGCAATTAAGAATTGTGTTAACTGATAAATAATTTGGAATACGACAATCATTGAAAATCCATTCTTTGCATTGTGACTAGAAATGCATAATCTCATAATCTTATTTAGAAGGACGTGATCTGTCGATGAATCATAATCCCTACCAAATAAATCATCAATTGAATTCAATTCTGCCACTCGCAACATATCAACCAGACTAAGAAATCCATAGAATGTCTTGTAAACATTAGCTTCTCCAGGATATTGGACATAAATTCCATTTTCCGACACTTTCATCTTGTTAACACATTTGAACAAGTTGAGAGATACTCCATTCTTTAATTCCTCTTCATACTTGTTCAAATTTTCCTCAATTTGTTCATCTATAAAACAAGACAATGGAATACCATGTTGATGTGAGAAATTATTTGCTTTTGATGTAATATTTTGCTTTTTTGAAGGAGGATCCATAATATTACTATCCTGTTCTTGATCTAAACAATCGGAAGGCTTTCTTTTCAGTGAGGATGGAGACAATGGAGATGATGATGATGATGTACACTTCATAATAAGTTTGTACTCTATAAATTAGCTGCTGCTACTACTACTATATATTAATTAATACTATTGTTGAGAGAAGAGCGAATTCAAACTCTTCAACAAAATGCTTCGGAAGATGTAAAGAATGTAACCTCTACTACAGAATATATACTATTTACAAAAGTGTCTTCAAAAAAGATGTTGATGAATTCCTCTCTTTGTGTACACAAGAATAACAAAATCAAATAAGCGAGAATGAACAAAGAAGAGAGAGAATTTGATCTTTCCTTTTTTTTCTATTAATATAAAGCTTGCACAAATATTTGGAGTTTTTCAAGATTGAATTTGAAATAAAAATCATCACAGCAAACAAGTGGTACGATATTCGATATTATTTAATACCTTGATCATCATCAGCATGATTTGCTTGAAGGAAATTTCGGAATAATTCCAACATTAATACAAGTCTACATATACTGGAGAACCTTGCAATGAACTTTAACACTGATCAAATAATAACACAAAAAATTAGTAGCAGATGACAATCTTCATTACTCTTTCCAAGCCTTTCTATCATCCTGGTGAAGTGGTGAGTGGAATAATTAATCTTTCTCTCACTGAACCACTTTTGCCATCTTCATTCTCTCCAGCTAATAATTTAATTGTCATATTCAAAGGAAAGGAAAGAACTAAACTTCATATATTGGATGATGAGATTGGTGTAACTCCTAAAGGTTTAGTTGTGACTGATATACAGTTGGATACTAGAACTAGCTCTTATTCGTTGAATGGTAAAAAGGCATTGGTTGACCTGAGACCGATTGTTAAAAGCTTTCCTAGTGGAATAGAAGCAGGTGATTATTCGTTTCCATTCGAAATTCAATTACCAACCAATGGATTGCTTCCAAGCACTTTTATTTCAATGAAAGATTGTAAAGATGTTTACAAAGGAGCAGTTATTTATAAGGTAGCTGCAAGACTTGGAGATTTATATTGTAGTATGCTTGTTCCTATTACTCCAAACATTATCAGAGAACAAGTGACTGATTTCAAAGAGAAGAAATTCCTTTTTGGAGGTATTGGTAAATTGAAAATGAAACTAGAAATGGAAAAGAACTTTTTCCAACCATGTGAAGTTATTCCAATCAAATTGAGCATTCAAAATGATTCAAGGAAAGATGTTCAATCATTGAAAGTTAAATTATTTAGAACTGCAACAATTTCTTGTGATGAAGCAGCTCTCAAACTTACCACTTATGGAGAAACCAATGATAAAGAAGGTCGTAGAACAATTAAGCAAGGTCCAGTCGAAGTTTACAGAATGAAATTTGAAGGAGTTTCTGCCAAAACACATACTGAGAGAGTTTTAAATTTTTTCATTCCTAGAAAAACTTTACCTTCCACCAATGGAACCTTTTTAAAGATTGAATATTATTTAGATGTTGAATGTGATGTGCCATTTGCCTTTGATTTAGAGTCGAAACCATCCATTGAAATTGTCTATCAACCTAAAACATTCCAAAATATTCCCTTCTTTAAACGATTACCAGATAGTTGGAAATCATTATTCATTTAAATTATTATATTTTATAATTATTAATTAATTTAATAATATAATTTTAATGGAGATAAATACAAAAAAGAATGACTAGAAATTGAGCAAATTAAACCTCATCATCGTCGGTATCATCATCTTGGATTACCATTGAGTCTAAATCTGATTCTGATTCTGGAATATCTTGATTGTAAGTTCCTGAAACCATAGCCATAATGTCCTCAACATCTGATCTTTTGTTTACTTCTTCAATCTGTTTTAATGTTAAGGAAATATGATAACCATGTTCAGCAATTACTTTTGCATTCATCAATTCATCGTAGAATATTCTATCATGTCTATAGAAATACTCAGCTAATTGACTTCTCACAGGGTAGTTGGAATTCTGTGAGCATTTGGAAATTCCACAACAATCAGTATCAGTAAACTTTGATTCATTTTTGTAAATGATTGTGCAAGTGAAATGAGGATCCCCTTTGGGAAAGGTAACTTCATCCATCTCAATAACATAATTTCCAAAGTCGCACTCTAAACATTGAACTTCATAAGAAACTACTATTTCTGACATAGTAAAGCTTTTTGCATGTCTGGAGAATGATTTAAGATCCAGTGCATTATTGGTAATGGTTTTGATAATAGAAACTGTTTCGTTTGTTTCAATATCGTATCTCTCAAAGTGCCACTCATTTTCAAGCATTGCTGATTTGTTGTAGAAAGTGTCTCTAAATCTTCTCTTTCTATAATCTTTGGAAAGCATAATTTGTTCAAGTTCTTTTTGCCCCTTTCTGGTTAGACCCAATTGTTGGCTTTCCTTCTTGTAAATGGTGGTAGGTGCACCAGTATCATGGTTCAAAGAGACAACTTCAAATACCAGTGGAACTTTTTTAATGTGGTTATGCAAAGTGGAGGAAGCTGATAATGTGTTGTTCAACATTGTGGAAGAAGTAAATGCAATTTTTTTATAACTTTAACTTGTTGTGTTTTTGGCTTACTAATAAGCCTTATTAATAATAAACAATTTTAATGAAGATGTTTATTGTTGGATGAGGGAGAAAGGGCAATAATTGGTGATTTAGGAGAGGTTGCAGAATTTTTCCTACTGTTAGCATTATTACTCGATAAAAGTCGTGATGGAGAACACAATGCACAATTTTCATCATCCATTAAGGAGGACAAACTTCCCACGTCCATAACTCTATCCGATGATGGTGATGAAGATGAAGATGATGATGAAGATGTTACAGTAGGAGATGGAGGTGAATTATAATTATTATTAATACTACCACCTCCATTAGTAATACCATTGCATGTAATGTTCGTGATTGGTACAATTTTCGATTGTTTCATAATTTCTATTAAGGTGATTCGAATTCTCTGTTCGTACGAATAACTGACATATCGAAAGAGGGCCATCATGGAATCCCCAACAAGACACGAGAAGGTCAGAACGGTGAGTAAGCCATCTGTTGTGTTGACCTTACAAGTGTGCTCGAGAACTTTTGAGTATTTTCCCTTCTTGAAGAGAGAGGTAATGTCCTTCTCCTGTTCATGTGAAATTTTCTCCATCATCAATTGACTATTCATGATTTCTGTAGACTGTTTCAATCGATCAAAATAGGAATATAGATATTCAGAGTGGATTTGTGAAAATTTGTCTTGTGGAATATTGAAATAGCATATTTGGAGAACTCCTGGTTCTTTTGTGAGATTATTTCTAGGTTTTTCAAAAGGACCTTCAAAATCACATTGACAGATGACTTTTTTTTCCTTCTTGACAGACAATAATTTGAAATTCATTGGAAGACTTGGACAAAATGTTGGAGAAAATTCATAATTAAAAAAGGAATTCCTTTCATTCTCATTCTCACCAGCAACAATTCCATCACTACCTTGAGTAATGGAAGGAAACATTCCTGATTCTCTCTGTTCCTTTCGAATAATTTTGTAATGGATTGAAATAGTTCCTGAGGTTGTTAAATTGAGAATAGTTTTATGAAATTGATTGAATTCAAACCTATCAGAGGGAATGAACAAGGTGGCAGATCCCAAAAAATCCTATTCATTCATTAGTTCTCATTTCCAATAGAATTATTAGAAACTTACATCCTTTGAGAATCTATCCCAATCAAACACTGAAACAAAACGAAACACTATCTGAATCAATTTCCAAATCTCTATACTAACCTTCAAATGTCAATTGCAATGGATCTCTTCCTCCCAATGAAAAGAAGAGAAATTCCTCATTCCAAACCGGATTCAAATTCTTCTTGATAATTTTCGTCTTTTTCTCAAACGAATCATTCAACTTTAGAATAACGAAAGGATCACTGAGTCCATTCCAATCCTTTGCAGGAAGATTAGTTCCACGTTCCACCACTACAAGTAATCGATCACTTGGTTCGAATCTTGTGGTATGAATCATCTTTCGAATAGAATTGCAGGTATTTTTTTTTAATTTCCTTTTGTTGATGAAGAAAATGCAAGGAAATTGTCATTATCTTTGCTGGAAATTATTCGAAACTCAGAGGAAATTAGAAGAAAGCAGCTAAACCCTCTTGTTGGTGCCTAACTGAGCTTTTGTCACTGACGCCCTTCTCAATATGGAAAGATTATCAAAAAAAAACAGTTTAAATATATTTAATATTGAAAGTAATAGTGTATTGTAAAGATGAGAAAATATTTAACTATTTAACAAGTACTCACACCAATTAACAGCATAATGGTTACAACAAATATAATTCTCCAAATCAATACCTCGTCAATCTAACCTTCAAACATCATTAAAATCAAAAAAAAAATGCCAATCACCAACTTGACATTCTGTATCGAAAATATTCCAGCTTCTGAAACTCTTCCTTTCCAACTCTCTGTTGAAACCACAACAGGTGATCATATTGTCGTGTGTAAAACGGAAGATACCATAGAAATGGAAAGACACGTCGCTCAACAAGTAAATATTCCATCACTTGCCAAATGTCAAGTCAGAATTTTGATTGCTAAACGTAATATTGACAGTGTACAATCATTTAATATTGAAAAGGAAGGCCCATTCATTCTCATTAGAAGAGAAGAAGGAAAAGGTCTTCAACTCGTTCAAAGAAAATTGGATGATAAATTTGGAACCACTCAAACAATTCAGAAAACAACAAGTGGTGCAAGTTCACCTCGTCAACAACCTGGTTTCGTTGTCGATCCAAAAACTGGTCAGAAACGTTATGTTTCAAAAGCTCCAGGAACGACCACTGTTATTAATACTCCTTTGAGTGATTCTAACAGTTCAACATCATCCAGTTCAGGAAGTATTCTTGGTGGTGGTGGTAGCTCTGGTGGTGATGATGTTTATGCACAAATTGAGAAATTGGGTCAATTGAGAGATAGAGGAATTTTAACAGAGGAAGAATTTCAACAACAAAAGAAGAAACTCTTAGGATTGTAAAATTTACATAGTAAATATGCAATTTTTTGTAGAGTATTGGAAAGAGCAGTCTTTTTACTCGATATTGACTTGGAAATTATCAAAATTCACCGATTAGGAAAAGCAACACAAGCCAAATGAGGAAATTCATTTTCCAAATTTTTAAAAAAATTAAAAAATCACAATAAAAAAAATGATCAAACATCCACTAGGGGAAGATTTTTCGATCGGAGGAGGAGATGAAGCCTCCGATAAGAAGAATTCATCATCTTCAACTAAAAGGACCAGTAGTGTCGGAAGTAATGGCAACAACTCTAATTCTTCATCATCAGTATTAAATCTGGATAATGTAACACCGACTCTGTATGCCAATTTTATAAAGGAAACAATCAAGAAGAGTAATTTATTTCATTTCATATCAATATCCGTTGGATATTCATTCAATTGTTATGCTCATCATGAAACGGTGGTGAAATTACTCACTCTCATGGTGAATAAATTGATGAAGGATTATCCAGATTTATTGGATGAAAGTGATAGGACATTCTTATTGGAAAAACCAACTTCAGAAGAGTGTGCCATGTCCTCTCTGAATCAATTAGATATTAAAGTAATTTCATATGATGTCATGATGCTTATTGATACTAAATTGGTTAAATGGTCGAATAGTGGAAGTAGCAGCAATTCGAATCTCAATCAACAAGATAATGATGAATCAGTTAAATTATCCATAGAAAAGGAGAATAGGATTACTATCACCAAGATGGATATTCTCAAATTAAAAAGAGACATCCTACGAGTTGGTGCTCTCGTACACTTGTACAGAAAATGGAAGAAGGGTCAATTGAATACAGAAAATTGGATTTGGTCAAGTTTTGAAAAAGTTCTCACTCAAGCCATGAAAACAACTCCACAGACAGTTCTTTTGGATGGTGTAATTGTTGCACCTAAATGTGCAATGCCAGAATCTAAAATGGTTTTCAATCCAGAGTATGAGGAAGAGGAAGAATCAAATCCAATTCTGAAATTAGCATTTGCTTTGGATATTGGTTTTGTAACGTGTGAGGTTGACCAATTGAGTAATTATAACACAAGATGGACAAGAGGATTAAAACCTTTTGTTGAAAAATTGGAAAATTATGAATGGTAATTTTTCATTGGAATTTCACTTTGTAAATAATTAAATTAATTATTGTAAATTTTTAACTTCCAACTTTGGAAAATACTATTTATCACCAAACAACAATATGAATTCTATCGTTTGTTTCTTTCCGTTGGAATTAATCGATTCTTTACCTTACAACGGTTATGATTTTGAATTTTACCATTGAATATTCTTGAAAAGATGTGTTCTGTAAATTCCACTTTGAAACATGATTTTCTACCTCGACGTCTGCTATTTACTGAGATATAGAATTGACTCCAGAGTTGGTTGTAAATCCAGGTACTGAGCTTTTGTTAAATATTGGTCGTGGTTGACTGGTTGTAAGCTGTTTGGAAGTTTGTTTATCTGAATCAGTAGATGTGATTGTTGTTGAATGTTGTTGGCATGTTGTTACAGCATGTCCCAATTGACTACATGTTGGTTGGCTTGTTATTGGGTTGGTAAGTTCACTTTCGTCCAAAGACAAATTCAATCTAGGGTTTCGTAAAAATTTTGTTGCATGTGAAGGAACCAAATTATGCAGCCAAACCTCATCATAGATAACAATCGACTCTGGAATAATTGCTCTCAACACAGTGTATGGTTGGTAGTAAATTATCATTTGGTTTCTTTTTTAATGTTTAGAATAGAAAGTAGTGGATTGTTCTTTCGAGTTTGAATTTTTGTTTAGTGAACTAGAGAGCTTGTACCGCTGATGGAAAGTAACATTAGAACACTTTCCCCTTCGGAAGATTGTTCTGATCTGTCAAATGGAGCCCACTTTCAGTTTATTTAGATCTTAACAATTATTGGAAAGTAAAATTATACGAATTTCTAGATTTTCTTTTCTTCCACAGTACATTTTCTATAATTATTTCAAAATTCAAACTGAATATTTTTTATTTCTTTGTAAATAATTAAATTAATTTCACTTTGTAAATAATTAAAAACAATTCAAAAATTTTTTAAATAATTAAATATTATTAAATATTATTACAAAAATATTGAAAATCCTAAAAAGGAAATACAGGTAATTTGCAACCAAAATTCCATTCTCCCAACCTGTCTTATAACCTCCCAAAAACCAACTCATTAAAACTATTTCATAATTAAAAAACCAAAAAAACTAAAAAAACCAAAAAACTTGAAATTTAAATATTTTCAAGTGAAAAAAATTTGCTTCACTTCAAACCCTCAAAAAATTCATCAAAATTTTCCAAATTCTTTTTTCATCAATCAACAACAATTCCTCACCAAAGAATTTTGCAAATTAGTCTCCATTATCATCAAATCACACCTTCCGAACAACAAATATGAAGAGTTTCAATTTATATAATTTATTAATTAATTTAATATTCATATTAATATTACAATTAATTGTGATGAATCAACCGATCAAAGGCTATGAAAATTATCAACAACAACAACAAAATTATAATCACGAAGATATTGAAATTCTAGAGAATTTAAATCCTCACCTATTAATCAATCATCAATATAATGGATTTGGAGTCTCTGGAAATACTTCGAATAGTTTTGTGTTGAGAGCCTTTGTTACAGCATTGTCTGTGTGTTGTTTCCTTTTGGCTGTTATTCTGATGGTCTTGTTGAAACTGAATGAAGAAGATGGACAATTGTTGTGGTCAACATCTGATGAAGAACAACAATTAAAACAAGAACAAGCAGCAGCAACATCAACAATGGATAACAATGTGTTTATTCCGAGTAGATCTGTCAAGCATGCTGTCATGTTACTGATGTTAATTGGAGTGGCAATGATTTTACACGTGTGGACTTCATTCTCATCAAGTTTGTTTTATTATGCTTTGGTTGGATTCATTTTGGTGGGATTGTTCTTGTTTGGAAGAATTGTTTATCGATTTGTGGTTTTTATGAAGAAACAGGAAGAGGAAAATAAGAAACGATTGGCAAGAGTGAAGAGATTCTTTGTTTAATTGGTTGACCAATTTCACACATGTATTTCAAAACACTTTCCAAATAATTTCTACTTTGAATGGTCCACTCCTAAGAATGTTACCATTTACACAAGCAAGAGAACTTGTTTAAACTCCGGATTACAGTAATGAGCACCCCATTACTCAATTTACAACACAACACATATAAAAAATGTCTCTAATGCATGCTGTTCACGTCCTCTCGGAAACAGAGATGATGAAACGCTTGGGTCGTTTCTATCAGCAATCTCTTCGTTTATTGGCCTCTCGACACTGGGAACACATTCTGAGATATATTCTCACATGGATGACCTATGTTATCAATCCCTTGTTGTGGATTACCTATGGCTTGTGTGCTGCATTGATACCATTCGGAGGATTGCCAGAACCTTATGGATTTTCCATTGTCGGAATTGGTGTTTTGGCTTTGATCTTGTTTGCAATGCTCATCTTTTCACAGATACGAAAGGTTTTCATTAGTAGGGAAGAAATTTTGAGCAATAAGGAACGAGAACAATTGCTTTCCAATAAGAATGATGCTAATGAAACTGGAAATGCATCAAAACCATTTTTTAAATGCTCGAAATTGAATATTTTCGACACTGTTGTGTTAGTTATCATGATTATGATATTTATTGGAAGTTTATTCATGTGCATTTATCCATATGTGGCAAAGAATTTGGATCCATATACACATGATGGATTGATGATAGCAGGATTTATTTTATTACCATTGAGTGGATTTACGATTATTTCTTGGATCATGTCCTATGTTAGATTGTTCCTATTGAGGAATGTTAGGGTTTGATTCAGTTTGATTCATTCACAAAGGCATGTGATTGTGTGAATTTTTGTCAAGTTATTATTTCACATAAAGAAATTTGTAAATATTTCCAACATTAGCTATATTTATTGATGTGTGGAAAATCATTCACTCAGATTTATCCTGCAGCGGTGGCTGGATCAATTTCTTGTGGAGCTTCTCCTTCTTGAGCAGATGGTTGTTCAGCAACGTCTGGTTGTGGAGCTTCAGTATTATTTGGAGTTTCAGCTGGAGTTTCAGTTGATGGAGTTTCAGTATTGGCTGATGGTTCCTCATTAGATGGAGCTTCAACAGCTGGTTGATCATTCTTCTTGAAGGTATTTCTAACTTCCTTAACTTGGTCAACTAATCCCTTTCCATTTTCATAAACAGCACTAATTCCTTCCATGGCCTTTTCCAAATTTGCTTGAGTGAACAAATCCTTGCCATTGATGGTCTTTAAGGTTTCAACAGCTGATTTGATGCCATTAATCTTGTCAATTGAGGTAGAACCAGCATTGGCAAGAGCTTGTCCCTTTTGAAGAGCAGATAACAAGTTGGTCAAACCCTTATTCTTTCCATCGGTAACTTCATTCAATTGAGAAGCAATATGTTCACCCTTTTGGAAAGCAGTAGCCATTCTATTCAATGCAGATTGAAGACCTTCAGCTGTCAATAACTTGTTCAAATCTTCCTTCTTCAAGGTCTTTAACTTTTCAATGCTTTCCTTGGCATCCTTAGCTCCATCCAAAATTGAGGAAGTGACAGAAGTAACCTTTTGTCCCTTTTGCAACTTGGAAATCAATTCAACCAAAGTCTTACTTCTACCATTGGTGAATTCATTGAGTTGAGTGGCCAACTTTTCACCACCAGCCAAAGCACCATTCAATTTACCCAAACCATTTTGAATATTATCAAAAGTTAAGAGTTTCTTCAAATCATTTTGCTTCAAACTAGACAATTGATCAATGGATGATTTAATACCACTGTATTGATCAACAACTGTTGATCCAATACCAACAGCTTGTTGACCCTTTTCTAATTTTTGAATAATGTTATTCAAGGCCTTGCTCTTACCACCTGAAATATGACACGAGTTCAAGAAAATTAAATATTATCGATCAACACGAAAATAAACACAACACTACTACTTACCACTAATGTCATTAATTTGAGAGAGGAATTCCTTGCTCTTACCCAAGGTATTATCAAGCTTTGACAAGCTGTTTTGAATTCCATCAACAGTGAACAATTTCTTCATGTCAATATTCTTCAAATTCTTCAAATTAGAAACAGCACCCTTAATATCAGAAAATCTGTCAATTGCAGTATTACCAACACCAACAATTTGTTGACCCTTATTCAAAACGTTCAAGATATTGTTGAGAGACTTGCTCTTACCACCAGTAACGTCATTGATACGAGAAACAATGTCTTGAGTCTTGGAAATGGTAGAATCGAGTCTTGACAAACCCTTCTTGATATTTTCAGTTGTCAATAAACTCTTCATGTCAAGATTCTTCAAATTCAAGTTCTTCAAAGAATTCCAACCACCATTCAATCCCTTCAATGCATCAGTACCAATTCCAGCAAATGATTGAGCCTTATCCAAGGTATTTGAAATCTTGTTCAAGATCTTAATCTTGCCACCTGTTTCGTTTCGTCAACATTATGATGATTATTGAAAAATAGACAAAGGATTATATACTTACCTGTTAAGGTGTTCAATTTAGATGTAAAATCTTGTCCTTTTTGAATCAATCCAGAGGCCTTATTCAAAAAGTTTGATCCCTTTTCGAATAAAGTTGATCCCTTGAACAATTCGCTTGGTTTCAATTGAGAGGCAATATTCTTCAAACTGAAATTAGAAAGTCCACCAACCAATGAATTACCAGCACCCAAAAGCATTGAGCCCTTACCCAAAACACCTGTAACCTTATTTGTGAAATTCAAAACCTTACCAAGGAGCTTTGATTTACCACCTTCAATCAGTCCAATATTTTACAATAAATTTTACAATAAATTTTACAATTTGTGTTAAAATTCAAGAAATAGAAACAAGACACACATACCAGTAACCAAATTCAATCCATTCAAAATAGCATTACCCTTAGAAGCAATTGCACTAACCTTACTCAACAAGGCAGCACCCTTAGCCAAAGTACCTCCCAATGAACCAGCCAATGAAAAACCACCCAAACCACCAGTTGCAAATGTCAAGGCAACTGGAAGAATGATTTTACCATACTTTTTAATGAACTTTCCAACACCTATGCAATATAAGAAATTCCACAACAATATATCCATAACAACAACAACAAAAGTAAAATTGTTAACACATTTTGTGTGAAAATTCTCATCATTGACTTACCCTTTCCAATTTTGGCTAAACCCTTTCCAACTCCTCTGAAGACTCTTCCAACTCTTCTGATTCCTTTTCCAATACCTCTGAAGGCTCTACCGATTCCTCTGAAGGCTCTTCTGAAGAATTTGGCATCAGCATCAGATAAACTATTCATGTATTCTAATAAAACTTCATCAGATTCGACATCGAATTCGAAACCATCCAAATCAGCCAAAACACTTTCCAAATGGTCATCAAACATTGGATGGTGAGCCATTTCCAAGGCATATTCGTGATTCAACCATAATTCACTATCAGCACTTGGAGAGAAAATTTCTCTAACTGTCAACTTGGAAACTTGTTGACCGTTGACAACTCTCAAAGACCAAGAGCAGAATAAACTCAAGGTCAATAAACTAGCGAGGATGAAGGCTAGTGAAAGCTTGGTTGACAGCATTTTGTTGTTTTTTTAAAAGATGTGGAATAAAAAAACGCCAATTTGACAAGTGAAAGGCTCAGGAGGCTTGATTACGAAATTTATAATACAATTTGCTTGTTTCATTTCAGTCTTTGGTGATTGTAATCATTATGGTAACCATTTCGGCACAATAAAGAGAACGAATCTCTTTAAACATATTCGAAAGGAATTTAATTACAAGGATTAATATACAAAGTTACCATGTTGTTGAAATATTTAAAGTAAAACCTCAGAAACACTACCAAATATCATTCTATCCACCTTATCAAATGATTCTTCCTTAGTTTCAGAGAATAAAGCTTTCCACTTTTTTGGTAAATCTTCATAGAATGAAATATTGTGTTCTACACATGGAGGTTGGTAAACAATTTCTACAACTGGATGGACCTCCAAGTCAATGGCCATAGCAACATCACATTCAATATCCAAATGATATTTCACTTTCAATAATTTTCCATTTGTGGAAGGTGTCGTCTTTTTAGGAATTTCATAATTTAACATTCTTTCGGCTTTTGATTTTTGTGGAACACCTTCAAATTCCATTCTGTGTACTTCATCTGGACCTTGTTCAATAGTCTGGTCATCAGAACAAATAGTGGCAGTTCTCATTAGTTTAACTTTAAGAGAATCGACGTCTTTCTTTGATTCATTTTCAATGCTAACCTTAATAGGAACCATTTCACCTGGTTGGAAAACATTCTTTGGAATCTCAGTCTTCATTTTCAACTTTCCACTACCTCCGAAAAGGAATGTCTTTTCATTTGAATCATTCAATGGTTGTGGAATAATGTGTGGAGCTATTGGAATGAAGATTTTACAAAATTGATGTCCTAAAATTGCCTTGAGTTTGTACACGATAGCTCCTTTGTAAGTATCTTGAAGACCTTTCATTGTAATATTCGAATTTTGAGGTAATTCAGCTGGTAATGCAATTTGGAAGGGAAATGAATATTCACCTGCTGCAATTCCACCTGTGAATGTTCCAGCAATGGTTTGCAAATTAATGAGTGTCTTTTTACCATTCTTCTTGTAGATGTGTGTTTCAGTTCTCACTCTGCTTTTGTATCCTAATTGAATGTCATCATCAATGATGAGGAATTTGGTTCTTTCCTTTCCTTTGAATGTGAGAGACAAGTTGCTGGAAGCTTGGATTGGTTGACGGAGAGAAACAACAACGTTTCCTTGAAGAAGTTCACCTGGATGAAAGAATGGTTTGGATAATTGGATGGAGATGGACATGATGTTTTTTTTGATAAGTGGCAGGTACTGTTGTTACAAGTTGTTTAGAAAATCAAGTACTGAAGAAATGTGAAGGAATAACACTGTTCATTGGACTTCATTACTTGTATTGATATGCAACATTGATATTTGACATTTTGATATTAAAGAGGAATTTTGTTCTTCCAAATGGTGTCCAGGATCCGCACGTGCGGAATATCTGTAGATAATTACAATATTGTTGTAAGAAACATTGAAATATTATACACACTTACTTTTATTTCTATTAATGTCTTGGTTTGTTATCAAAAGTAGGAGGACCAGCAGCATACTTAACCTTGTACATTGGAATAACTTGGTCAGGATTGAAAATAATCACCTCAGAACATCCTAATTGATATGATTAATCAATAATTGTAATAATTGTATTGAGAAATAATGAAAATAATAAAACTTACCATCAGGACTGACATGACTATCGTGCCCCTTTTCTAAATCTCTTCCCAGTTGAACATTTGTCATGTGGAAGGCCTTTCCAACCATTACCATACAAACCAGCAGGTTTGGATTTCCTCTCGAGTATGAACTATTGAGAATGATTTGGAAATTATAGAAAATAAGAATGATTTGAGATTATTGAAAATAACTTACATGGACATGCTAGGATTTTCTGAAAAGTAGAAACCTCCACCATAGAATCCCTTATCGGTACTGGAACCAACCTTACTCAACATGAAATTTGTCTTGATAATATTTTCCATATTTACATCAGATGTACCATGGAATAGCAAGTAGCAATTCATGGATTCGTATAAAAAGTTGTGTTTCTTGGCGAGTTCCTTCTTGCAAGCATAGAATTTTCTAAAACATTCAGGATTTACAATGTACTCTACATCTGAAATATGATATGGTTGTTGATATCCTTGATAACCATAAATTTGCCTATTCATGAGTCTATCAAAGTGTGATTCTACAATTCTAAAGTGGAAATACTCTGCTTCGAAATCAAATGTTATATTTCTAGTAAATTGATATCTCTTGATTTCGTTTGAGGTACTATTCAGTAATTCCTCTTCTCCTTTACAATAGTATCTGGTGTTTCTGGACATTTTCTCTTCTCTCATCTTTTTCAAAATGAATTCTCGTTCCTTTTTTAATTTTTCCTTCTTTAATTTCATTTCATAATACCATTCCTTTTCTGCATCATTCATTTCATCCATGTTTGGTTGTGATTCTTCATGAATTTCAACCTCCTCATAAATTCCATACTCTTCGAATGCCATTTTTCTAATCTTTACAGCTTGCAGATAATCCTTTTCTAGATCAGAAACAGCAGGATCTAAATATTGGTTGGCTACAGTTGCCATGTCAAATCTCTTCAAATCTGTAGCATAATTATTTACATATGTATCAATTTCAGAAGAATTGTCTTCAACAATATCTTCCGTGTATTGTAAATCATTCGGATCAAGAGTTAACAAGACATCAACCAATCCTTCCACATGATTATTACAAACTTCGTGATATAATACATTGATACGTTTGGATGGAATGTGTGGAAACATTTCATAAATATCATACAAGTCAGGAATTTGACAAGATGAATTTTGACTCTTCTTTTGCAACATTATTGCCCTCTCTGTTTCCTGTTGCTCTTTCAAATACTGTTTATAGAAGGCCAACAGTGCTGATATTCTAACATTCATCAAGTTCTTCCCTATAATTTCAATGTCATCGAGAGCATCAAATTTGTGCAATAGAGTTGATTTCTCATCGGAAGAGTGATCGGTTGGTGGTATGTTTGCTCCTTTTTTGGTTTTCTTTGTCATTTCTTGATGATATATTAAATTACTAGTTAATCAAAATATTATTGTTACTACTATGAAGAGGGTTGATATGTTGTGATGAATATTTTTTTGCTGTTTTTTATTGCAATTTTCCATCAAATTGTGGTGATTGTAATAAGGTTCATTGGCGCCATTTTTGAACTTTGTTGTGTATCAGTGTGAAGAACCTGCATTGAATGAAGACAAGATGGTAAAGAATTTTGAGAAATGGCACTATTAAACACAGTTTAGAAGAATATATAGGGCAGAAACAAGAGGTGGACGTTGGTATTTGGAGTAATGCTAAGCATAAATTCACTGTTTGCACAATCTTTCCCAAATCCTCACCCTCAACATAGTCGAATAAGCCAACACCTGCAAATTTTTCACTAGAAACACAAAATAATTGTTCACATTCAATATTTTGTAATATTATTGTTTTAATTGTTTATGGAGATAAAATTGAGCCCACTGTGGAAGACTAGCCAACAGAGGAGTCAGCACAAAGGAAGGCAATTTAGCAAGCTCTCCTCCATAAATATTCTCAAGCAATTCGTGAGTGTTTTGCAGAGCGAATTGAACAAGTTTTTGATAGAGGGAAGGGAACTCATTTAAATCGTATTTTTCAATGAATTGAGCAAGAGGGTCAAATAGATTGAGTGTAATATTAAGGTTTTGAATGCAAGCATGTCCAAGAGAGTCCAATTCATGAAGTTTGGATAATTGAACGAGTTCTAAAATATCACTTGCTGATAACGTATCAACATTTGGCTGAATATCATATAGGTATTTGATAATAATTTCTGCCGTTGTTGGATTGGTGTCTGCATCCATATAAAAGGCATTCTCTTTTTTGTCAGAAAATGCGTGTGAACTTTCGGTCAGTGTTTTGAAGAATTTGCTTTTGGAAAGGATAGTCTTGTGACATTTCCATTCATTGCCATTCAAAAAGATTGAAAAGTCAGAGGTATTAACATCATTAAATAATTCAGGGAGATGATTCTTTGTGAAATTTAGCTCTTCATTATTTGGTGATTCCTGGTTTGGCTTTTGAAAAAATCTTCTCTTATTATGTTGTTCTTGTGATGGAGGAATCATACCAGAAACTTTCTGAATATATTCCAATAGTGGTTTAAATATTGGATCAAATTCGGTTTTGAAATAACTTTGTAATCCTTTCATAAGTTCAGAATTTACCTCCTTAAAATCATTGTAATTATGATAAATGCAATAGTCAACCAAGTATTGTATCTCATCTGTATCGAATTGTCTTTGTTGGATTTGTTTGTACAATATTGGTGCAACTTTTTTTAACAGAGGTTCGAAATAAATAACGTTACCAATTTTGGTATCTCTTGGTAGTTTGGGAATGTTGAATGCACTGTTACCAACAAAGAAGAATTTTCTAGGTTCCTCATATTGTTTGTTTGCACTAGTTCTGATAATTGTAGAATGCAAATTACCATCCGAAAGTCTCAATTTACAACAAACAAATCTTATTGGTTCATGTTCATTTTCATGATATTTCATCATTATCAGAGCTGTGTTATTGTCAAGTATAACAATATCTTTAAATTCGCCTTTCGAGTTAAGATCGATAATTGAATGTGCTGATAAATTGACAATATCAATTCTAACAACCTCACAATAACATGTTGCATAAATTTGATCGTCAGTCAGGTACCAGTTCATTAAAGCGTATTTCTTGAAAATACAAGTGGCTTCTTTTGTTTCCATGTCAATTCTAAAGAGACTGTATGTTTCATTAGAAATGTAGAGGAACTTTCTTGATTGAGAAAATTTCATATGTCCATAACACGAATTAATTTGCATTGAATTCTTTTTAAAAGTAGGATAATCTCCAACATCTATAACAGTTTCAACAATTCCTCCACTTGTTATCTTTCTCACACGATGATTTTGAATATCATAAAAGTAAATCTCCTTCTCCTCTTCAAAAACTATCAAACTAGAAGGTGAAAATAAACTAGTTTCCAATGCTGACTTTCCATCCCCATTAAAAGCAGCAACATTTTCCATTCCTGCAATAATTGTAACCTTTCCACTCTTCAAATCCATCAATTTGATAGTGTGTGAGTCTGATGATGTAAAGTACAAGTATTGTTCATCTTTGGTAACATAGAGGGATTTCGTACCAACACTATCGGAAAGTGTAATTAATTCGGCAGAGAAGGGACAGTATTTGAATAGCCTCCTATTATTAATATCACTAAAATAAATGTTACCACTTGTAGGATGGGCAAATAATGCCTGTGGATAATCGAGACGAATGTTGATCATTTTTTTTCAATTTTAAAAACATTAAAAATCAGGATTTTCCACAAATGTTTGGAATGATTTCTAATGTTCCTAACGAGTTCGTTAAATCGTAAAAAGATCCAATTACAATGGCCAGGTTATTAATTAACACTTTACAATATTACTTTACGATAAAATTGTAGCTTTTGGTCTATTGTATTCTTAAAGAACCAAATCTTAATTTTAATTCCACTGTTCTTGTGAGTGGAGAATTTGAAAGAAATAATTCCAAACATTCAATGAACTAGAAGTTAGATGGAGAGAAAATGAAAAATTAGTATCCACTCAAATATTCAATAAACCTATTATTCAATTTGTGCTTTTAAGGCATCTGCAACACCTGAAGGTTTCAAAATGATAAAAGCAGTATGTAAAGCTGCAACAACATCATCAATAATCTCCTTGTCTTGCGAGTAAACAGTCAGCTTTGTAAGAATTGGTACTGCTTTTGCAACTGTTTTCTTTGGTGGAAATGGAGTCTTTTCCAACATATTTTTTAAACACCAAATCACTTAAACGATTCAAATTATATACATGAGTAAATGATAACTTACCAGTTCTAACCAGTTCAATATTATTACTAATGTTACCGATTTCCATAGTTAAA
This sequence comes from Naegleria gruberi, assembly GCF_000004985.1. NCBI lineage: Eukaryota > Heterolobosea > Eutetramitea > Acrasida > Naegleriidae > Naegleria > Naegleria gruberi. The sequence continues at coordinate 607,377 of NW_003163318.1, read as the reverse complement.
ATATCCACTATTAAGGGCACTACATCTAAATTCAAAACCAAATCTCTACAGGTAACTGATTCAGCAGCAATGTTTCCCAGAGCCCAAACACATTGTTCTTTCACCAATAAATTTGTATGTGTTTCAAGAATGTTGACAATGTTTGGAATGCAACCTGATGATACAATATACTGAGTGTGAACTGTTGTTCCAGAGGCAATATTGGAAATAATCCACGTGACTTCCATATAAAACTTGTCCAGTTGATTTGTCGGTATAGTAGAAGCAATCTTACTCGCATCCCAATTTAAAAACTCCAAAATACAATTAGCAATTCCACTATCAATAATCACAGAAGTCATGTGCAACACATTCTTCTTTTCAGTGGATACTAAGCCCCTAATAGTTACAATAGTTTGCATAACAGTAGTAAAATTATTCTTCTCCACATCAAGATAATCCTTCAGAGCAATTATTGCTTCATCGGTGAGTGGTTTACGTAATCGACATCTAAGATTAAAAGTTAAAAATTGTGATCGGGCGTTTTTGATGAGAGATTTTCGGAATTTTAGCTTTTCTTTTCGAATGGTTGGATAATCCTTGATGAGTGTAGTATCGTCTTCCGTTGGGTTGTGATGCTGATTGTCTTTGGTCATTTTTTTTTAAATAATTTTTTATTAATATTTAAATTTACTCTTAATAATTTTGGCGCCAATTTAAAGTGGAAACTGAATATGAGAATATAACCCTTAATATTGTTTGGAAGTTAATAAAAAAACAATGTTTCTAATTAGTTTTACAACTAAGAGTTAAAGCAAACTAAACTTTTCATTATTCGAAAGATAAAGTGAAACTTCATCATGGAAATATGGATAGAATACCGACAGTGGAACATTCAACAGAGAGAAGTGATTACTTTCCAACAACAGAACAAAGTTTACAATGTGAGAACGGCAAATATTGTCAACTTTTCAGTGATCACCTCAAAAAAATTGAAACAACTCAAATTTACTCATCATTCTAGGAAAATAATTGGTAAATAATGTTGGAGTACTTATGGAAGACCTACATTGAATCAGTTCCTTCATGGGTATGCTATGGAATTTATCCTGTCATTTGTCAAATAATTTCTTTTTGGTTTTTGAATGGACCTTTTGTTATTTATCAAATAGCAAAGACAAGACAACTAAATGGACATTCAGTTCATTGGATAATCAACAAATATTTGAATTTTATGGATCAATTCTTGATAAATCCAAAAAACTCGCCTCTCGATTCAGAACTTTACATGAAAATTGTAAAACAAGTTTGGAAAATTCATATTTTAATTGGATTACCAGTGAGTATATTGATGGGTGTGTTCTTTCCACCTCCTTTCAGTCGCAGCTATCAAGATTTACAAAACGAGTCACTTGTCAGTCAATTAGTCATCATTCCAATATTTATTTTATGTGATGACATTTTCACATTCATAGTTCACTTTCTATTACACAAAATTCCATATGTTTACAAGTATGTTCATTACCTTCATCATGAAATCAAATACTCAGTCTCAATTGGTTCTCAATATTTTCATCCAATTGAATTTTTAGTGACAGTGCCAGCTGTCATGAGTGGTCCTTTATTGACACATGCTCATTTATTTTGGTCTTTTGTTTGGACTGTGGTTAAGACGTTTGAAGCAATTCATTCTCATTCAGGATTTGATTTTATGAAATATTACAGAACTAGTCCTGTCACCAAGTCAATTTTATTGGATGCCAGTGAGCATACCTATCATCATACACATTATCAAGACTGCTATGGGGCGTGGTATTGTTTAATTGATAAATTGATTGGAACTAACCTTAATTTTGTGAAATTCACCGAAAAGAAACAATATTCGAAAGATAAATAATCAAAATTAAATAAAGAGTTGCTTAATTTGCATGGAATCCTAAATTAATACACATGATAACATAGGATACTGCCTTGGCTTACTTTTAAGGTTGAGACTATTGGTAAACCTTAATTTAAGGTTTAGAATGGCGAACAACATCATTACTATCTCAATTTTCAATACTGGACCAAGGGAATTCATTTAAAATTCAGATTTTATGATTATGAATGGCTACGGCCATATCACGATGAATGCACCTCATCCCGTCCGATTTGAGAAGTTAAGTATAGTCGAGCCACATCAGTACTGAGGTTGGAGACAACTTGGGAACCTGTGGTGCTGTAGTCTTTTTTAATATCAGGAATGTTTTCCATACAATGCGTTGAATGATAATTATTATAATCAACACTTTATAAATTTCAATATAATCATTTAGTCAGTGAAAAACGTTATTGTTGAAACCAATATCATTCTCTAACACTGTTGCCAGTAACACCACAATGAAACTACAGTTTCTAATAATTTCTTTTCATATTGTTATTAAGAATGATGGAAGAAAATAGGTAAATATGGAATGGAAACAAGATAATTATTGAATAAATCCCAATTGGGTCAATGCTCAACTTGCCAAACTTACTATTTCCTACGTCCATAAAAGTCACAAAGAGTCAAGACAAGTGACGTTCCTCCATGAAAAGCGCTTCATTTTCATCATAGATCAAACACAAGGTGTTGAGTAAACAAGCCGACCTTGCTTACTAGCTCCATTATTTTGAGAATCCACAAGCAGTTTCGAAAAAGTAACAACAGAAAAATAGACGAAACCGAAAACTATTCTTGAAGAAATGAATTGGTCAATCGATGAATACTATCAACAAATAACAACGCTATGGAATCCTTCTTCACCAAAAATCAACAAACATTGCAAGGAAATTACAACAGAATTACAAAATTTGTGTTTTCAAGTTTTCAAATTTCCTTCAGATAATTATCACAAGTATGGAATTGCTGATTGTTGTGGATGCGCATGTGGACCGTTTCCACAAGTTTCTTACAAGATTATGAGGATATTTGCATTGATTACATTGTACTTGTCAATTGTTGATGACGCTTGTGATTGTTTGAAAGATGTAGACGAAACTATTCGAAAGGAGTTGATCACGCACATACAACTGGTTGAGAAATTTGAAGGTCAAGAAGAGTACTTTTCAAGAACCCACAATCCATCGATTCGTTTAGGTCTCTATGTGATGGACGAATTATTCAACTCTTGTTCATTCTTCACACAGTTTCAGATTCGAACATTACAATTCGAAATGGTGAAATATTTCAAAACAAGCTTGGAGATGGCAACTTACTGGGCTGATGGAAGTCAAATTTCAGTTGAAAAATGTGATCAGTGGCGAAGAATTGATTCTCTAGGTTCGATATATATGGAAATGGCTAAATTACAATTCGATTTTGTGACCACTTTGGAAATTGAAAAGTTTCAACGAATTTCCAATGAATGTTTCTTCCTAATTAATGATTTGGCATCTTTTCCTAAAGAATTGAGGGATGGAACTTTGGTCAACCATGCCATTTGCTTACAAAATGAAACTAAACAATCGACAGAACAGAGTTTCTTGATGACTATTGCTAGATTGTATGATTTTCTTATGGAATTGGAAAGGATGGAAACTTGTCAAGTAAGAAACTCGATTAAGGAAGCAATGAAAGGTTTTGGAGTTTGGTGTTTAAATTCGAAACGTTACAAACATCCTGAGCATTTGATTTCCGAACTGAAAGTGGAACAGATCAGTGAGAAATCATCAGCACCTGTGAATAAGATAAATTACTTGCAAATTTTAAAAGCAAATAATAAATTGTAAACTAATTTATATAACAGGAAAGTACTTGTTTTTGATCTACTTTCCAAAAATGGGGCATTTAAATTTCCTTGACAAAAATAGTCTTTTTCATGAATCGATTCAAATTCTTTAAAAACATTTTCGTTTTATTTATTTAATTAGAAAATGACTCGCATTAACAACCAGAAAACAGTTGAAGAAAATACAAGTCAATTAAACCACAATCCTTACTTTCAACAAGAAGATTCTAATTACGAAGAGGAAGTTCCAACTCTTATTATTCATTCATCATCTCCTCCTTCTTCAACTCCAACAACTGTAGCTTTTGATTATTCGAATAGTAGTAAAACAGTTTCGTCCAATCAACCACAGCTTTCTCTCAATTTACAAATTAATCAAAATTATTATTCAAATTCTTTTGATTCACCAGTTAGTATCATTTCTCAAAGCGAAGAAGAAATAGACGAATCTGATTTGGAATTTGCATCTTTCAAAAGTGTTTCAAATCAATATTTTCAAGTTTCGTCTCCTATTCAACAAGAAGAGCCAGTTGAAAATCAATACAATAACCAAGAAATTCAGTCAGTAGAAATGATGAACGCAAGTAATAATAATAACAATTACCAACAACCAATGAGCCAAGATTCGTATAAATCTTCTGCAATCGAATATGGAATGCATCAAGAAGCAAGTGTTCCTTACAATGACAATTTAGTTCATGACACTATTTATGATCATCAAAATCCGTACAGTACTACTACCCAAGAGTTTCAACCTGTTGAATACATTAATCCAAATCATTACAGTCAACCAGTCATGATTCCTCCACAACAACAAATTATCTATGATTTACCAAGAGAAACTCCAGAAATGATTCAACCAACTCTTATTCATGCTCCAGTTGATGTTGACATTGAGGCACACCATATCAAGGTAGATGAAGTGGAGAACAAACCAAGGAATATTATTGAGTGGGTGAAGGAGAATAGATTAATGACTGTCTTTATTGTCATTACTTCAATTCTATTCTTTTATACAGCTGCCATGGTCATTGTGAATTCAGTTGTGCACTTGATACCTTGTGTTTTGGTTACCATTCTTCCAATTTTGCTTGTAAAGAAGAGATTGATAATGTGTGGATTTGTATTGGGAGCTCTCTTCATTGATACAATTATTTCAGGTGTTTTGGTCTATCATGTTATGGAAGAGGATGGTGAGTGGGATGCCACCAAAATTGCTCTTGTTTTTGTGCTCTATGCTCAACAAATTATTAATCAAGTTCTTGGATGTATTATTGTGTTCAGAATCTATCAAAAGAGAATGAAGAACACATCAGAAAATAACCAATAAAATTATTCTATCCATTATTGTTATTTGAAAAGAGTGGATTTTGGAAGGTTTGATTGGTAAAGAGGGATAAAAATAGGTCAGCATAGGGATAATCAGTGTTGAGTAACTGAGCTCCACTTCTAAGACATGCCTCTGTTTTACTCAAATCTTTCAATTTGAGATTTGGATTCTTCTTCTTGGCCATCGAAATTCGAGCTCTCAATTCAGTAACAGCTCCAGCTGTACAACGAATCATGTAGCCACGTTGGACTGCCTTTGTAACAGGACTAGAAATGATATAGCTAGGATCCTCTACGTATAAAGTATTCTGATCGAGGAGAGCATTGGAAACGAGCATTGGTTCAACAGCACTCGTATTCATGAATACTCTAGCATCGTCAACCTCAAAGAATACTGAATCACTCTTAGCGGAGGCCATATTATTCCAATACTCCCTGTAGAATATTAAATCCATGGAGGTTACATTATTGGAATATAATGATTTCTCATTTCTGAGTAGATATTTACATTCATCATTCTCATCCCACAAGTTGAGAACAAAAAGAACCATACCTTTGACTGAACTTTTCAAAGGCCATCCTCTACCACTAACACTTGTTCTCAAACTTGAATAGTCTCCTTTAAGTTTGGCAGGTGTCAATATTTGCTCTGGTGAGAATACTCTAAGAATTTCATTCATCAAATTTGGAAGGGTATGTGTGTCTTCCTTTCTACAGAATGGAACAAAGTCTCTTGCATACTTTGGCTCTATGAAAATGGTGATGAGATCTGGTTTGTCATTGTTTTTGGTGTTGGTTGTCATCCAATTCTTAATTTCCAAAAGGCAACTTAAAAAACAATTACAATTACTCTTATCATCAATGAGTGGAATGTGATAAACCTGAAATCTTTCCGTTCTTCTATTCAAGTGAATGTCCAGCTCCAATCCTCGAACATTTCTATTGAGTTGATTTGTTAAAGAGTCGTGTTCGTAATTCATTGAAGGAATGAATGAAGCCATCATTCCTCTTCGATGATATGAATTGTGTGTCATGAGAGTATTGTAATAATTGATTGGTAAATTATCTGAAGTGGTGGTAGAATTCATAAAATCCAGAGAGGAGAAGAATAGTTTCTCCTTTTCCAAATTCAAATCAGCCATTGTTACAATAGGACCAAATACATTTTCACTATAGTATAGAGTAGCACATGATCCAGTGCCATCAATTGGCATGTGAGAATAGTATCCAAAACATGCAACAAAGAATAAGGTAAGCAAGAGAATTGTGCTCCAGCATAGACACAACAATGGAGTCGACAGCAAACAGCACTTGTAACAAAATTGCAACCTCGTCCTCTTGTAATACCATGAAATTCCAAAGACTGAAACCTGAGAAATGAGACCTACATCTTGAAGACATTCTCCCTTCTCTGCTAACTCTAATTGCAATGCACTGGGTGATATTCCAATACCCTTCATCTCCTGACAAATATCTTTCAGTTCTTCATTCATTGATTGTTTTTCTTTTTGATTTCCAATAAAACTGCCACAAACATCTTCTAATTCCATTTCTTCCTTCTTTTCATCCACAAGTACGGATTGTACGCATGGTGGAGTGTTGTTGTTGTTATTACTATTCCAATGATGATTATGCTCTGAAGAATCCCTCGGAGTCAAAGCAATCCAAGACTGTTCTGATTGACAACTATTTACAATTGAAACATGTTGTTCTTGTTGTCTAGGACTATTCTCCTGGTGATGCTGTTGCTGGTTGCAAGTACTACTGCCATCACTACTTTCATTGGATGTATGCTGCTGTTGATTGTTGGCTAGACTTTGATCCGATAGCACTATCTGATGAGAGGATATATCTCTAGTCATTTTGTTTTGCTGAAGTAAATATATATATTTCAGTCCAAGCAAATAAGTTATTCTTATTGTTGTTATTCTTTCAATTCGTTGGTTGTCTTCATCATCCGATGCCCAAACAAGCACACGAGAATATTCATCCGCCTCTGTGCGGTTATTCTTGGGTTATGAAATTTGCAAAGTAGAGCAACAATGAAACGCGTATGAAGGATTGATGAACTTTTTTTTGGAAAGGCTACTGAACATAAGAAATCGAGAGGTGATGTAAAGAGAGTTAGTTTAGATTAAGAGGAATATGGAAGGTGAATATGCCTTGATTTTTATGGAAGAGGTAAGAAGTGGATTTATTCGTTTTTATTGGAGTGAAGAGGATTAAATACGGAGGTTTAAGATGATTCTTGTAAGCAATATTGAATAACCAGGTTGTACAGTTTTGAAATATAATGGAGGTGGTTAAAATGAGAAAGATGATGAAAATATTCGTATTCCCTTTTCTCACTGCATTGTAATCTAAATTCATTTCATACTAAATTGTAATCCATTTCATCACCACAAAAAAATGTCAGCACAAAGCCATCATCAAGATGAAAAACAACAAGAACAACACGTTTGGTATTGTTCATACGGATCAAATTGCAATCTTGATCGATTTAATGTCTATCTATGCGGAGGCAAACCACAAGGAAGTGGATCTAATGCTCCTAGTATTAGTGGAGCAAGAGTTTCATCTCCTCCATTGAGTTCGGAAGGAATATTATTAAAGAATTATGAAATGATATTCTCTCGGGTGTCGAGAACATGGCACGGAGGAGGTGTCTGTTTTATTAGGAAGAATCAGAAGGGAAATTCTTTTGAAATTTATAATCACAAAGAACATTCAAGCCTTTTCGATGGTGCTAATAATACTCATCAAGAATTCAACAATCTAGTACTCGGAAGGATACACAAAATATTATATTCACAATTTGTGGATGTTGTTTCACAGGAGAATGGACATGTGGAGTGTCATAGTAAGGGAGGAAATGCTGTTCAACAAAAATTGGATAATCAATTCAATGAAATTGTAGGAAAATGTTTGGAGCAGGAAGAGAAAACAGGAGTTGCAGAATACAAACTATTTAATACTTGGTATGGGAATATAGTACTTGTAGGTATCCATCCAGTGGATGGATGTCCAATTATTTCATTCACAACAAGTTGCTTTTCAGATGAGATTGTAAATAAGGCGCACGTATCCTATCTGAAAACTGTTGGCTCAGGTATTATGGAATGTTTCAATTTGAATATAGCCCAATGTGCAAACTATTTCCTTTCCAAGGAAGGTGTTAAGGGGTTTTACACACAAGAAGAATTGGCCAATAGTTTGAATAAATAAGAGAGGGTGAACGGTTTATTACAGAATTCAGTGATGATCATTTAGTATACACGCATTTAGTATACAAGCATTTAGGATGGGAATGGAATCTATTATTTACATTGGATGAATTATTATGGCACATTTGTGTGACTATTTTACAAAGGCTGATTCTCTAGAAAGCTTTTTCAATGCCTTATCTTTGGATGTTTTATCGAGTTTGGAGAGTAGAACTTCTTGGATTGTCGGCGATAAGTGCTCATAAGCATGAGGTTCTTCAGGTGTTGAGACATGTATTAATGGAACAGTATTTCTGTTAATTCCAATACACAAAGGAGGCGAATTGCTGCTAGCTATCATATTAGAAGATGATGATGAGAAGAGAGAGAGAAGGAGCGGAGAGCTAGGTGAGGAAGGAGAAGAAGGAATTGATCTAGGTGAGCTAGGACTACTTGGACCAACAATAGAATAAGGATTGGCCACCACAGCAGAAATACCACCATTATTATTACTGAATGACGAGCTTCTGGAAATGCCATTTTTTGGAACAGAGCCTAATGTTGATGATCTACCTCTGCTGATTCCATCATTTTTATCTGTACGAAGGGCATGCATACTACTTGACTTTGGTAAGGCAACTTCAGCATTGACAGGAATAATTCTATTCTTCTTCAATTCCTTGCACGAGTTTACCATTCGTTGCTCCTTGTACAATGATTGGCTTCTCTTTCTGGATGGGCTAAAGACTGGAGGTGCTGATTGAGGGCTCCCGAAACTCATAACACTAGTCGTGTCACTATTGTTTGAGAGAGAATCAGAGCGTTTTGGAGGTGTTCCCACAACAAAACCAAAGACCAAACTTGATAGCTCTGGACTTTCATAGTCACTCACCAGAGAAGACCTTCTACTGCTATTGGTCTTCTTTGGAGAGGATGATATTGTTTCATTAATGATTGTTGCTGGCAGAATTTTAGTTGGAGAGGATGGTTGCACTCTGTATTGTTGTTGTTTTGGCTGTGGTTGAGGAGAGCGTGAGGATGGTGGTACCTTCTTTGATAGAGTTATGTTGGTTGGTTGTGAGTTCCCCATCCCAAGGTCCTTAGTGGAATATTAAGGATTTTTTTATTGTTGGAAAAATTTCTACAGATTCATTCTATATCACTGGAGCTTTTTGGTCGTGTTTTTACACCTATTTACCGCTTTCCTTAATTGTGCTCCCTCTGGAATTGTTCTTCAATTCCTAAAAATTACACTACATACCCGTAGATGGTAGAGTACCATCCATTGAAGTCGCGTGGACACGCACCTTTTCAAAAAACCAACATTATTAATAATGTATCTCCCTTATCATAATACCTAACAGTGGTTACTCTTGGAGAGATAGATCAAGAAAATTTGGAGAATATAACGTGATCAAATCTCATTTTAGTGAGTCAACCAAACATTTAAGGGAAAATAGAGAGATGAATAATTTTTCCTTTTCAACTTTAATTCATATTGTTTCCATCCTCTTCTTGACTTTTAACAAATCAATTCAAACAATTTACAAGGCACTAGGTACTATTAGATCAAATACTTCGCAAAGTCTTTAGAGATTTGATTGGGAAAAGATATTTGAATTTTTAAAGTCAGCCCCGAGATTGTAAAACATACTCAGAAAATTGTATGGCCAATAAAACAACCAATTTAACGAATATCAATTAAGGAAAGTGTTATTCAAAACAAATATTGCGCGAAATGAACCTCTCAGAAAATCAGCCAAAAAAACTTGCAGATTCTCTTCTATACCAACGTGTCAAATACCTTAATTGGACCCATATGCAAAAAAGAGCAATTATATCGAAATAATTTATTGTTGCTTGGATTCTTCCAAGTGATGCTAATGGTTTAATCACCACAAATTTTCCATCCACGAGGATCTTACTGGAAAACATTTATTACTATTCTAACAATATTAAAGTTGTGGTAATGCTGCATGAGTTTGACCACCAATGGCGACTTCACCCATTCTAATTCTGTGAAATGTTAAACATTCAAATCGTTCAAAAAACAAACTTACTTGAAATATCCCTACATTATTGAAATTGATAAGGCTAAAAGTTAATAGTTGCATTACTTACATTTAATCCCCAAGTTTCTCCCCAACCTATCAAGCAAATTGTAAAATCATTTAGGATGCAAAAAACTAGTTAATTAACTTACTGTTAACTCCAATCCAATAAGATTCTCCCTTCTCTTTTCCCCAACCAATTAATTGCACAGCATGAATTCCAACAAGTGTATCCGAATTCCTTGTGTAGATACCACTTTCATAGGTCAAAAAGTCACGAAGGGCAATCATGATGGTGTGGACACTGCCCTCATTCATGATTGATCTCTTGATTTCCATTTCTCCTTGCAATTGCTTGAAACTTCCTGGTTTAGTTTTGTACATTTTCAATGGAGTGGCTCCATCATCACAAACATCTGGACATGCTTGGACATTCCAATGTCCAGAACGATACTTTACACACTCACTGGTTGGAACTCCAGTCTTTTCCAAAAAATCCCAGGCTGAAGTTGTCTTTCCACCCTTACATGCTTTCGTCTCTGAATTGCATCTGACAAGATAATCTGGTGCTAAATTTGGATAAACTTTGCCACGAGATGCAACACAAAATCTGTGAGCCAATGCACCAGTTGATGTAAAGGCATAACAACTACCACATTCAAGTTGGTGTCTTATTTGTGGTTTGCAATTTGGCCATTTAGTTCTAGCATCAAATGATTCTGGTATTCCACTTCCATCAGCGGCAAGTGTGCTGGCACCTCCAGAGCTGATTCTAAGAGTTCTCTTATTTGCTTTCTTAGTTGCTTTTACAGTTGTGGTAACTTTTCTTCTGTTGGTTGGAGAGCGTACTTTAGTTTTGGTGGCAGGTTTGCTTCTTTTTGGAGGTGATGAAGATTTTTGAGGAATAACCTTCATGGACTTCTTATTGGATTTAGTTTTCTTGAAAGCAGTGCTTTTCTTTGTGGAAGAAGGATTGGTCTTTTTTCCAGGGTTCTTGTTATTTCCTTTTGTTTTTCTAATCTTGATACTATCGCCTTTCTTTTTAGAAACATTGGAGGAAATGCCATTATTATTATTGTTATTACCAACACGATTTGCTTCCTTCTCCTTAGCCTGTTGATTGATCATATCAATGGCATCCTTAAAGTGTGCCATTACAGATGGATCCACCACAAACATCTTCTTCAATTCTCCTAAAGTTTTACCTTCGAAAATTTTGTGAGCTTTTGCTTTCCAACCAAGATTTTTAGAATTAATTCTTTGAATCAAAGAAGGATCATTAGCAGGTGTATTGTTTGGCTTTCCACCAAGAACAACCATCACTCCACAGAGAACTAAACAAACAGCCAAGAAGAAATACTGACAAGTGGCGTTTTTGTGAATACGTCTCATTTTTTTACGGATGACCCAATGAAATACTAAGCTATTGTTGCTTTTCATTGCGATTTCACTCACCAATCACTTTCCACAAACACGCTAATGAATATATTTGGTTGAGGAAATTATTTCCATGCAACAATGCAAAGCCAACCAATGGTTGTTGGTCAACAAGGAACTTTCTCATAATATTACAATGGGAAATTTCATTTTTAGTTTCTGTAAATGGATTGTTCTCCTAATTCTAAGCGATGCTGGTCGTATTACAATTTCCTGTGAAAAGTTCATTATCTTTTACCTAGCTCAGTAGAATTCAAAAATCTTGTAATAGTTCCACAGAACCAACAGGTTGAAAATGTCCAACACTTACATCCGCCAACAGCCAATTCCTCCACTCAAAGTCCGCCTTACTAAAAGCTCCTTCTCCATTTTGAAAATTAAAGAAAAAGTTTGGATTTTCAACGTTATAAAATCAAACTAAAAAAAAATGAGCGGGAACGATATTGCATCCCTAGCTGGTACCCACACTTCAACGGAAAATCTGTTGGCAATGAGTAACAGCAGCAACCAGATTTTTAGTAGTAGTAGTAGTTGTGAAAGTATTATGAGTAGTAGTGATAGCTCTTGTAGTAGTAGTAGTTGTTTGGGAATGATGGAGGCAGTAGGGATGGAATCATCACCTCCAAAGCAGCCTTTGAAGAGAAGTCTTCCGTGCCATAGAAGAAGCCAATCGGTTGGTGTTTGTGAGTTAAAGACAATGATTAGTGATTTTGAGATTACGACTCATCCACCTACACCTCTATCACCTTCATCATCATCTCGGAAGATGAATTATTCATCAAATAATTCAGCAGTCACATCTACTACATTGGATGATATGAATATTTCATCAACAACAAGTACAAGAGTTAAATCTGGAAGTTTAATACATTTTGCACAGCCGAAGAGTAGTAGTCAGAATCCAATCACAACAAGAACGACCATGTTGAATTTATCACCAAATTCACCTGAAGATGGGTTGAGTTCTTCACCTAATAGCAGTGGAAGTTCAGCAAGTCCTAATACTAGTTTTAATTCATCATCATCACCACCATCTGGTTCATCGGAACGTAAAAAGACACCAAGAAAAGTTAGTTTTAAAGAATCATTCCTTAATGCTCTGAGCAAACCAAAGAAATTCATTGAAAAACTGTCTCCGAGAGGAAATCATGAAAAACAACACGATTCCGAAGTTAGTAACGACCTTAAAAAAGTGCCAAGTGAGGAAGTAATTGCAGATACAGGTGAGGATATGAGAAGAAGTTTGGATCCAGGACTTTTACAACGAGAAGCCATCAAGAGAGATTTGAAGGAAAAACACAAACCTGGAAAATCAACCATTGGAAAATTCACGACTAGTAATATGGATAGTGATTTGCATAGAAATGATATGTCACCTCCTCTAATTCGATTGGTAGTGGATAAATATCCAATCACCACCCATGTTAAGAAATTTTTGAATCCTCAACTAATTTTGTACATTATGAACTTTATTTCTCTTCCATTTGGAAGATACCTCTCCAAAACAACAAAAACATCCTTCAATAAGGATAATTATTTCAAATTATTCTTTGGAAAATTTAAATTGGGTTTCTTCCAACGAGGAAACATTAGTACACACGACTACTTTTTGATTTTCAAACATATTTACATATCAGACAATTTTAATATTGATTTTACGGAAATAGGGCCTCTTTTCAAGGGAGTACCACTTGCAAAGATTGAATCTCTCTCTTTTATCCAGTTTAGAACTGATTCCAACTATTCCTGCCTTTCCACTTTGAAAGGAAAGCTTCCTTTCCTATTGCAACACATGAAATCTCTAAAGAAACTCTATATTAATACTGAATACATTACCAATGATGATATGAATTCATTATTATTGGATGGCGAGGCCAGCAGTAGTGGTAAAACAGGTGCAAATGACAAGAGCACTCAACTTCATCACAAGGAACATCACGGACTATTCCACAGGAAAACAAAGCAAATAACCTGTAATTTGAATCAAAACCGTGTCCATAATATTATGAATAACATTGAGGAACTAGTAATTGGTAGTTTGAAAGAAATGTCAACTGTAAATATTCAAAACTTGCCAAATCTCAAGTACTTTGTTTGGAGAACACGTGTGGACGGTACGCTATTGTTCAATTCACAACCTGAGCTGTTTACCTGCACAACATTGGAACTCAGTAAGGTAATGCTCAAACCAAACCAACTCAAATTGTTATTCTCTGGCCTTCCTACCTTGATAAACTTGAAGATTGAATACTTGTCATCGAGACTTTCTCACAATTCAGTTTGCCAACTCCAAGAAAATAAGAATTTGAAAAGACTTACATTACGTTATTGTAAAAATACTGACTATAATATTGGAGATGTGATATGTATTAGTGTGAGTAATCATCCTAATCTTTGTGTGTTGGATATTAGTGGTATGGAAACAAGAGATGAAGCCATTCAATATCTCTTTGTGACCAATGCAGGAAAGAATGTGGTTACTAACTTTAAGTGTAAAGGAAGGCTCATTCAAACTGATAACAATAATCCAGACTCATTTTCAATGATACAGGGACCTGGGTTAAAGGACATTCAGCTCAACACAAAGCTGACCTTTTTGGATTTAAGCAATCACCCAATTACTCTTGAGGGATTGTCTCTCATTTGTCAGTCAACTTCTATCAGACAATTAATTTTGAGGAATTGTTCAATGGATAATGCCAAGGTAGCTCCTCTCCTTTCACCAAACTCTCCACTCTGCAATCGTATCAAGCATCTGGACTTGTCTAGAAATTCGCTCAATGATAGATTTATGAATCAGTCACCACTCTTTTCCTCTCCAAGAAACCAAACGCCAGTTTGCTATTGGAAGAATTTAAATTCCTTAAATTTGAGCTATAACCCAATGAGTGTCAATGTATTGAAGGGTTTAATTGCTCACTGCGGTAATTTGCAACATTCATTGAAAAAGTCATTGAAATCGCTCTTTTTAAATGGATTGAATATCAGAGATGAAGGATTAATTCTGGTACTCTTTACCTTTGAACGTTTGGAGGAAGTTGAAGCTGTAAATTGTGGAATTACGAACAAATCTCTTCACATGCTTGGAAACTCAAAGAATATCAAGAGATGCAAACTCAATCAAAACCAAATAGTTTTCGACAAGATGCTTCTCACCAACCTGTTACTGCAAAATACTACCCTTGAGAGTCTTGGTTTAGTTAGTTGCATTCCTCCACAGGAAAAGGATTTCAAACGAATTGCCAAATATCTTATCACAAATCATAACTTACAGAGTATCACTCTCAATCACTGTTATTTCCCAATCGAAAGTGAAGAGCCGGTTGAAGAGAGCGAACTAACTATCGATTATAAGGCTGAAGATCATTTCAGAGCTACCTGCAGCCACATTTCCAAAATCAAATTCTTCAATGTGCAAATTGAGTAAAGTATTAATTTATTACCAACCTTCGTCGGCTTGATCATCTTGTCCAAGCATTTGGAAAACATTTGACTTTCTCTTCTTATACGTATTTACGTTGACAAACTTTTTAACACCAGAGTGCTTGTCATCTTGTTCAACAAAACCTCCCAATAATTCTCTCTTTCTCTTCTTTTCTTCTTGTTGATCTTTGGTATTTTGAATGACGAGACTTTGTTCTGCATTTTCTTTTTTTCTTTTCATTAATTCCCTTTGCATTTTAAGTTGCATTTCAACAGGGATTTGAATTGGTTGGTAATCATCGAGTTGTTGATTATTATTGACCTCTTCTGGCTTTTCTTCTTGGGCTTCTGGCATTTCAGTTTGTTTCTCTCCTCTGTCTTGCTTTCTTGGTCTTTCCTTATTGGCATCTCTCTTGTCTCTTCTTTCATTGGAATCGAATTGCTTTCTCTCACTGGTTCTTTCTCTATTGTTTGATCTGGTCCTCTCAGGTCTAGCAGTTTTAACTGGCTTTTCTCCAACAGGTTTATCATCCAAATGTGTCAAGGAAATTCCTTCCTTTGAGAATAAACTCAAAACTTCGTCCTTAAACTTTTCAGCTCCAACTTGTTCAATATATTGCTCAAAGTTTCCAACAATGGACAAATTCCTCAAGTTTCTATTCTTCTTGATAATCATAACCAAGTGAGATTTCATAACAGTCCATTCAATTCCAATCTTGTTATGACTGAGTGCAAGTAATTTCAAACTATCCAATTTTTCAATTTCCAACAAGGTCTTTAAACAAGTTTCCTTTGTAAAAATTTGTGGATTGTGAGAAAGTCTCAATTCTTGCAATTGTTTACATGTAGAAACTGATGCATGCAATTGCTCAAGAGCTGTTTCAGTAGCTCCAAACTTGGTCAATTCAGGAACAGAGTAATAATCGGTAAACTTTTTCAAAAGTGGATTCTTACTAATAATGATAGTATTCAAAACTTGGAATTTTCCTTCCAACTTTAATTCCTCAATCTTGTTATCAGTCAGAATGATAGCCAACAATCCAGAATTTAAATTATCCTTTGGTTGTTGTTGAATTTTCTTTCCTCTATTCAATTTTTCAGCAATTCCACTCACAACTGGTTCAGCAGCTTTTGCCAATTTGGCCTTTATAACAACTGTCTTGGTCAATTGATTGTGTGAAAGATTGAGAACTTTCAATTGTGGGCTATTTTGAATAAATTGAGTAATTTCAGTATTATTTTCATCGGAGGAAACAATTTCATTCTCGTGAGCATCTACGTGTTGAATTTTATCAACTCCCTTCAAGAACTATAGTTCAATGTTATTAAAATTTTCCAAATGAAAACAATTAAAAAACAAACCTTGAGTGATGAAAGTTTGTTCTTGATAACTTCCAATCGTTTCAAATTCACAATCAAGTTCAAATTCTTAATATCTTTAAATCCCTTTCCATTCAATTTCAATTCAGATATCTCCGAAAGTGCAATCTTCTTTGGATTATATTCCTTTTCAAAGTATTCCGATTGAATATCCAAAATTTCAGGAATTGGCAATGATGATGTTGTGGATTTTTCCTTATTTTCTCTAAATGGTTTATCATATTTCTTATTTTCATATTCCTGTGATTCCGATGATGATGGTTTTCGTTCCGAAAATCTTGGTCTATTTTCATCTCCTCCATATGGTTTGTATTCTCTTGGTTTTCTATATTCTTGTTGTTGTTGTTCATAGTTGTCATAGTTGAATCTATTTTGCTTGGCTTGTGTTCTATTTTGCTTTCTTATTTCATTTCTTGCATCTTGTTGACGTTTTCTACGTTCCTTTGAAGTTTCTCTTGCCATTTTTTTTCAACTTGTTTATTGAATATTGAAATTGTTAAACAATTCTAATTTTAACAATCAAATTGTTGCAATATGAAACAGTTTCAATGTTGAAGTCATAAAAACGTGTGTTGATATTAATATTAATATTGAAATATCAACAAGAATTGATTTCTGAGATTATTGTTACAATTTTTATTCTCCAGCAATGAAGGCATCACCTGCAAGATTATTGTTTTGCAAGTTCCAATCCATAATTTCATTGTAGAGCATTCTCTTAAGATCACCATGTTCGGCTTCTTGTTCAAAACTGAAATCGAATGGTGGACAATCTGGTTCATCCTCTGGTTCATGCAAATTGGCCAAGTATGGATGTTCGAGAGCTTGTTGAACTGTTATTCTCTTAGTTGGGTCAAAATGTAACATTTTCTTCAATAAATCCAAAGCCATTGGAGAAGCATTTGGGAAGATTTGACGGAAATCTTTACCCATTCTCCTTGGTAATTGTTTGAGATAGGTCACACCCTTTTCACAACCCTTGACGTCACTATCTGGTGGTGTTCCCATAACATCCAAAATCAAATCTAATTGATGCAAATAATTGTTACCAGGGAAGAATGGTTTTCTGCCTAAAAGTTCAGCCATAATACATCCAACTGACCAAATGTCAAGAGCTTTGGTAGCTTGCTCCCACATGAGAAGAAGTTCAGGAGCACGATACCAACGTGTTGCAACGTAAGGTGTTGACATGACAGGATTTTGTGGTTCAATACCTCGTGACAAACCAAAATCACAAACTTTAAGTTCACAATTAGAATTTAAAAGAAGATTTTGTGGCTGTCATGTTGTTATTCAATTTGATTGTTGCAGTTTTGTTGTTGTTATGATGATTATATAAATAAATATATCAATCATTAAACATAACGATCAATTAATTGACAATATTAATAATCTAACATTCGAATACTAAATACTATACCTTTAAATCTCTGTGGAGAACATTGGCAGAGTGCATATACTTCAATGCACGCAAAATTTGATAAATGAAATATTGAATATGTTCTTCCGAAAGCTTTTGTTCGGATTTGATGATTTGTCTCAGGTCAGTTTCCATCAAATCAGTTACAATATAAACATCTTTAAAGTGATCATAGGAACGAGGAGGAACCAAATCAGTCAAACAAATAATGTTTTCATGATCAAAATGTTTGAGGATTTTAATTTCTCTCAATACACGTTTTTGGAATTCTAAATTATTCATCATCATGATAATTAAATAATAACATATTATAATATAACATTATTGTTGTTGATAAAGTAATTAACGATAAATATAATAATTATATATTGTAATAATAATAATTGGTCAATCATCATCATGATCAATAGATACCTACCTCTATCATGTTCGAAAATATTAAAAACCTTCTTGATGGCAACCTTTTCATTCAAATCAGTATCTTGAGCAGAACTTTAAAAACGGTCGGTTGAATAAATTTGTGTTGTTTTGATGATGATATTGAAAAAGACAATAATAATAACAACAATATATCATTGTACAGTTGATAATCAAGAGAGAATAATCTAGTATTAAAAACTCTTCACTCCAAGAAAAAACCTACCAAACAATACCATAAGCTCCTTGACCAATAGCATAGTGCAATTGATAACGAGTTTGAACTTCGAAAATATTCTCTCCGACTTCGTATCTTTGCAGAACAGGTTTCTCAGGTGGTCCACGTTGTTTACCATTGTGTTCATCTTCATCGACCATAGTGTCGTGTTGTTGTTGTTTGTTGTTTCCCCACATTTTTTTTACAGAAGTAAAAATAGAGAGAAATTAATTGATGTTCGGTGGTTCATTGAAAATTGAGAGAAAGCAAAAGGAAGAATTACTATGCAATAATAAGATGTAGGTTGCTTAAACCTGTATTGTCTTTCATTTGCATAATAATTATAAAATAAATTTTAGTAAAGAAAACGTAACCGATGATAGCTCAGCTGGTAGAGCATGGGACTGTAGTTGTAACTGTTATCCTGTGGTCGGCGGTTCGATTCCGTCTCATCGGATCTTTTAATGTTTTTAGTAATTTTTGTTATCCATATCCAAAAACTAATAGTTTTAGATTCTCCAAAGATAAAGGTTTGCTCAATGGCCACCCCATGACTACAAAATGTCATTGTCAGCATTTTTAACTCCTATTTAGATCCTATATTCAAATTACATTCCAATTTCATAATTATAATTGCAAGATCATGGAATTTACATTATGTTGTTTCATTTGTTTCCCAAAACTTTCTATTTGCAATTAAGAGAAAAAAACAGAATGAAACACAAGTCGACACGTGTTTCCAACTCAAACAAACATCGCTTTTTATTTCTATTTTTCATCACAATTTCATTGTTTTCAATTATCAAATGGGTCAATTGCAATTTGTGTTACAAGAGTGGTGGTGCTGCATTTAGACAAGAGTTGTGTTCACATGAGGAATTAATTAACTCTGATATACAACCTTCGTGGTGTAAATATTCGAATCCTTTTGCGAGTGTTCCATTTCTGTTTAGTGATGAAGATTTCTTGTTGAATGTTGAAGATGGAGCAATATGTTCAACATCTGATCCGAATGTATACAGTTACATGAATGGCACACTGATCCATCCACATAGCAGTTCGAAACTGGACTATTCCAAACTAATTTCACCTCGTGATAAATGTAAATACATTTCCAAGATTACAACAATTGAATTTCAAGATGAAGAGAATGAAACAAGGAGATTTATTGTTTTGGGGTTGATTTCTGGACATATCATTTTAATTAATTTCAACACAGGAGAAACTGTTCATGTAGGAAAGACAAGTGACGGCAGTAATGTCAGAACTTTGACAGCATTTACAAATGGAACGGATTATTTTGTGGCGACCATTTCGTATGGAAATAGTCTTTCATTATTTAAGGCAAAAACTTTTGATATTTCATCTATTGAAACTTGTGCAACATTTGAGTTGACAGATCCTTCGAATATGATTCGTATATTCGAATTTGAGGATTCAATTTATTTGAATATTGTTGAGAAATTGACAAATGACACCAATGTAATGAAATTTTACAAATTGAAAGATTGTTCTCATGAATTGGAATTTCACATTACCATCAAGAGTTTGAATAGTTTGCAGTTTAGTTTTAAAAATCAAGTTGGTGGATTTAGAAATGCCTTGACAACGAGCTATTTTCAATACGAAAGATTGTTGTTGATGATTTCATCCAATGATCAAGTGAAAATCATTGAATTACAAAAGAGGAATATGTATTTGGATATGAATGAAATAGATTCGTCCACTTTCTATCTCACCAATAAGGATGAAACTATTTTGAGTGCTTCGTTGGCAGCTGAAGAAATTAGAAGAGTCGATTTTTATAAATCTTCATGCTTTAAGGTCATTGCTCATCAAGCCCAGGGACTAAACTTGATTATTGCCATTCAACTTTCGAATGGAACAAATAGTTTACATGTTCGAAACTTGTTGGAATTTGCAAATTATGATTTTTTTAGATTTTCAGAAAGAAATTCCAGTAATCCAGTTGGAAGAAACGAAACATGTCAAATTGCTGATGGTTTTTACTTTGATATTTCAACAGGAGAATGCACCAAATCATTCGAAACATTCACCGAAATCAAACTAATGAAAGGCGAAACCATATTAGAAATGAAACAACGATTTTACAATGTACCAGACATTTACACTTCCTTTTTCAATACAGACTTTGGAAAAGATGTGGATATTCAACAATTATGTGAAAATATTATCAGAACTCCCGAATTGGAAATAATTTGCTCAAAATATCTAAACAACACAAATTGCTTTATTGAATTAATTTCCCAATATGGAGAATATTTCATGAAGGATGTTTTGCAGAATTATTGGATTTCTCAGATATTTATTTCCAAGTCGGGGAAGGAAATTTTGGTTTACGGATTACAACAGGAAATGTGTTCGAATAATGGGTTGATACTTTCGTATTTTAACAAGATTAGTTTAATGGGAGATGCAGATTTTATGGAAATTACTCCAAATTCTCAACACTTGTTTGTGACCATTAGTAGAGAAAGATGGGAATTGCAATCCACTAATCGATTTTACCAAATTTGTAAAGAATTGGAGTCGAATCCAGACGATTTGTTTCTGAAACCTTTCGCTCAACAATGTCAATCAATGAAACCTTCACCAGTGACACTGAATCAATTTGGGCAATATACTTCAAGTTGTTTCACTGGAATGTCGTGTCCATCTTTTGATGATGTGGTTATGGACAAAGTTCCTAATGGATTCTATACGATTCGACCTAATCAGATGAAATATTGTGAGAAGAGGTATTTCTGTTATGGTGGAGCTAGACAGTTGTGTCCTCAAGGTTTTCAATGTCCATTCGATGGTATGACTAAACCACTTTCGTGTGAAATTGCCAGTGACGAAAGTGATTTAAATTCATATTCAAATCTTGGATGGAAAACTCCACGAGGATCAGAAACTTGTTTCTCCTCAGGAAGTGAATCTCCCCAACCTTGCATCAACGGTACCATTTGCATCACTCCTTATTTCCCGCCTCTTCCAATCTCTCCTGGCTTATTCTTACAAGATAACCAAATTAAGGAATGCTCAATTGGAGAATATTGCAATTTAGGAAGATTTGTGGAGGGAAATAGATCTGTTTTAGCATGTCCAGAGAATACCTACTGTGAAGAGCCATCCATTATGGAGCCAACTATTTGCATTCCTAATGAAACTGTGTCTTTATATTGTCCACCTGGAACCACCGATAGAAATCCATGTCCAAAAGGTTTTTACTGTCCATCACCAAGTACAAAGATAGATTGCCGATTGACACAATATTGTGATGTTGGATCCTATGTCCCATCTCCATGTCCAGCGGGTTACTATTGTTCCACTCCGATTGAGAAGAAAAAATGTCCGCAAGGTCATTACTGTACAGTAGGAACTGTCCTTCCAATTGCATGTCCACTCTTTTCCAATTGTCCAGAAGGTACCAAATCCTTTGATGGATATGCTATTGGATTCTTGATCGATTTATCCATTATTGGGCTTGTAATTCTGACCTATTTCATTTATTCCATTTCCAGAAAGTTTTGGATCAAGAAACAAGAAGAAAAAAGAATGGAAGAATTTATTAAGAGAAAGTTGGCGCACATTACAGAAAGTTCCTACGTTCAAACTGTTCCCAAGTTGACCGTTTCACAAATTATGAAAGGACTTTACAAAGATGTAAAGGCGGAAATTTCATTTGACAAATTGTCACTTGATTTAGTTTCGAATAACAAACGAATTTTGCATAATTTGAATGGAAAGTTTCGACCTGGAAAGTTAACTTGTATTATGGGACCAAGTGGAAGTGGAAAAACAACTCTTTTATCAGCAATTTTAGGAAATGCCAGTTATGCAAATGTGAGTGGTGACATTTTTGTGAATGGCGTCAAGTCATCAATTAAGGAATTTAAAAATATTACAGCATTTGTCACACAGGAAGATTGTATGTATAGAGAATTGACTGTGGAGGAGTGTATTTATTTTTCCGCTCGTACTAGATTGAATTTTCCAAGTAAGGTAATAGATCAGATAGTAAACGGAGTAATTCAAAATCTGGATTTGGATCATATAAGACATTCTCTTATTGGTGATGAATCAAAGAGAGGTATATCAGGTGGACAACGTAAGAGAGTTAGCATTGCAATGGAATTGGTTACTTGTCCTTACATTTTATTCTGTAAGTTTAGTTTTCATGGTTTCTTCTAATTTTTATTCTACTTAGTGGACGAACCTACTAGCTCACTAGATGCATACAGTAGTTTTGAAGTTGCCAAATCCATGAAAGACATTGCAGAGAGTGGAATTACAGTAGTAGCTGTGTTGCATCAACCCAGATTCGAAATCTTTCAAATGTTTGACGATGTTGTTCTTTTGGGAAATGGTGGACGAATCGTTTACATGGGCGAATCCAATCAAGTATTGAACTATTTCGAGAAACAACTTTCTCTGATTCCTCCTCCATATGTTAATCCAAGTGATTTCCTATTAGATGCAATTTACGATCCAGAATTCACTTATCAATCACAAATTGAGAGAACTGGAATTCCGGTGGAAGTTTTGTCATGTAAGGAAATGTTTGAGATTTGGGAAAAATTTGTGACCATTGAAGATCGAGTCAACACACCATCAATTAAGATGTTACAACAGGAGGAAAAGGCCAGAAATCAAAATTCGCTCATTCACTTTTACATGTGTGTGAAAAGATCTTTCACTTTGAAAATTCGTGATTTTGCTTCGTTTTTCATTGATTGCTTGTTGGTTTACATTGGTGGATTGAGTTTAGGATTGATTTATTTGAAGGATGCTTATATTGGTCCATTGCCAGTTGATATAATCAATACGTGTCCATCCCCAATTAGGAAAATCTGTGGCTATCCTTTAAACAATCCAATAATCAATGTTGCAAGTACTGTTCCTTTGGTTTTAGGATTATGTGGAATCATGTCTTCACTTGGAACCTTTGGAACCAAATCAGTTCAAGTAATTTTCAAGAAGGAACGTTCAAGTGGTTTGTCCGTTTTTGCCTATTTTATTGCAAAGAATTTAGAACAGATTCCAAATATGGTATTTGGACCGATTGTCTTTCTTTCAATATTCTTTTCATTGTACTCTCCAACTGCCTCATTCTGGGAGTATTATTTAATTCTATTCCTTTTGCATTTTACGACATTTGGCATTGGAATGCTTGTCAGTTTAACTATCAAATTGGAATTAATTCAATTGGCAGGTGCCATTTTTGTGTTAGTGTTGCAATTAGTGAGTGGTTCTAGACCTACACTTGCTCAGATGAGACAGGAGGTTCCTCCATTGTATTGGTTAAGTTTCGTCTCATATATTCGATACGCACAAGAAGCTCTCTACATTATGGAAATTAGAAACTATATGAACATTTTCGATATTCAATCTTCGTTGGATTTATTCGATTACAAAATTGAAGATTTGAATTTATGCATTGTTTTGATTCCAGTATTTGGTATCTTCTTTCGAATAGTTTCATTGATAATTATTTATCAACAAGATGAGGAGTCTTTGACGAATTTAATCAAGGGAAAAGTTTCTTACTACTCTAATTGGAATAATATCAAGAAACTATTTAAAAAGAAACAAGACTTGGAACAAGCTCCATTATTAAACTAATCACAAACTGCCATTAAATCTCAATAAATTGTAAACGGAATTACAATCAATAGTTTATAGTATAAAAGCTGCTCAATAATATTAAACAACATTGAATTGATAAGTTGGAGTAACATCTTCCACACCAAATTCCAAAACATCTCCAGAATTAATTTGAGAAACACCTTCTGGAGTACCTGTCAAAATAAGATCATCCTCTTCCAAAGTCATTACTTGACTGATTGCCTCAATAGCTTGAGGTACATTATAAATCATATCATTAGTAAATCCACGTTGTTTAACTTGTCCATTAATCTTAATGAAAATTGTCAAATTCTTCAACTTTCCATCTTGTACAAGATTTGTCGATTCAATCATTTCTGAACCAATTGGACAAAAATCATCAAAACCCTTTGCAACAGTCCATGGCTTTCCATTCTTCTTGGCCTTATTTTGTAAATCTCTAGCTGTCAAATCCAAAGCAACAAAGAAACCCTTCACATGTGAAAATGCATCTTGTTGTGAAATGTTCTTTCCTCTCTTTCCAATCACAACTCCCAACTCAACTTCATGATGAACATCTTGAGTGAGATGAGAAATGGATGAAATGTGAATTGGATTTTTGCCATCCTTTTCATGAACAACAATTGAAGTGGTTGGCTATTAATATATTCAGCATTATTATCATCATCATTATTTTCATCATCATCATTATATTCCGATCAAGATATTTTCAATAATTCCGATCATCATCAAATAATTTAATATTATTTAAATTAATTCCATGATCGGAATTTGAAAATAACGAACCTTTAAAAAGAATTCTGGTGATGAAGGAACAGCTCCTTGCATTTCCTTTGCGTGTGCTTCATAGTTTTTCAAAAGACAAACAATCTTACGTGTTCTAGCAGTAATGGTTTGCATCATTTTTTTTGTAAAGTTTTTCAATTTTTTATTTATGTGTTGCATAATTTAACACTTGGTGTCGAATTCTGCATCCTATTCAACCTTTGTGTCATTGAAATAGTTACATAAAGATCTCTGATGGATTGTCACAAGCGCTCCACTTTACAAAACTCAACATTAAAAAATGAGAGTACAAGCGAGCTGTGCAAGCTGTTTGGAAGAGGAAGAAGAATTACCAGCCACACATTGTTGTTCTTCTTGCTCGTTGGCCCTTTGCACCTATCATGCTAAAAAACATGAAAGAAACAACCATGTTGTTATTCCAAATAATTCTAAACTAGACGAAAGTTACAATCCTGTAAACACAGCTCCATTGTGTAAAGATCATTTTATTCCGATCAATTGTTTTTGCAGTAATTGTAAAATGTTGATTTGCTCATCATGTGCTGTTAGTTTACATTCAGCACATCAAGTTTCGTTAATTTCAGAAATTGAAGCAACTGTAAAAAAGGAAACAGTTGATGAATTGCAAAAGTTTATCATTAAGTCTGAAGAATGGAGTCAGAAACATCAATTGGATGAGAATAATCTTACTGAATGCGTTACAAAAGTTAGAGCTAGAGGTGAAGAGTTGAAAAAGCAAATCCATTCGAAACTTGACGAATTAATGAATGATTTGAAGAAAAGAGAACAACAATTATTGGTTGATCTAGATGAATTGGTGGATAACCAATGCAATATTGTAACATCTATTCGAAATCATCATGAAATAGTCGAAGATTTGAAAAGAGAATTAACAAGCATTTTGTCAATGAATGGATATACATTGATGGAGAGGAAAATTAACAAATTTAAACAAACTATGGATAGTTTCGAATTGATATCAACACAAGTTGGAAATTTTATTAGCTTGGAAAATATTGACAAGTTCAATATTGAACAATTTGAAACTAATGAAATTTCTAGCAAAATTGGCAAGATTGGAAAAATCGTAAAGATTTTACCATTTCCAACTGTCAAGCATTGTTTTGCAAATGGAGAGAAAATATTGGAGGTTTTCAAAGATAATTGGAATATTTACAAAATTTCGCCTGAAATATTTAACGTAGAAGACAGGAAAATTCGCAATATCAAATTCAAAGTCCACCAATTAGTTCAAGGCTCCAATACATGGTGCATCATATTTGGAATTGTGAATTCTTCATCACGACTTGACACTTATTTAAGTGAAAATGGTTATGGTTTGATATTTCTAAATGGGCAAAAGTCATGTTCGGGCAAAGGAACGCCATTTTTATCTCCTATGAAAGTTGGAGATGTAGTGGAAGTTATTGTACAGAATAATTCACTTTTATTCTCAATTAATGGTGATGATCCTAAAGTAGCATTTGATAATTTACCAAACTTTGAGTACACTTTTGGTGTTTCTATTTGTGCTAAACACGCCAAATTGGAAATTATTTAATAAACATTAGTTTAAGAGATAAAAAACAAGAAACAGTTTGTAAAATAATAGTTATTTTCATTCAATTTTAACTTCACACAAATACTTTGCACAAATACAATATTGTGACATTTAAGCATCATGAAGAATGAATGTGTGATAAATAACACTGAAAATACTACTAGCAAAACATGTAACACCAATTGTAAGGACAATAATACATATAACCTTAACAACTGCTCTGAATAGACCTGTCCTATTACTGCAGCATCCTTTCCAAGGGTCCAATTTCAAGAATAAGGCAGGTGGAATAATGTAGGCCAATGATGTTGCAGAAACACCACCACAAAGATCTGAGAACATTCCAAGGTCAGTAACTCCCAATCCAACACCACAAGCAATTGCAACAATACTCAATGTGACAATCACATGGTAAGTTTCTCTTCTCCACTTGGTCATATTAATCCAAACTGAAAACTTTGGAAAGATGCTTTCAACAATGGTCTTGACACCATCACGAGGCATGAATAATGCAAAAGGTACTGAGAGTGCAATGTCCAAAATCAAGAGTAAACGAGCAACAATTGCCAATCCATATGAACGTGGTAATAAATCCAAAATGTTACCCTCTGTTAAATTCTTATCATAAAAGAGGAAATACCCTGACAAGCCAATTGCAAAAATGGTGGCCATAGTTAAAAAGACAACTGTGAAAACGACTGTGTAAAATCTAGTCCTTGTTGGTCTTCTCATTTCACCAAAACAGTGAAAGACAATATCATGAGAAACATAAATAAAGGATAAACCAGCAATGGATGATAAAAATTGCGGATGGACAAAATTGTAAGCATCTGATGGACTAGGAATGGATCTATATCCGAAAATTGACTCAAACATAATAAGTCCAGTAATAATCAAGACTGAACTAACCGAAATAAATGATGTAAAGGCAAAACTCGAAAGGTTTTTCATTAGTGCAATAGGAATCAAAAATGCAGTCAAGTACAACAAGATTGCAGTTCTACTAATGAAAATATTAGGAACATCATCAAATAAATATAATAATAAATCTCCAGCAACTTCTCCAAACATAATGTACATGCCACAAGCTCCTCCAAAATTGAAAATAAATATGAATATACTATATTTCATGCATGTTTAAAATGCATTTTCATGAATATTATTCAAAAGTTTCAGAAATTATGTGAAAATTAAACTTGAGTACATTAACATGCAAAACAACATACCATGTCAAAATTGTACCAGGTTTACCATATGCCTTCTCTGCAAGACTAGCCAAACTCGTTTTTAAATGTCCTCTCGACATTTCATATAACAAAATCAAAGTAAATGAAGTAATCATTCCAAAAAACGTTACACTAACAATTGACATCCAAACACCACTCTGAGAAATCATTTGACTCATAGACATGGTACCAGGTGACAAGATATCATTAATTAAATTGAAAACTGTCAAGAATAAATTAGTCTTTCTCGTAAATAATGGAAAATCCCTCTTTTTCCTTCTCTTATTTCCATTACCCTTCTTTAAAGCAAAATGTTCTTCATTAATTGAAAAGTTCAACTCGGAATTTTCGTTATCATCATCATGAAGTAAATCCCTTTCTTCTTCTTGATTTCCTTCATTGTTATTTCTACTAGTTTTAAACACTCCAGACCAAAGCCTTGCCAACGTTGAAGTCTTATCACTTTTATCTTCAAAATGTAATTTTCTCTCCCTTCTTTTGAAGGATTTAATCATGTCGCTCGACATGTCTTCATATCGTTTGACTATTTTAATATTACCTTGTTCCATTCCATGTTCTTCTTCTCTACTAGTAATATCATCATCATTGTTATTATTATTAATAGTATTAGAATTTAATAATATTGAAGGAGATGATGTTTCTCCTTCGGGATGACTCTGATGATAATAATAATTGCCATCATCAGCTGATGTGCCATACGACGTTGTTATTCCTTCTTGCATTCTCTAATGAAGAGTTTCATGTATGAATAAAAGTTTCAAAATAAATGTTGTGCAATTTTTTTTAACTTGTTTTTCAAGAGTCGGAGTTAGGCGGTAAAGGAAGAATTAAACTCCTACAAGGGCAACACTTTAAAAGATGCGATGACCATGTTAGTAAGTATTGTAAAATAGTTGAAATTTGTAGATGAAATTATTGGGAGCACATTTAATTTTCAGTAATCTTCAAATCCTAATTTTCGTTTCCATTCTCGAATATTCTTAAAGTATGGATTGAATTTTGAGGTCAATTCATCAATGCTATCATTGTGTTTCACATAGCAGAATTCAAAACATTCCAATCTACCCAAATCTCCATCTCTATTCAAAGCACTTTGTAAAATTTTCTTGATATTTGAAACATGAATAGAATTTGATCCTTGTAATAAATCATTCCTGTGAAGTGAGAGAATTTTCAAATTTCTCATTGGAACAGAGAGTAGGGTAGAGGTTATTTCTGCAGAGGGACCTGTTCTGGTAACATTCAGATATTCCAATTGATTTCCAATACTTTTTAGAACTAGTTTGCAAGTTTCTTCATCGACAAATGTTGAGATGGAGAGACCTTTCAATTTTTTGAAATGTTGTAAGTTTGCAACGACCTTACTATTGAATGAACTGGCAGCGTAACCATCCTCTCTAAAATTCAAATTTAGAAATATCAATTGTTCTTTGCATTTTTCATTGGAAAGAATATCTGAAATTATTTCACTGTCTATTGCAGAATAATTTTGTGGAGAATCAATGTTCAATCCTTTCAATGTATTGCACTGCTTTCTCAAAAATTCCCTGAATTGTTTAGTTGTGCAATTTGGTCTTTTGAACACAAATACTTCCAAGTTGGGAAAGAATGGAAAGTTCTTTTCTACGTTTCCACTATCCCAAGATCTGTAACCTCCTGCAAGAACTAGACGTTTTAGATGTGTACATGTATCGGCAATTTTACATAAACAACTCAATTCTAATCTTGGCACATAACTCAAATCCAAACTTTGTAAATTAGTTTGAAAAGTAATCAATTCTAAACTATCACTTGTCAATAATCTACAGCCACACAAACTTAAATGTTTGATATTTGGAATGAGTGATACCACTCTTGCTAAAACTTGATCGTTAACATAGAGAGCAGCACTATATAGCGATAACATATAATCATTTCATACATTCAATTAATTAATTAAACCAATTAATTATATAATCATTCGATCAAAACATGTATCCAATTATTAATAATTCATCATTCCAATCATAAAACCAACCTCTTACTCTCCTTTGAAATATCAATAACTGTCAAATGTTTCCAACACAATGAATTAAATTTCTTACAAACACGTGAGGTGTTAAATAAATCAGAAAATGGTAAAAACTCGAAAATATACTTGATAGCATCAAGTGGTAGATTGGACCAAATATTTTCTGATCCGAATAAATCCTCCGAACAATCTAATTCGATGGCACTTGTTTGTTGATAGATGGAATTGTAAATGTTTCGAGCCGATTCAGACGATTGATTGGTGCTAGATTGGATTTGCTCCATGTCATTGTCTGCTTCATCATCCAAGCTCAGTGATTGACCCATTTTTTTCTTTTTGAAAAGTTCATAAGTTCTTCCCTTTCATTTGAAGTTCGAATATCAAATAGTGTTATCATAACAAAACTTTTGTTAAGATGAACATGAAGCCTTCCTAGCTCAGTTGGCAGTAGCGCTGTCCTAGTAAGACAGAGGTCTTGGGTTCGATTCCCAAGGGAGGCATATTTTTAGGCATTTCTCAATCGTTGCATCATTATTAAGGAATTTTTACAAGTAGATGGAAAATTGCTGTAACATTCTAACACAATTCAAATGAACATGGATTGACTCAGGCTGAGCATATTCATGAAAGTGGATTTCAGATCTTTTTACAATTCCATACAATAAGTTTATGAAATATTTCTAAGATTTTCATTTAAGAAAATAACAATCACATATGCCTGCTGTGAATCATGTTTTTGTTTATTCTTGCAAGCGTTTTACATTAATCAAAATTCCTGTTAATTTGAAAAGGGAATAACTTGGATAGTATTCATCATTGTATTCTCCTTCCCAGGACTTCTCCTTACTTGCCTTTGTTGTAAGGTCAATACCTTTCACTTTTAGACCACACAAATCCAACTCTTCTTCTAATTCATTTGGATCTTTAATGTTCTTCTCATCAATTAGATTACTTGCCATGTTATGCATTTCAAAATCATATTTGCTTTTGGAAGTAATGTCAGATTGGTCTGATATTATTACTGAGGATGCATTTTGTTCGCTATCTCTGGATTCCATTACAAACTTTAAATTGCTTACTGAAACAAACTCTGGACCACCAAAGAGTGCAAGACAAGTTTCAAATAATTCCTTGTCAGACCCTAAAAGGAAAAAGTTTTCATCATAAAAATGATTCAAAATAATAACCTCGTACTTGTTTTCAAGATTCTCTTTCACTGCGGAAATCATTTCAAAAGTTGATTTGTATTTCTTTTTGTAAGAGAAATCGAATTTCAGCTTCTCTTTCACCTCCTTAATTGCTTTCAAAATAGCAAGCTTTGCCTCTAACTCATTCTTCTGTTTTTCCAAATTAAATTCCAATGGTTTCGATATCAATGATAGCTCTGCACTCTTCCATGGTTCTTGTTTGTTTGAATATTTGATTTCATTCGATATGGAATTCTTATCAAATGGTGACAAGAGACCCCAATATTTGAATTCACTATCAATCTTTTCCTCTTCACTAGGATCAAAATTGAATGGAAAATCTAAATGATCTGCTTGATTGAAAATTGGCAAGATGAATCTCTTGAATATGTGGGGGTCTTGGGATGGAAATTTAAACACACGAATACCATCCTTATTGATTTCAACGTCACTTGCCATTTCCGTATTTATGAGTGTGTACAGCATGGAATCAGTAAAATTACCAATATTTTCTACACTCATATTAAAAGCTTCATCTCCTACTTGAACAATGACGGAACCTTCTAACTTGGTCTTGTTGGATTCCCCAGAGAAAAACTTTTCTGCTAGTTGTTTTTCATAATTTTCATTCTCTTCGAATAACACTGCAGACTTGATGACAAACTTGGTGTTTTTAGTGATTTCTTCAGCAGTGTGTTTGATTTGATGAAGAAACAAGACACATTTTCCTAACTCTGGCTCAATGGTAACGTCTTCATCCTCAAAAACTGTTTCTCCACCCTCAAAGTCATCATTCAAATAAATCAAAACTGTAATAAAGCTTGGATGTCCCTCTATATTTCTTCCAGAATCAATATGAGAATTAAAAAATTGTCCCTTCTTGTATCTGTATAATTTCCAATTGCTATCAATCTTTACAGGATTAAATTTAGAAACAGAGTTTGCAAGCATCCTACCATTTTCTTAATTGCATCCTCACACTTTACAAAAACTTTCTTGGATAGCTCTTCATCATTTAATTCAACCTGTTCACTGTTTCTAACTTTCTTGTTTCCAACATTCTTCTTTCGAGAGGAATTTCCAACTTCTGATTCTTCGAAAGTGTAATCGTAACTTTTTCTAATCTGTTCTTCACAGTCAGCCTTACTTAAAAGTTTCGGAATGGAAACAATTCCTTCAGCCAGTGAGAAATATTGTAACTTTTCATCAGAGTCTGTTGATAGATCAGCCGATCGGCTTTTGGCTTCTTCCTTGTTCTCTGATGAAGAACGTTTGGTCTTTTTACTTGGAGGCATTTTTTTCTGTTGATTATTTCTAGTTTTTAGGAGATTTTTTAATACTTTACAACGTTAATCTCATCAACCAGTCTTTTCATATTGTTATGCATATGATGGTACAGTGTATTATGTGTTATTTGAATAATTGTTGAACTCATTGTAGCTCCAAACTATTAAACAAGAATTGTTGAAAAAAAATGAGCTCCTCCACTACCACCACCACAAAAAAGCCAGTCATTCAAATTAAACTCTTGAAAAATAATGCCCTGATTCCCCTCTCTAAAAAATCATCATCATCAGCATCATCGGAAAATGTTTTTAATAGAAAATTAACAGAAAATGATAAGAAGGAATTGGACATGTTTTTAAAGGTTCTCTCTCCTATTGAGCCTCTTAAATTTACAATTTCTATAATTTCCGATAATTCAACAATGGGTATTCCTAATAGAGTGGTTGGACAAATTGTTCATACTTTTGAATCAAAGAAGGATAATACATCGGTATCGAATGTTGATTCTATTAATTTATTACCTGCTTTGGATGATGTTGTTTCACACTTGGATAATTGTTTTGTTTCCGAAAAGGAACAATTCTTACAAATTCCAGTTAAGGCATACAATATTGGACAAGAATATAGTTTACGTCTCGAGTTGGGAGGAAGAAGTACTGGTGCTGCTAAATCAACAGTTGCTGCTCTTCCTTTCGAAGATATTATTGTTACTTTGGTCAATCAACAACAACAACAACCAAATGAACAAACATCATCCAATACTCCTTCAAAGAATGATAAAAAGAAAAAACCTTCCGAACAAGAAGTCATGATGAAATTACTTTTGGAACAAGAGGATGCAAACGAAAAGAAGAAACAATCCAAGAAAGGAAGCTCCAAGAAAAAGTAAAGAGTACTAAATTTTCATTTCACCTCAAAATCTCAAATTGACAATTCATCTTTTATGTTGAACGACTCACAATCCTATCACCAAACAAGAGCAACGCTCTATTTTGTAATGTAACACCTTTTTGATATTTTACTCAGAGTATTAATAGTTGGTTGTTTTCTCCACACTCGATCTTTTGCTCTACCACGTTGAGAGAGGTTGTGTCTTCATCGACTTGATGTTCCTTCCTTCTTCTGTGAGTGTTTCGATAATTTCTCTCAAAGAAAAAGCACAAACAATTTGGTGGCTCAGTTTAAACTCCAACTCAAATTGTTCTAAACTTGCACATTTAAAGACTTCGTAAGAATCATTCCGATCATCTGTTACCATTCGTGAGGTGGAATTGATAAGAACTTTTCATACGCAAAATATAAAAAACTATCTCGAGATTAATTGCTGGCTGACGGGAGCTACAACAACGCAGCAATTTCTCTCTTCACATTCCCATTATAATTGACCACCTAATAATTTCTCGAGAAAGAAATTATTCGAAAGTATTAGAAAGTGGCTCAAACAATTTTGACAACATTTAGAGTGTACAAAGATAATCCATTCCCATCAGAACTTGATGATGCAAAATAATATCATCAAGTTAGCACCATACCTTTTCCATCATCATTTCTAATAATTTAATTTCTAATATAATTATTTAGCTAAACATACAACCAAACAAACAACAACAAACATAATAATATCATCATCATAATGGGAAACAAACACTCCCACCATTCCGATCCTTCCATCAGCAATAGCAATATCAAATCACACCAACCAATCGATCTTTCACTTTCCAATAATTCACAACAACAATTACCTCCCAATCATCATCTCTATCATGAGGTCGTTCATAATGAGGAGGCAGATGTCTATCTTCCCAAACATTTATTAGATTCATTAAAACAACAAGCAAAGAATGGAACACTCACTGCGAGAACTAGCAATAACAATGGAACATCAACAACAGGAAATGTTAATACTACACCAAATTCTACAACTACACCTAATACGGCGAATACTCCTCGGTCAACTGGTGCTGGTAAAGTGGGTCATCGTAGAGAACCATCATATTTGAGTACAGGAAATGGAGGTGGCCATGAAACAGTTCCTCCAATGGAAATTGTCTTGACCATGACGAATAATAATGAGAAATCACTCTCAGCTACCACTCCACGTACAAATTCAAAGAATACTCCAAGAAACAAAACTTTGGGATTTTCCTCATCTTCATCTTCAAAGGAGGAATTGAAATTGCCAACATCAGCAAATCCAGGTCAATCAAGATCTGGTTCTGGAGGTAATGTGATGCAAGCTGTGAATAGGACCAAGTTTAGAATGGAGAGAGATTTACAGAACAAATCTTGTTTTACATTGGACGAATTCAAGTTATTTAAGGGAATTTTTCTCAGTTTTTGCAACTTGTGTTTTCAACAATCTCATTCTCATCAAACAATGCAAACACCGAGAGGAAATACACAGGAACAGTGGAAGAATGGTCAAAAGAGAGATTCCGTCTCATCGACCATGTCAAATTCATCTAGTATGGCCAGTATTAATGGTGCAACTCCTGGAAAAACTATCTTGAGACAGGCATTGTTGGCCTCCTCTGTTTCATATTATGATATTCATCAGCTGTACTTGGCACAGGGAGAATGCCATCAATTGCTTTTCCAACATGGAAAGGTTGTGAACAAGACGAGAACAAAATCAAATTCATTGCATTCCCATTATCAGGCAACACCATCGACTAGTAATGTTCAGGCAACATCACAACAAACAGGTGTACCATTCCTCCAATCAAGTTTAGATAAGAAGACTTCTCCACCACTCCTTTCAACTTCCCCAAATAATGCTTCTTATGCCTCTCCTCCACAAACAACCTTCATTCCTGCAACTGTACCACCTCTCTCATTAACAAACAATTCTGCCTCAATGACTCTTTCTAATATTGAGGATATGGATTTGGAATTGGTGGAAAAATTTGTCTTTGATGCTGTTTATAGAGCAGTCACTGATGGACATTTGGCAAATGAGCATAATCACTATCACCATCATCATCAGTTCATTCTATCGGCAGATTCTTTCGTGTTGACGTTCCAGAGATTCATCTTGTCACTTGCTGCTGCATCGATTTCAATCCGTGATGGCCAAGTTTATGCACAAAAGATGAGTAGATTATCAATGAGTACTGTCTTTTCAGATAACGATTCTGATATTGAAGAGCATGAGCAATTGAAAAGAGAAGCACTTTTGAGAGAAAGATCCTCACTTGTTTTTACAATGCTCGATTTGGATGGAGACGAGTGTTTGTCACGAGAAGATCTATTGACCTTTTTGATTGCTATGGACAGGTTGAACTTGTTAACACTGAAAAGAACTAAAGGCATGTTAGCCTCTGCTAGGAAAATGCTCTTCTCTCCACGAAGTACAAACAATATATCTGATCTGGATACATATTCTGATGGAGGAATGTCACCTGTGAATTCTGAGAAAACCAAAGGAAAGAAATCTGTAGAGGAAGATGACAATAATGAAGCATTGAGCAGTTCACTGCTCACCTCAGCAGTTGCTCTATCTTCAGAGCATGTGGAAATTATCAAATTGGATGGTTTGACCACAACAGAGAAATTCAAATTATTCGAAACACTTGTCGATCAATTCTTTGATTTTTCATATAACCAGAGAAAGAATTCAAGTCTCTTGAATCTCAAATCGGCTTCCAGTTTAACATTGACGAGGGGAGAATTTTTCGATAACAGCCAAATATTCGACGATGTCTTTCTGAATGGTTTGGGAGTTTTCGAAACCTTCTTCATTCCAATTATGAAACCTGTTCATGAATTCCTTTCCAAATCCAAAGATGCCTATGAAATTAGTGGCAAGTTGAAGAATATGTTCTCTCAGCAAACCTACTTTTGTGAAATTAAGGGCTCCATGATGTTCCTCTACGATGTTGATCCATCAACAATGACAGGAGAAAATTCCGACATTCATTCCAAATGTATAGAAACTATTGATTTGAGAACTTGTGTGAAAGTAATCAATGAAAAACAAGCAGAGCTCATCACACCTCCCACCACTCCGTCCTATGCAGTTCACACGAATGGAGGAAATAATGAACGAAAGAAACGATCCATTATGAATTCACGACATTCAGGCGATGGTGATGAAATGTTCCAGGACTCCCTCAATCCACAAAGCCCTGCCTCTCCCTCCACGAGCATGCCAACAAGTGTCACAACTGCGGCTTCAACCCAACAGAGCTCTTCACCAAACTTGAATGGTGGCAAACCAACATTTTCCTTCTCAACTACTCCTTACTTCTCCTTCCTAACCTTACAATCAGCTTCCCAACCAAACGTAGGCTCTCCAAGCAATACAGCATTTGTTTCAGTTTCGAGTAATTTCGTAGCTAAGAAATTCATGTTTATGGCTGATGAAAATGAACAGAAAGTTGCATGGCTTTTTACGCTCTTCATGCAAATTACTCAGGCAACTGAGCTCAATAACAGATTCCACTCCTTTGCACCAGAGAGAGACAATGTCAAAATCAAATGGTACGTCGACGGAAAAGATGCATTCAGAGATATTGCCATTGCCATGGACAGAGCAAAGGAAGAAATTTTCATCTCTGATTGGCTCCTCAGTCCTCTCATGTATCTCATTAGAGGCGATGCTCCTAGAGTTGCTGAATCTCGTTTGGATATTCTGATTAAAAATAAGGCAGCTCAAGGTGTAAAGATTTACATTATTTTGTGGAAGGAGACTTCAGTGGCTGGTTTGAATCTTGACACGAGACAAACCAAAAAGTATTTGAGAAGTCTCTTCCCTCGAAATATTTACGTCTGCAGCCATCCAAAGAGATACCCTATCAATTTTACACATCATCAAAAGATTGTTGTGGTTGATCAATCGGTGGCATTCATTGGAGGATTGGATTTGGCTTATGGAAGATGGGACGATCACCATCATTCACTAACTGATGACAATCACACTGCCCTCAAATTCCCTGGAGGTGACTATATGAATCCTAATCTTGTACCATCGACTAGATTTGAAGACAAACTAGCTCACTTTAAAGATACCTTCGATAGAGAGTTCATTCCAAGAGAACCTTGGCATGATGTTCACTCAATGGTGAGTGGATTGTTGGCAAGAGATGTTGCACTTAATTTCATTGAAAGATGGAATCAGCACACAAAGGCAACACCTTCAACAGCTCTCCAATTGAAAACTGTCAAGAAGAATCCTCTCTTTGAGTATTACAAACTCCAGAATGCATCTCTTGCTAGAAAGGAAAAGATCAAAAAGAGAAGATTTGCAGGCATGCCTACTAATCTGTACAATAATATTTCTAACATTCAAAATACTCCTAGACGTCTCAAACAATTCTTCACTCAGCAGTACAATACTCCGCCAAGTATTCAGACAGAAGATACTGCCACCTTAATGAACAAGGCACCAGGTAGTTCTGGAAATGCCAATACCAGCTCACCACTGATGATTCGTGATGAGAATGTTACTAATCAGGACGGTGTGCAGGTATCTTCCAGTAATGCTCCTCACTTGGATAAGAATGTGGTCGGTTCTCCAAGAACCTCTCAGTTCGAAAGCAGAATGGAGGGTGTAAGAGCAAGAACCAAGAGTTGGTTCGAGAAACACAATCCAAATCAACTCATTAGAAGAGGAGCTGAAAGAGAACGACACAAGGACGTTGAAAGAGAAAAGGAAAAGGAAGAAAAGATTATGAAGGAATTTATGAAAGAAAAGAAGAGAGAAGAAAAGAAAAGGGAAGAAAAGAAGAGCTCAAAGGAAGAAAGTAAATATGTCGAGGAAATTTCCTGTCCTGATGATGAAGGATTCGTATGTAACGCCCAAGTTGTCAGATCCATTTCTAGATGGAGTGGAGGAAATGATACAGAACAATCGATTTATCTATCCTATTTACACTTGATTGAGGAAGCTCAACACTACATTTACATTGAGAATCAATTCTTCATAGGAGGCACTGCTGGAAGTCCTGTCAAGAATGCCATTCCACTATTCATAGGCAGAAAGGTTGTTGAAAAGATGAGAAGAGGAGAGGTATTCAGAGTTTACATTGTTGTACCTTCACATCCTGAGGGAGATGTTGCTATTGCATCTGTTCAACAATTAATGAAATTCCAGTACAAGACCATTAACAGATCTTCCACTTCTCTCTTCAATTACATCAAACAGGAGTATCCACAGGCAACTGAGGAACTCATTGAACAGTATATTGTCTTCTTTTGTTTGAGAAATTATGGATTTATGAATAATAATGACCTCATGAAATATTATCAAGCAGCTACTTCAGTAGATGATGATGATGATTCAGGTGATGATAAAATATTCGATGACAAGTGGAGAAAGCCAAACTATGACATTTCCTCTGATGAATATACCTCTGATGAAGATAAAAAGAAGAAAAAGAAGAAACGTAAAAAGACTGAAAGCTCATTTGTTGATAAGATTCCAACTGGAAAGAGAGCAGTTACTGAGCATGTCTATGTTCACAGTAAGGTTATGATTGTCGACGATAGACATACAATTATTGGAAGTGCAAATATCAATGACAGATCCATGTTAGGAAATAGAGATAGTGAAATTGCTGTTGTGATTTCTGACAAGTCATTTACCACTTCCAAGATGAATGGAAGACCATACAGAGCTGGTAAATTTGCTCACTCTCTCAGACTCAGATTGTGGAAGGAACATTTGGGACTGTTCCCAAAGAAGAAGGAACAAAAACTATTAGAGAAACACATTCAAGAAATCAGCTCAATGGAATCTGAAGAGGATTTGAGAGCTTCCATGGATACCACCCCTGACCAGATTAATCATTTGGTTCCTCCTCCTCCAACAACTACAGCTGGTCGTTTGATGGGAACCAATATGGCAAAGATTTTCCACTTTGATCGTTCTCAAAATTTATCAGGAACAAAGACCAAGTTGGAATTGGAATTGGAAGAACATGAAAGAAAAAGAAGTCAAATTGAAGATCCAATCCATAATGAAACACATAATATTTTAATGACACTCGCCAAGAAGAATACAGAAATTTATGATACTGTATTTACTGATATAATAACTGACAGATACAAGACAATTGAAGAATACGTAGCAGCTAGATCAAAAACAGCAATTTTCGATACAGTATTGGATAAAACTCCTACAAGTAATGAAATTGCAAAGGATGATAAGGTAATGGTTGTTTCAAAGAGTCAATTCTTAGATGACGTTGCTTCTCCACTTTCTGCAGGACAACCACAACAGCAATCTTTTGAGGATGATCATGAACATCACATGATTTTGAGCCCTTCGAGAGCAGTTCTCAAATTATCAAAGAAAATTCATGACATTTGCAATAGTGCAGTTAACACCACTGATGTAGTGAGCCAGGTCAATAACAGTGAAGCAGCCACACCCAATGAAGCTCAAACTGTCACTGATCCAGCAGCATCTGCTCTAGCAAAGACAGAAGTAGAAAAACGAAAGCTCCTTAAAAAGGTGAATGGTTATCTTTGTTTATTCCCTCTTAAATTTGCTGAGGAAGATCAATTCAAGAAGACCATGACATTGGCAGTTGCTGTAGATGATGTTGTGTTCTTATAAAATTTATCTTTGCTGTTTCATAATAATTTACAAGTATTTTTTAATAGTTTACAAAGTAACAATTACTTTTTCAATCCTAATTTGTCTGTTGCCCAATCACGCAATACAAACTTTTGAATCTTTCCTGTAACAGTCATTGGGAATTCATCCATAAACATGACATATTTTGGAATCTTGTAGTGAGCTATTTGTCCTTGACAGAAAGCTCTCAATTCTTCTTCAGTTAATGATTTTCCACTCTTCAATATAATACAAGCACAAATTTGTTCTCCGTATTTCTCATCAGGAACTCCAACAATTGCAACATCCTTAATATTTGGATTCATGTAGAGGAAATTCTCAATTTCACGTGGTACAATATTTTCACCTCCTCTAATGATAATATCCTTAATTCTTCCTTCAATGCTACAGTATGGTCCATTTTCATCGGTTCTGAATACGGCAATATCACCAGTCTTCATCCATCCATTTTCAATGACTTTCTTAGTGGCTTCTGGTTGATCCCAATAATATTTCATAACCAAATATCCTCTCACTTGCAATTCACCTTGAGTTCCAAATGGGACAACCTTTCCAGTTTCTGGATCCACAACTCTTGCTTCAACATGAGGATGGATTCTACCAACTGAGGTGGTACGAACTTCCAAACTATCATTAATATGTGTATTGAATGAGTAAGGAGATGTCTCAGTCATACCATAAACATTAATCAATTCTCTCAAATTCATTTCATTGATACATCTTTTCATGAGTGGCATTGGACACAAAGCACCAGCCACAATACCTGTACGAAGGGATGACAAGTCATATTTCTTAAAGTTTGGATGTTCCAATTCAGCAATAAACATTGTTGGAACGCCATGAAGAGCTGTGCATTTGTATTTGTGAACTGCTCTGAGAGTGGCTTCAGGATCAAATCCAAAGCTTGACAAGACAATTCCACAACCATGAAGGGAGAAGGCCAAGAATCCCAAATTTGAACCAAAACAATGGTAAAATGGAACACACAAGGCCAGTTTGTCAACTCCAGTCTGCAAATTCATTGCCTTTCCAACAAAATATGAATTATTTACAATGTTAAAATGTGAAAGGGCAGCTCCCTTTGGTAATCCAGTTGTTCCAGATGTAAATTGAATACTAATTAAATTTTTGGAAATGTTAAATTTCACACTTTAAGATCTGCACTACTTACTTTAAAGTATCATTACAATTATGCTTGGCTTTCATCCATTGTTGATGAGTCAATCCTTTTGGAATGGACATGTTCAACAATTCATTTGTAAAATCAATCATTCCAGGGAAGAAAGCTCTAGATGGAGAACAGTAGAAAATATGTCTCAAATGAGGTAATGCTTCAGATTCAACAGTTGGCACTTGCATTTCATCTGAATAAGCATGTTTTCCGCCATTTTGATTCACATTTCTATCCAATCCAGGACACAAATCATATAACATTTGAACATAATTAGTTCCCTTATATTCTGGAACAATAATCAAACCCTTGCATTGTACCAAATTCAAAGCATGTTGCAATTCATGCTTTCTATAAGCAGGATTAACATTTACAACAATCAAACCCAACTTGGCAGCTGCCATCAACACAATTGACCATTCATGTGAATTAGGCATCCAAATTCCAATACGATCCTCCTTCTTATATCCCAATCTATGAAGAGCATTAGCAAGTTTTAAACTCTGCTCATGAACCTCTCTCCATGAAAAGGTCTGATCCTGATTTAAATTATGTTCGGAACCACTAACTTGCAACAATGGATGAGAATCCATCTCATAGACACGTTTCTCAAACAATTCAAACAAGGTTTCATGAATGAGTGGTTCCCTTGTCGATCCCTTGATATGACTCACCTGTTGATCAACAATCAAAGGCTTGTTATCAACAAGAAATTGATGATGATGACCAAAGGAAGATTCAACAATTTGTTGTGTCGAAAATTGTCTTTTTTCTGTTAATGTATTTTTCATCTTCATCTGATGATGATTCTTATTATTGATCAACAACAGGTTCATCAGCTGTTGTTGTTTATTGGCCTCTTGTGTTGGTTGGCAGAGGATTCTTCCCAAGATCTTTCTCTTCATTTTTTTTGTCCGTGAGTTGTGTGTACGGTTCGAAGGCAAATTTGGTGATTTTTGTAAACTTTAGAGCAAGATGTGGAAAATTTGATGGAGTAATGGAATGCCAAATGGGAAATAGGTTAAAAAAGATGACAGCTGCTTGGTAATATTGTAAATTGTTGAAATATTTAATGTATGATACAAGTAGATGTGGTGTGTGGCAGTGAAGGTAATATTGAGAATGATTCAATGATTTTATAAACTGGATTTGATGAGAGAGCCTCCATCGATGGCAATGATATTACCAGTCATCCAGGCAGATGCAAGACTGGAAAGAAAGAGAGTAGCTCCAACAATGTCAGATCCTTTGGAAACTCTTCCAAGAGGAATATTTTCCATAATGTGATCTCCAAAGTCTTCAAAGGTTTGTTTTGTCATTTTGGTAAAGAAGAATCCACAAGCTGTAACATGATATCAGCAGAAATTAATTTAGAAATGTAATTAATTTTAAAATAATATTCCAATAAATCAAGTGTGAAATAATTTGTAAAGTATTTGAAATTCAATAAAATTTTCAAAATCAAACAACATACCCAATGCATTGACAGCAATATGATCACTTGCCAAACGAAGTGCCAAGTGTTTAGTCAAATGATGCAATCCAGCTTTAGAAACAGAATATGCAAATGTATCCATATTAGGACAAGTCACTCCATTAATTGATCCAATATTCACAATTCTTGCTGGATTATCAATTGAGGCAGCATTTCTCAATTTTGGCAGTAACTTTTGAATCACATAGAAAGGTGTCTTTAAATTCAAATCCATAACCTTATCCCAAGCATGTTCAGGATAAGTATCCACTGATTCTCCCCAATTAGTTCCACTATTATTGACCAAGACATCAACCTTATCTTCAACAATTTGACTACAAAATGATTCAATTCCTTCCATTGTGGCCAAATCAGCCTGTAAAGCAACAAGTTTTGGAATTTGATCTTTTCCACTATAGTACTTTTTAACGAATTGATTCACTTGATCTTCAACTTGTTGGCAGGCTTCCTTCCTTCTCGAACAGACGTAAACTTTAGCAACTCCATTCATGAGAAAGCCTTGTGCAATGGCCAAGCCAATTCCTCTCGTGCCACCAGTAATGACAACAATCTTTCCCTTTACATTGAACAAATTATCGGATAGCATTGCTGTTGGTGATTCTGGTTTAGTATTAGCAGATGATGATGATGACATTTTTCAATAGTTAATTGTTTTCAATAAATTATAATGAAATTAAATTAATTAAATAAATTCGTGATGTGATGATCAAAAAAAAAGGATTTTGCTGTAAATTTTTTAATAATTTTAAAAAAAATATGAAGAGAGATGAAGAGGATGATTGTTATCGGACATGAAGGGAGGACTGTGTTGTTTAGTAGGCAATGAAGGTGGGTGTTAATTATTATTGATGGATCAATCTTAGGAGATTTACCAATAATTTGACATCATTAAAGAATATCGGAATATTGTTTTTTGTCTTCATGATGAATTGCCAAAATTCGGGTGAAACAATTGGATTGTTCAGTGGAAACCAATTAGAAGCCACACTGTTCTTAATTATACTACTATTTTAGATGCGACCACAAATATAAAAAAAAATTACACACAAGATGCAACAACGAGATGATGAACGTTTAATTACCTCGCCATCCAATGATCTGGCTCACCATACATCATCATCAAGTATTCAACATGATGAAGAGATGTGTACCTTATTCTTTTTCCTTGGATTTTTGATGAATATTGTTTGGATTGTGAATTTTGTAAAGGTAAGTTGAATGGTCTATTGTCCACATATTAAACTGCTCAATTAATGATCAATTAATGATTACATGATATAGTATCGTAATTCGGATAGTCCAACATGTAAAAAGTTGGCACTTGCTAGTATAATATTATTCGGGGTGAGCAGTGTGATTGCTTTTGGATTGGTTGCATTTGGACTGTATGTTGTCTTGACATGGAATCCAAGAGTCATTGCTTAATTGTGTAAATAAAAAGAAATGAATTATCTCAGTTATGAATTTGGATTTTCACAATCCCAAAATTTCCCATTTCCAGCTTATTGGTTTAGCATTATTGTTAAAGTGCGATCTTCGTATGGATTGAATGGATTGAAGATGCATGTTCTGATGTTAGTTTAAAATTCTTTGTTTGTAAAATATAGCTCATAAAGTTAAATTTAGTCCACGATTGACTCGGTTGATCAATAAAAGCTACTAATTATACTCAAATGGAACACATGTAAGGTAATATTGTATCTTCATTTCGATATCATTGCATCACATGCGAAACTGTAGTGTGAATTGAATCTGTTGCAAATCATGCTAAATAGATTGTTTCTCCTCCATCTCATGTGTTACGTTTAAAAGGAAGATAATTGGACACATGGAAGTTGTTGCAATGTGAAGGGACACATCTTCTTGTAGGGGGCGAACCATAATTGCAAGTTCTGATTTTCTTTTTGTTTTATACAAAACCAACTTGAAAACGTCTGAACCCTTAATGTATAATGTAGTGAGCATTCAGCAAGTTTAA
This sequence comes from Naegleria gruberi, assembly GCF_000004985.1. NCBI lineage: Eukaryota > Heterolobosea > Eutetramitea > Acrasida > Naegleriidae > Naegleria > Naegleria gruberi. The sequence continues at coordinate 562,836 of NW_003163318.1, read as the reverse complement.
GCAAATTGTTGAAGCAACATATTAAGGAATGCGACTAACTAGATATAGAATGTTAAAATAGTAAATATAACAATAAGCCATCTCTGATCGGCACTAGATTTTGTGGTGACCACTAGTTCATATAAAGAATTAAACTTCCAAATATAGAGATTGAAGGGTCCATTTATTTACTGTGATTTTCATTCATTACATTTTTAGGTCTTATTTAACACACACACTTGTTTAGCCTCAATAGACACACTGCTGTTTGCATTCATTGATCAAATCTATATGGAAATGCTTATCTCCTTAATTGAGGAATCGAGAGAGGAGAGTAATGACATGCTTCTGGTTGCATTCTCGTATGGTTGTCTGTTGTGCAGATTACATGATATGTTAACACTACTAACACAGCTAGCTGATCGATTTTTCACTGCATTATCCAATCTAAATTCAATGCTTGTTTCCTCTTCTTGATTTACCTCCAATCAAAAAGTACTTTTGCCTAGATCCTCCCTTAATTTGAGTCGAGTTTGATGTTATTTGTGTCAAATTTACATCGTCATATCGTTTAGTCTTCTCTGAAGGTGGAATATAACTCAGAAATTGTCTTTGTACTTGGGAAGGTTGTTTCTCCTTTACCTGTTTCACCTTTGTCATTTGAACTGTTGGATCTTCGAATGCTTTCAATAGAGTTGTCATACTTTCAGATGAAATGTACTTTTCAGATTCATCCTCTTCATTGACATAGTACCAAATACTCTTTTTCCTCTCCGCATTCGCTAACTATTCCACATAAATGCACATGTGACATGATTTGAAATACATGATTAGTAAAATGATGCATGCGTAAATACGTACTCTCTGATAAGGCCATCTTGATTTATACATTTCATAATATCTTCTTTTGAGAGTGGAAACACTGACATTGAGCATTCGTGCTGCCAATACTTGAGGAGCATTAAAATACTTTTTCTAAATAGCATCATGATTAGCTTGTTTCTGATGGATGGATATCTACTTACCATTTCATCTTTATCCTATATTCATGATTTTGAAAAGTAGTGTGGTGGTGATGGGAGAATACACATTTGTGCGAAGAGTTGTTGTAAGGAGGATCTCAATTGTATTTCAACTTACAATATTGATTCTATTGGACGATGAAGAAGTGTAATAGTTCTGAATAGGATCTTGACTGCACATTGAATTATTAAGATTCATACTGCTCATGATGCTGTTTTCTGATGAAAGAGACACACCTCCAACTCCAACTCCCATTCCATAAAATTCCTCACCACTATTAAATTCATTATTGATTGAGCCATGTTGATTAACATTTAGTGGATGTGTTTCTTGATAGAAATGATACTGCTGCTGATGATGATGATGATTCAAACATGCCACCTCTTCATCATTAAATTCAGAAGAGGAAATTGAGGAGGGACATGATGAGGCAATGGATGAAGAAGTGAAACTCCTATTGCTACAGTTGCTTGCACAAGTAGTCGATCGTTTCCTTATTAGCTTCCCACAGTCGTCAACGAATTGGTCAAGTGAAGCACCACCAGATGCACTAGTTCTAGATAACATAATATTTTGAGGGCAATAGCAGGCTGTTAACATGGAAGCAATTTTTACAACTTGTTTGACCTTTGAATAGTATTATGTATTGGTGTTGATGTTTGTTTGTTGGACAGCAAAAAACATAGCGCCTCACACATGGACATTGTCAAATAGAGCCAATTTCCAACTCTGTTACTATAATTTTCCTTCCTTATCTCTTCCTTATAGAGTTGATCACACATGTTATCAATGATGCTTTAAGGGGCCTTCTTTACACAATTAAGGCGCAAACATCTTGGCAACAGTTTAGAATTGAACCCTTTTTGTTCCCACACTCGTCGACGGCTATCGTACCGATCTATATATACAGTGATTATTAACTGTTGACTTGTATGGATATATCAAGGGTCCTTTAATGGCTAAGGTCCTTAGCAATGAAGCTATCTGTTTTTGTCTTCCAATTGTGAATGTATTATTAGACAACATTCTAATTGTAGTTATTAAGGGATGCACATGAGTAGCTGCTCCTCAAAGGAATTGTGGGAGTTGGGAGAGATATACCTTTCCAACAGGAGAATTGCTTATTCTATAAGAAATGAAACCGTATGGTAATACAGTACGACCGAATTTTGATATGATCAAATTGGAAACTGAGCAGTGTTACACTCCTTCAAGTTTCAAGTAGCTAGCTCTTTACGGTGATTCACCATAAAACCAGCAATTCTTAACACTATCCCAATCAACTCCATTGGAGTGCTCGCTTAGTCTATTAATATCATCAAGTAAAAAAGAAAAATCCACATGAATATTTGCATCCATTAAGCAAATAGTAACAAGGCAGGTAGCACATTAAGAGGTTGATATTTGGTTTAGGTTAGATAAGAAAAATTTTCATCTTGCTAGTTATTGATACATATTATACACATTGCATGGTGTAATTTCATTCTCATTCATCAACAACATTGACTTGGACATGTTGTGGCATTGGCCAGCACAAGTAAGGAAACAAGTTCAAAAAAATGGTTTACGGCAAGTGCTTGGATATTGTGTGAATGGATCATAAATAATTTGGTTGGAGGAAATTGAGGACAAGAATTAATTAAGGATGGAGGTATTGGATGCATGCATCACATAATATGCACCAATCATATGATAGCATGTAGTGATTGAATCTATCAATGATGCTCACATGCAAAAACAAAGAAATTGGATGCATGTGAAAACAAAAACATGATGCTAAATAATTTGATAAATACATGTGTGATAATTTATCAAACATGAATTAGAAATTAGGAGCATTTAAACCCCAAATTAATGGAATCAAAGTACCACATGCAGCCAAGAACATTACATTAAGAGGAAGACCAACTTTGGTAAAGTCAAAGAATTTGTATCCTCCAGGTCCTTGGACAATGAGATTTGTCGTGGAACCAATAGGAGATGTATAATCAGAGGATGCAGCAACAATCACAATAATACTAATCATTCTTGGATTTAAACCATTGGCTTCAGCAATAGCCAAAGCAAGTGGAAGATTAACGCTCACAGCAGCTGTGTTTGTAATGACAGCACTACAAATTTGTGTAAAGAGGAAAATTAATGCTGGAATCACGAGTGGTGGAATTTTCAAATAGACAACCAATTCAGCAAGAGCCTCAGCAAAACCACTATTCTTAATAGCTAAGCCAACACCAAAACTTCCAGCAATTAATAATAACAATTGCCAATCAACAACTTGGACAGCCTTAGTTGGATTAATTAATTTGAGCAAAATCATCAAAACGAATGCAATCATGACACATTTGATCATTGGATAACCAGCAGTTGCACCAGCAACCATGAGGACGAAAATTGGAACAACAAGATATTCCCACCACCACAAATTGAATTCCTTTCCTCTGAATTTGACAATGAATTTTCTCACATCCTTCTTTGGATCTACTGTGGAGCGAGAAATTAAGAAAAATTCTCTAGTTTCAATCCACTTGTCATGGAAATCTTTTGGAGCAATAATTAAAACAGAATCTCCTGTTGAAACATTTGCTGAGTGGAAATCATCAGTCTCTGTGTTTGTTTCAATCAGTGTTTCTCTGTGCTTGAGAGCAAAAACGACTGTTTGGAAGTGTTTTTCAAAAGCTCTATAATCAGATCCAAGAAGTGAATTATTATTTGAAATGACCACTTCTAAGAATTCCAAATCAGCACCAATTTCTTTACCTTTGAGTGATTTTTTGACATCACTAGAGGTGGAAGGTGGTGCTTGATCTGTAACTTCTAGCAATTGTTCATCCTTTGGTTCTTCAGTCAATTCCTTGATTTCTGTCGAGATGGTATCACTATCTCCACCGCCATAATATGTGGCATTCTTATTGGATTCCATCAGGGACATGGATTCACTCTTGTCCTTCTTCTTCTTTCCAAATGAAAACTTGGAAAATATGGATGGCTTTTCTTCAATGATTGGAGTTTCATTGCTCTCCTTGAAGATTACATTATTAAACTTTACCTTCTTTTCAATACCAGTAATAGAGTGCAAATGCATGATATCTTCTGGAAGACCTCTGAATACAAGTCTGTCACCTTTTTGAATTCTGAAAGTATCTTCTACTGGTGTAATTTGCTCCACTGAGGTAACTGTAGTATTATTGGCAACTTCCAAATCTTCAGATGCATTTTCTTTGGTTCTTACAACCTTGATAATTTCCAAAGATTTCAATCCTAGGTGAGCCAAAACAGATTTCTTTGATTTTCCAGCAAGTGGTGACTTTTCTGGAACAACAAAATGACTCATGAATGATTCTCCCTTTTCCTTTGAGTAGGAATCCATCATTCCTGCAGTATTGGATGGTAAAATCCAAATTGAAATAAAGCACAAATAGAACAACATGATGACCAACAATATTCCTCCAATGTAAATCAACTCAAAGAATGAAAGTGGATCCAAATCATAACTTTCCATCAAACCTGACCCAACCAAGTTGGTGGATGTTCCAATAATTGTACAACAACCTCCAGCAAGTGTGGCATATGAGAGCGGAATCAAAATCTTACTGGCAGGTACTTTGTTTTCACGAGCCCACTCTACAATTAGTGGTGTGAATGCTACTACAATTGGAGTATTATTCAAAAACATGGAAAGTATTGAGATTGGGAAGATAATTCTGAAAAGTGTGAGTGGCAAAAATTTTGGTTTACCAAACATCAATTTGGACAATTTGAGTAGAATTGGATTGTGACTAAGTGGTTGAACTACAACAAATAGTAAACCAATTGTTACCATACCCTCTGTTATTATTATCATTTTCATATATTCACACATTATAACATTCCAAATATGTAAATAATAAAACTAATCTATAATGATACTAACCATTACTAAATCCTTCAAGTGCTTCTTTCACAGAAATAATTTCCGTTATGGTAAATAAAATCAAAGTTACCATGACCACATAGTATGGTCTAAACACATCCATAATCAATGCAATTAACATGAAAACTACAAATATTAACACAATCCACATTTTCCAATTTCTTAAATTGTAACTTCCGATAGGTGAGCTTGATTTACAGACATTCTTCATAATTCCACTTTCAATCACTGTTATTTTCTTGATATCACTTCTTTCCACTTGGATAACCATCACCTTGTACAAATTTTCGAATAGATCCGGAATATTGATAGATTTTCTAGTTTCATTCATTAATCCCTTCCATGATTGACTATTATTCAAATAATTAAATATCAAATAATTACAATAATAAATTAATATTTAAATTAATAATAATCTTACCCTAAAACTATAAATCTCCTCGTTGTTTCATTCCTATCCCAATATTCCATAGCATTAGTTTCATTGACATAATCAGAGTGAGCCAAAACAAACCATCTATCCTGCTCAACACTCTGTTCATAGGTAAAATTCGAAGCCTTTGACAATATTTCCCACTTGAGAATACTCGACTCGTGGGAGTAGGTAAATAGGGCCACTCCATTAGCTTCCTTTGTGTTGTTATTAGTATTGGAAGATAGAGTTTCACTTTCCATCGTCATCATAATGTTATTCTCATTATTACTCAAGGAAGTATCAATCCATTGCAAAGATGAAGAAGAAGCCTCCGAGTCGATAGTTTCAAAACTGTACAATTCACTTTCAAACTTGAAAGAAGAGCCACTCACTAGCCATGATGATGACGATTGTACAACTACCAACAACAAACAAAGTAAAACAATTAATAAATAATACGAGGTCTTCCTAGGACTCAAAGATGATGCAGAAGAAGATAATAATAACCCGTCCATTGTTACCTATCGATGATGATGCTGCTTATGATGATAACTGGATGATGAACAAAATCTGAAAATATCAAACTCTATGTAGGTTGGGTTTTTTTGTTGTGAAAGTCCTCCAATTCTTCTTCTTCGTGATTGTTCATGTTTTTAAAAAGAGCGCGAGTTTTGAAAAAGAAGAAAAATAGGAAGTGAACTCCGATAAAGATTTTATCATTGAAAGAAAACTCTGAATTGGAAGATTGAATTTTCAATTATTTAATATTAAATATTTAATAATTTAATTTTACAATTAAAGCAGCTTATTCCTTTAACAATTTTTGAATATCATCTTCCATATCTTTCGGAGAAGTATTCGGAGCATATCGTTTCAATACTTTTCCACTCTTTGAAACGAGAAACTTGGTAAAATTCCATTTTACTGCATCAACGAGAAAACCAGCACCTTCCTTCTTTAGGAAATTGTAAAGTGGAATAGTTTCGGATCCATTGACATTAATCTTGTCAAATATTTTGAAGGTGACTTTGAATTTGGTTCTGGCAAATGTGCAGATTTCTTCATTGGTGCCAGGTTCCTGATTGAGTGCATGGAATTTTAATTTTTAATGATGAGGAATAGTTTGGTTTAAATTGGATGATTGAAAATTTAGAGGAAACTTACTTGAGATCCGAATTGATTGCATGGGAATGCCAATACTTCAAAACCTTGATCCTTATACTTGTTATAAACTTCTTGAATTTCGTCTATTGATTCGGTTAGCATTTCCAACACTTTCCAATAACAAATACCTACCGTACTGTTTGGTGAAACCACATCTAGAGGCAACATTCACAATCATTACTACTTTTCCTTTATAATCAGCCATAGATACATCATTTAAATCAGCATCCTTGACAGTAAATGAATAAAAATCAGAGTCAGTTGACATTTTGCAAGATACAAGAAGTGGAGATGTTTTTTTGGATTGGAATTTGATTACAATCTTGTTGAGAATCTTAAAATCACAAAATAGATCAAAGGATCTTGTAAGAGATTGTTGACAGAAAAAAAATGTCAAGCCAACTGTCACTTCTTCCTAATGATAATGTTAAAATAAACATTATCGGATGTAAAAATCTTGTAGCTGCTGATACGAATTGCAGTTCTGATGGTTATGTGATCATCGACTCGTTTATTCCGAATGGATCGATTGACTTGATTGGAAATGAAAAGAAAATCAAGACAAGTGTCAAGAAGAAGAATTTAAATCCTATTTGGAATGAATCATTTTCAATGCCAGCACTTGTTAAAGCTGTCGATCATGTTAAAGTGAAGGTGATAGTGATGGATTATGATTTAATTTCAAAGGATGTAAGTTAATTTTATTCGAATGTGTTATTGGAATGTGTTGGAAATGAAGGATTTTCTTGGAAATGCAGAGTTTATTATTGACAATTCTTTTGGATCTAATAAGGAGAAAGTAATTACATTAAAATTGGAAAATATTGAACATGGAGAAATTACTATTGGAATTACAATTGAAAGGTCAATTGAAAATATCGAAATTGACAAGTATAGAAATGAACTTCTTTCAACCATACCTTCCACTAGATATACTATACACAAAGGAAAGAGATATCTTCATTTCCACTGTCCAAATTTCTTTATTCTTGATAAAGACGAATCTCAAGAATCTCAAAGAATTTTACTTAGATGTGAATCAAAAACTTTACAATTTTACATTCTAGAAAATGGAAATGATTATCCATTTGATATGAGCAAGGAGAAGGCACTCTCCACAATTACCCATGTGGAACAATACAGATCTCATTTCAAAATGGCAGAAACAGAGATTCGTATTAAACCTTCGAATTATTTTGGCTTGAATTCTAAGATAGAACATTTGGAAGAAAGCAAATTTCATAATGAATTGCATGGACAATTGAGATTTGGTCAAGTTCTTGTTTTTAATCAAGTGGATTTGCCATATTGCATTGCAGCCATGATGTTAACTGCAGATGAGAAGAAGAATTTCAAGAATTCAGTTTTGATTGATTTCATTTTAAATTCAATACAATTCGAAGAAAAATAATTTTAAGGCAATTTCTAGAGATACTCCTTTAAAAACAGTTGGAAAATTGTTTACAATTGTATTCATCTGTATTAAGCAATTCCATGGCTTGCCAACTTTTCCATTAAAGAATATTCTCAATTCTATAAGATTGCATTCTAAACAACAGTTGGTAATTCACTAAAATCAGATTCATTTCTTTCTAATCCAATCTTTAAAGTGCTGAAATATGGTCTTTTTCATAACCACTGAAAATCTATACGAATTATTGATTTTACCATTGATTCTGTGCACCATAAACTTTGCTGATTTTCAATCTATTGTAACATCTGTCACGTAGTCAATCAAGAATTTGTAAACTTTCATACAATTTAACCTTTTTTCCATTCCAATCTTTTTATCAAACATTTTTCAATACTAAATAAACACACAGAGAATGCTAGTCTAAAGTCCATTCTCACACTTTTCCTTCCCTTCAAGAGGAGGAATGGGTCCATAAATTTGTCCTTCATGGGACATTAGCAACTTTTCAAATTCTTTTTTTGGGTTTTGCATGCGAGCAAAGATTTCACAACTAAAAAAACACTTCAAATCATCGTCACTAATTCGAATATTAATCATGAAGAGAGATTGCTGCAGTTTGGAGAGTTTGGAGGTGGAAAGAGAAGATGGATGTGGAATGAGAAATGAGAAACAAGTTTCGAATAATGAAAGTGAACAAATAATGGAAATGAATAATGGAGAGGGATATGTAACGGCGAGAAAGGCTAATTTTTCATTTCATATAGAATTGGTGACGAGTTTATTATGTATGATTAGTTTGTTTCTAATAGGTGGATGTGTTGGATTGGGAGGTAAACTTTATCTGTTTCTGATAATGTTAGCAATAATTTTAATGTTTCTTGCAGTGCTTTCTTTTATGGTTGGGATAAAGATGTGGAGGGATGATTATTTCTTTAAGGAGGAAATTCAATTAGAAACTGGAAGAAATTATGTCAGATATGAATCGTATCGTCTCCAGGAAAATAATCTAATTCACATCTAATTTGATTTTTCAGTATTCATTTTCTATTCAGTCTTGTTGTGAGTCATTGGCTTCATGTCCAAAACCAAGTTTCGAATAACACAACTAAACACTGAAATAATCAGAAAAGATTTACTCAAAATATCATCCTCCAACAACCACAACAAAACAGTTAAACAATTAAACAAATGTCAGCAATCCAAACATTAAATTCATAAACCATTTCTGTCAATGTTTCATTATCAAACTTAAATACAAGCAATCTAATCGTATCATATACAACAGGAGAATGAAATGGAGTTTTCACAACAAGTAAGAATTGAAGAAACCTCACGAATATTGAAGAATGACAATTTATTCAGATTCGGTTATTTATTCTTGCCTCCACTTCTTGAGGATTGATAGGATTGACTATTGGGATTCATTTGATTGGAATGATTTACATTGGAGGCTGTTCCACCTGATCTAGAAGATTCATAGGATGGATTGTTTGGATTGAGTTGATTAGATCTATTGTTGTCCATTTCGTTTTGTTTCGTTTAAATAGTTCGAATGTTGTGTGAGTTTTTAAAGCTTCTCTCATGATATTACTTTAGAATATTACTCAAATATTACATGTTTATTTAAGAAAATACTATATTGATTTAAACCACATTAGTACATTATTTATTCGAAACATTCCAAATTTAAACAACTTGTTCTTTCAAAATGAGATTCTTCAAAAACAATTCTCCAGCTCTATAACTTGAACGAACCATTGGTCCACTTGCCACATATTTAAATCCAAAAACTTTCTCTCCAATTTCTTGTAACAATTCGAATCTCTTTGGTGTGAAATATTCCAAAACTTTCATGTGCATTTTCGTTGGACGAAGGTATTGACCAATGGTAATGCAATCTACACCTGCATTCTTCAATTCCCACATGGTTTCGAATATTTGTTGATCACTTTCTCCCAAGCCAACCATTATTGAACTTTTTGTAATGAGTTTCGGATTAAATTCCTTTACAAGTTTCAAAACTTTCAATGATTGACGAAAGGTAGCTCTGTAATCTCTCACTTGTGGAGTCAACTCTTCCACAGTTTCAACATTATGCGCATAAACATCCATTCCAGATAAACTCATCTTTCGAATACATTCCAAATCTCCTTGAAAATCACCAGTTAAGCATTCCACCAAAATTTTAGGATTTTTTTCCTTAATCTTTTGAACAGTTTCATAAAAATGTTGAGCTCCTCCATCTGTCAAATCATCTCGATCGACAGATGTCAAGACAACATATTCTAAACCCCATTTATGGATGGCATCTGCGGTGTTTTCAGGTTCTGAAGGATCTAAGGGTGGAGGACATTTGCTTGTCTTGACTGAGCAGAATCTGCAACCACGAGTGCAAGTATCACCCATTAGCATGATGGTTGCTGTGGCCATTTGATGGTTGTTCGATTCGTCTAGAATATTTATATTCGAATCTTGATGTTTAGTTTGGGATTTTCCTCCCCAACATTCTCCAATGTTTGGACATTTGGCTTCTACACAGACAGTGTTTAGTTTGAGTCCGCTTAATGTGTTTCTGAGACGATTGTAATTGGAATTTGATTCTTCATTCTTTGGAATTATATTCGAAAGTAACCATCTTGGTTTTGCACGAATGGTATCTACATTCTTTAGTTTACCATCATATCGAATAGAATTATCCGAATCTTTGAGTGCTGGATAGTATTTAGTGAGTAAATCAGCATCTGATATAGATTTTGGAAGAAATGAACGAATTATCTGAAAGTTTTCCATTTCGTCCATTCGGGATTGTAATATTTCTAATGATTTTTTAACCATTTCGTCTCTTTCTTGTAAAAGTGCTTCAGAATGTTGAGTTTCTTCCACTTTCTTTTCTTTCAATCGATTCATTCTCTTGATATTTCTTCGTTCTTGCCAAGTTTGATTCATTTCTTCAACATTATTCGAAACTCCAACAGCAGTACTACATTGATGCAAAATTCCTCCTCCCAAATTACTCAAATGAAAATCCACTCCCTTTCGTCCACTCATCTTCATCAACTGCTCACAATGAGTACCTTTCGAATAAAATTGCCTCTTCAAACCTGCCTTCACAATCTTGTCTATTATCCCACTGCTCCTCTTCATCTCTTTTTTTTCCACTCTGCTAATTAATTATCCACGCCCACACAATTGAACCCTCACACAATCCACTACTCGAATCCTCAACAATAACAACAATCAACCTCAGCAAACAAGCAACAATTTGGTGATGGAACGAAATTCTGCATTGTTGATAATATTGAGAATTCAATCATTTTGTGTGCTGTTTTTAACACAAACGCAGTGTAAGAGAGAAACAGTAAGGGAAAAAATTGTCGTTTTTTGATTTGTTGGTGAGAAATCTCAGTTTTACGGTGAAAAAATGGAGATGTTGTTTACAAATAACCTAATTTAATACGGAAATTTGGATAAATTGAAGCAATTGTTCAATCAAAAAGAGAACATTCAATAGGTATGTGGTGGCTATTTGGATTCTCAGCAATTGCTGGTGTGTAGTGTGCAGTATTATGGTTGATTAGCAGCAACTGTTGGGTAAATACTGAGAATTGAATTATTAATAGTTGAGTTGTGGGATATTTTGATAGAAAATGCTTCGATTGAGTTGTGGAAGGAGAAGGATTGGATTGATTTCTGGTAATAAATGTGGAGGATTATTGAATGTTGGGAAGAATGTTTATCAGAAATGTAACTATTCAATATCGGAAGGTTTTGGAAAGTGGATGGAAAAGAAAGAAAATGAATTATTCAATACTGCACAAACTAGAAATACAAAAGGAAAGGAAGGATACGATTCTCTTTGTTTAATTCTCTTATCCAATTCGAAATATGAACAAAGTTTACAATTTCAACAATTTCTATTCGATTATTTGAGGAATTTGAAACAAGAACATCAAAACAATAATTTACAACACAGACAATACATGATTGCAACAGAACATTCAGAATCTTGTTTCACTATTGGAAAGTTAAGATTTGACGAAACCTTTTCCAAAAATCACATTCTTCACAATCCAAGACAATTGGCCATTCACAAAATTGGTCGTGGAGGTGGAATTACCTTTCACTGTCCTGGTCAATTAGTTTTGTATCCACTTTTTGATTTGGAGAATAGTTCATTTCTCCAAAAGAATATCAAATGGTTTTCAGATGAGTTTATGCTTCGTTCTCTGTGTGTTCCATTTCTTCAACAATTTTCAAATGATTTACTGAAAGATGTGAAGGGCCAAGTGGAGAATATTGAAAAGGGTGAAAGAATTGAATTGAATGTTGGAGGAGAATCAGAGATGGGTATTTATATTAGCAGTAGTATGAAACTTTGTGAACAGTCTGATGAGAATAATTCACAAGAAAAGAAGAGAAAGTTAGCAAGTATTGGATTGCAATTATCGAGATTTGTATCAATGCATGGCGTGGCAATGAATCTGAATTTGAGTAGTCAAGATTTACAATCTTTCAGGAGTGATATTGTAGCTTGTGGACTTCATCATGTTAAAATGACAAGTTTGGCCAATGAATTGAAATTGGAAGAAATTTCGAATGAACAATATGTTCACATGATGGATATTTTGGTAGCTCAGTTGGGTAAATGTCATCTTAATGTTGACCAAATTGTACATACCGATTTGGAAAATTCCAAATCCAAGGTGGTGAATTTCAGTGAACAAGAACCTAGCTCTGAATTGTTGAATTTTATCAATTCCAAATTATTTCAAAAAAATTAATCACTTTTTATTTACAACTTGCAAAATCTTACTTGATACAAGTCTTTTTTTTTACATTTTTTTACATTTGAGGTTCATAAGTAGCATCCTTTGACAAATTCTTGTCAGTCTTGACAGTAAAGTCATCAGACAATGGAACACTGATGGCCTTCTTTCCTTCTTCGAAACTTTGAATCTTACCCCACATATCAATCTTCAAACGCAACTTCTTCTTGAACAAACTAATCTTGGAATTACGAACAATAATTGAGCTTCCGACCTTAGCTTCTCCTAATTGTTCAGTACGAGTAGTCAAAACAACACAACCAGTTTCATCACCAACTGTTACTTCAGCAACAGCATGTCCCTTGGTTTGAGAAACAATTTCTATACTAACAATCTTACAAACAATATTAAATCCACCTTGTCCAGGATAGAATGATTGACCTGGTTCGACATCCTTGACCTTACAGACTAGAAAAATGTTAAATGTGAAAATTTCACACAATACTTACAAGTTGGAATTCTGAGTTTTCCATCATCCTTTTGTTCTTCGGAAGAAGCAACATTTGGTTGTCTTGGTTGTCTTGGCTGTCTTGGTTTTCTTGGAGCTCTTTCCTTCTTTTCTTGAGGAGTGGTTGTTGATGGTTGTTCAGTTGAAGTGGTGGTAGTAGTAGCTGGAGTAGTAGTGGCTGGCTTTTCTCCATTTTGTTCCTTAGGTTGTCTTGGCTTTCTTGGTTTCTTTTGCTTCTTTGGCTTGGCACCTTCTTCGGTGGAAGCAACAACTGGAGTTGTAGTAGTAGCTTCAGATGAAGTAGTAGTAGCTTCCTTTGGTTGTTGTTGTTTTGGTTCTCTTGGAACTCTTGGTTTAAATTGTCTCTTTGGCTTACCAGAACCTTCTACTACTGGAGTAGTTGTTGCATTTGTTGTGGTGGCAGAAGTAGTAGTAGAGGCTGGAGTACTAGTTGTTGTTTGTTGTTCAGGAGTTCCTTCAACATTTTGCTTAGGTTGTCTTGGTTTTCTTTGTCTTTTTGGCTTCTTTTCAGTGGAGGCTCCTTCTTGTTGTGGAGTAGTAGATGGAGAAGTTGTAGTAGGAGTGGTAGTAGTACCTTCTTGTTGTTCACCTTGAGGCTTTGGTTGTCTTGGCTTTCTTTGTCTCTTTGGTTTTTGTTGAGCAGCACCTTCGGTAGTCGTTGTTGTATTAGATGGAGTAGCTTGTTGATCTTGTACCTTGGCTTGTTGTTGTTCACCTTGTTGTTGTTGTTGAGGTTGTCTGGTTCCTTGATTATTTCTAGTTCCTCTACCTCTTCCTCTAACACGTCCACGGTTATTGTTGTCGTTGTTTCTTCTCTTGAATCCGGCACCACCTTCTTGTTGAGGGGAAGTGGTGTTGTTGTTTTCTTGTTGTTGTTGTGGGACGGAAACTTGTTCTGTTGTTGTACTCATTTTTTTATGTGTGATTACAAAATACTTGTGAGTGTATGGAAAGCAGTAATCTTTTCCGTGAAAAATGCAAATTTTGGCTTGAAAATTAAAAATACATTTCAAGATTGATTTTGAAAAAGTGAACAAAGATGACAAAATGGATGTCATTTGTTTGGTTGCCAATACAAGGTGATTTGAGAGTTTCGGTCTTGACAATGTTAATTCACATGTTATATGAATAAATGACATAAGGTGCTACTTGTGTTATTCTTCCAAGAAGGGAGATAGTTCAGTGGTAGAACATGGGATTGTGGTTCCTAAGATCAGGGTTCGATTCCCTGTCTTCCTACACCTTTTTTAACACCAATTTTTAGTCTATTCACAAAACCAAAACCGGTTTTTATTTGGTTTAGTGAGTTGTATACCATGATGCAATGGCAAGGATAACCACAAACAAGATAAGGGAAATCTTGACACTATTTGCTTGGCTTAGTCTAGTGGTGGATGAACCAGTATTCATTGATTGAGATTTTCCAACTGGAGTTTTTGTAGATGATTTTGGAGATACGGAAGAGGTTGCAGTTGGGGTTGATGTGGATGGATTCACTGTTGATTGTTGTGGAGTAACTGAATCCAGTGAAGGTTGGGCTGGTACTGTGAAAGTCACACCAGATGTGCAATTCGAAGAGAAAGTTGGATTAGTAGTAGATGAACAGGCATAGGTTTGAGCTGCTGTTCCAGTCTTTACAATTCTATTAGTCAGAATGGTCTTTCTACTCAATTTTTGAGTATTATATGGGAATGAAGCATTCCAAAAAGTGATTGGATTACAAGGATTAGTCCACAATCTTTCTGCAACAGCTGCTGCTCTTGGCCAAACATATTCCTCCAAATCATTATCTGTATCACCAGATGAAGTCCACATACAGGTACTTCCTCCAATCACTGATGGGTGAGCAGGTGGCTTGTATTGGTAAATCTTTTCAAATGTTCTACTACATGGAGCATCAATGTACCACGGCTCTGAAATTGAAACAATTGTCTTGTAATAGTATTTCAATGTTTCAGTGAGGGTAGCATCATTTCTCCAAATTTGAAGAATAGTATCTCTGGGAAGTGCTGAAGTATTGCCAAGTTGATAATCAGTAATCAAGTCGTCTGCCCAAACAATTGGTAAAATCTTATCAGTTGAATCACCACTTGCAATTAGACTTCCATTTTGAAGAATATTATTGAGAACAAATGTTTGGTACTTCTTAAGAGTTGCATCATTAGAGTAACAATTACCATCTATCTCATCAAAGCCAGCATGAAGGAATTGATTGGTAAATTTGATTCTTGGAATTGTTTGAGTCCAACTTCCAAGTAATTTGAATAGGAATTGATAGACATTGGCAACTACTTGATATGTTTCTTGTTTTCCCATATCTAAATGATTAGTACACGATGGATACATAATGGATGGATAATAGGTTGACCAAGATTGTGAATGAGATGGTGTATCAATCTCAGGTATAAATTGAATACCTCTATCAGCACAATATTCATTCAAATCTCTCAAAATTTCAAATGTCAATGGTCCACCATTAAATTTGTAAGTTGATGGTGAATATTTTGTCATGTTAATTGGGAAACTTTCATCATCAGTGATATGTAAATGAAATGCATTCATCTTAACTTCTTCCATTGAATCAATATGTCTTTTCAATGAGTCAACTGCAATGAAATGTCTAGCAGTATCTAACATTAAACCTCTGAATGATAAATTCTTGAATTCAGTGTACAATAATTTCAAAAACAAACCTATAATTGTAAAATGGATAATCTTGAATGTAAATTGATGAAATAATAACTTGAGATTTGGCATTCTTTACAATAGAATATGCTTGATCAATAATTTGAGCAAGAGTTTGAATAGCTCTCAATGTTCCAAATACATTTTCAGCTTTGATGGTAGAATAGTTTCCATTCAACCACATTTCGTATTTTTCACTTGAATTTAAAAGTGAAATTTTGCATGAAGAAGTTTCTTTCTTCAATGAGAATTTAACACAACTTGACGAATTGCTTGGACCTATGAATTGATATCTTGTGGAGAGTCTATTTAATGCATTGGACAAGAAATTCCTTTCACATTCGGCCAAATTATTCCAATCGCTGGAAATAAATGACGAAACATTAAAGCAAATTCTTGTAAATTCAAGTGATGGTTTGTTTTCATAATTTTTAATAATTTGTGGTTGTGGCCATATTGATAAATTATTTGCATCCAAAGTTACTGTTGTGGCAGCTGTCGAAGTGGTGATGAGAACGCCACTTGTCAAGCAGAGGAAACAAATTACTGACAGTAGCAATTTGAGCATTTTTTAAAGATGAAAATTTGGTAAATTAGTAGATTTGTTAAAATAATGATTAACACTCTAAAAATCATGAAAGTGAATTATTGTAAAAAGTTGAGCGAATCAATAAATATCCGAAAATGTGTGAAAGAACTTGTAATTTACAATGACTTTCGAATAACTTTCTGAATCATATTGCTGCCCCAAGAAAATGTTTCATTCAACCAATCGTGTACTTCAATCCCAATGGTTTTGTTGTAAACTTTCTAATTGTCTTAATACCATCACTTTTTAGGAATAAACTAATGTTTGATATTGTAAGATCTATTAAAATTGGAGGGCGAAAGTTGACTTTAACCATTCATTTCTCCGAATTGTTTAAATTCACATTCTCTTTCTTTCAATAATATTCGAAACAAAAAAAACAAATATGAAGACATTCATTCTTCTTGCTTGCCTCTTGGCATTATGCCAATTAATTTCATGTATGAACTCTGTCTCTGTCCATAGTGGTGTAGGTGGCCATATCATTGGTTCTCCTTTCGAATCAAATAGTCCCTCTCCAAAATTCACAACTAATTCAATCCCAACTATTCCATCCCATGCGTCATCTAATATCCAATCTGTTAAAAGATCAGTTAAAGCTTGCACTTGTTCTGGTTGTTTTTCAGATACTGATATCAATCGTAAAATTTACAGTTTCAATAGCACATGTCAAGATTCCAGAAACTTTGTAGGAATTTCTTTCAATCTTGGTTCAGATAATACTCAAGAAATGTATCAAACTTACATGTTGAAGAATGAACAATATAAGAGTTTGTTAATCAATCAACCATTCTACTATTTCGATTCATTCTATACCAATTGTCTAACTAGTCAGGATACAACCGTTTACAATTCTCCATCTGTTATCACAGCTTACTATTGTGATTCTCAAATATCAAATGCCACAACTTGCAATTCCAAGTATAAGCATAATGGCGCTTGTTATATTGGATTGAATTGGATTAATGCTACAAGTTATTTTGATTCCACTAATTTGAAAATTAATATTGATTTGATTGGAAATGATGGAAAGTTGTGGATTCGATCTGCTTCAAATATTAAGGTTACTGTGAAGGGAACATTATATTCGAATTCATTCACTGCCAAGAATTCCTATTTGGGATCAATTGTTTTCACATTTGGTGTTCCAACTACAAGTGATACCTATTCAATCTCAGTTGAGGCTGAGAATTACTTTGGTGTTGTTACGAAAGATTTAGTTCAAGTGGCAAATAATAGAAATTCTGCAAATGTTGTGAGTTTGAGAGGAGTTGTTATCATGTTGATTGCCATGATTGTCTCCTTCGCGTTCTAAAATATATATCATTGCCATACTCTCAATAAAATCAATTGAAGATTTAATCCATTTAGTGATAATACCATTCTCCATTGCAACAACTACAGTTTGAAGAAGAATCTACTGTTTTTTTCAATTCAGTCAGTTTGTTAAATAATTCTTCCCTCAAACAAAGATCACAGAACTCTCCCGAAAAACCTTCCAACTAATTTACTCTCAGAAAACTTTCTAACATCCACAACAGGGCCCAGTTGGAACCATCCAAGTTCATAATTATGAAAGCAGTGAGTTCTTTTGTTTCTGTCCACTTGTTCACTCTACTTGAATATTCACAACACACAAAAAAAGTTCTCAACCACTACCCCACACTAACTCACCTACTACAAAATGATGGAACAATTATCTCTCCGTAAATTTCTTCTTGCCTCACTTTTTACATTCATGATTAGCATGGCATTGGTTACCTTCTTTTTGGATTCACCATTGAATGCTGCTGCTGAACCTGAGAAGATGAAGCTGATTAAAATTAATACTGATGATGAGGGAACAATGCCAATGTTTATCAAGGAAACTTATGATAATAGTACTCCGTAAGTAGTTGTTGTTTTTTTATTGTCATGATGATCTTATTCAATTATTCCATATGTTAACCATGATGATGATGTTTTTAATAATAATTTCTTAAATAATTATTAAATTTCCTGAATAGACCTTATGTTTGTGATGCTAGTCAAACAAAATCCAAAATGGTCATGTTCTTACTT
This sequence comes from Naegleria gruberi, assembly GCF_000004985.1. Classification (NCBI taxonomy): domain Eukaryota; phylum Heterolobosea; class Eutetramitea; order Acrasida; family Naegleriidae; genus Naegleria; species Naegleria gruberi. The sequence goes on along the minus strand of NW_003163318.1, from coordinate 544,301 downwards.
TCATTCTTTGTTGGAGGTCTTGCTGTTGATAGATTTGTAAGTTGAAAGATGTTAAAAATCAATTAACATTCCGATGATGAAATATTTCACATAAAATTCGTTGAAGATTATGGGATATACTTGCATTGGAGTTGCCAAGCTTTTAGTTCCAACTTGTGGTATTTGGCAGCTTGTGGATTGGATTTTAATCTTGACTGGTGGATTGTACATGGCCAATGGTTGTGCTCTCATTCAAGACATGTAAATATTCATATTGGATTTAATATTCGAATGTTGACAGTTTTTATACTAGGAATTCTACTAGGAATCATCATTTGAATTGTTGTGAGAATAAAATCTCTAAAACATTTTACAAAATTAAATAATTGACTTAAAATTTCACATCCTTAATAGTACGTTTGAGTTCCTTCAAGACCAATTTTGCTGTTTGTTCTGTTTTCGTCATGATTTGGAGAGGTGTTTGGGATTTGGCATTTTCCAAGTTCAACAAATTTGAATTCTTTTTTACAATTTCACACAATAGACTATAATCCAAAGAAAAGGAATCATCTCTCAAATATAAAAGGAGATGAAGAATGGAATCTCCTCTTTCGTTCACACCCAATCTGTTGAATATGTCTTGATCCATTTCCTTAATAATGGCATAAAGGAAGTGAGAGGTGCGGGTATAGAACAAGGCAGCAAGTAATGGAATACTGCATGGTTTGGATAGCAATGTGAAATGGATTCTTTCTTCAACCAAATATTCACAAAGCCTTCTTGGATTATGAGAAAGAAGATGACAAATGAAAAGATTAATTTGGTCCTGATGTTCATGTTGATAAACTGAGCCAAATGAACCAATGATAAACTTTCTTAATAATCTCAATAGGGTTTCATCATTGATTGGGAAGTTATCAAGAATGGGTATGATTGTATCAACATTAGTAAATAATTGAACTAGGTTATTAAGTGCCTTTGGCTTTCTAAAATCCCATCCAAAATTAATGAATCTCAAAGCATGTGAAAAGGTATTCATATGCGTATCTTGCATCAATTCTATGACAAATAATCGAGACTCTTGATATTCATTGCATAGATAGCAAATATACTGAATCATGAAAGGTTGTATAAAACAAGTAGTGCAAAAATTCAACAAATCCAAATATTGAATTGGGATACATCTTTCTTTGAAAGCATAATCACACAAATCTCTAAACTTTCTCAATTCTTCAAATGAGGATGGATCCAAAAAGGATGAAAAAAGCATTCCTGGAAATTGTTTTCTTATAAATGAATTACCATAGATTTTCTCCAATTCTCTGAAAACATTCTTGCTTAAGTGTGATGACTTGGACGATAGAAAGATGCTGACCTCTTTTTTTAAATATTCTGAAGGGCTGTCGAATGATTTGACTAGAGTATTCTCACCATTCTCTTCCTTAATGAAAATATTCATCTTTTTAAAGCTGCGATTATGCCATCTTTGGGGGTTTAAATACTTCTCAAGTTTAGAAATTGGATAGTTTTGGATGAAAGGAGAAAATGTAATGGAGTGGAGTTTTGGGCATTCAGAAAATAGGAAATTCAAAAAACTCTTTACATTTTCAGAATTCAAATCAAGTACTGAAACGCTACTGCAAAAATGTATTTCCTCCAAAGATTCAAATACTGTCCAATCATCAGGTACGCTAAATCTATCAGAAACTACATAGAGCTTTTTCAAATGTTTGCAATTATCAGCAATGGATGAAAATTCATCACCATGTTGTTCGATAGATGATAATTGATTCATACTTATTTCCACAACCAGACTCTCAATTGTAGTATTAACATTCTTAATTTTGTAACGTTCAACCCTATTATTATTATTAATTGGTTTCTTGAATGTTTGGCAGAGTGCTTTCTTATATTCTTTCAATTCTTCACGTGTAAAGGGCAATGCAGGATAATTTTCAAAACTCAATGGAGATTGAAAACCTAAACCCATGGTTCGATTTGTTTCTTGTTCCAATTGATTTTTGATTAAGAGTAATTCTTGAGAATTGAAATTATTTTGTTCTAATTTGTACTCAGCTTGAGCATTTAACAAATTGTAAAAATGTGATTTTGTTAATGGGTGAGATAAATCAATTTCCATGTGAGAAAGAGTGAGAATTCTGTGAATCATTATTGAATTGAATTTTTTGGAGATTAGTCTCATTTTGTGAAGGGTGATTAGTTGAGTGTCGAATAGGGGAGAAGTTTCGTCTTTGAAAGTGGATGAACATGTCGGAATGAATTGAATAATTTCATATTTTAAATCATCATGGAGTTCTTTCAACTTGATAATTTCTTCATGTTTCGAATAAACATTTTTCTTCTTGTTTTGCAAATCTTCAATAATCCATTCACGAACAAACTCTTCACAATTTTGATATTTTGTCAGAACGTAATCTTGTAAATTTCCAGAGCAAAGATATTCATCAGATTTAATTAAATCATCACGAATTTGATTAAAGTCAACTGTCGGCTCCTTGGGAAGTCGAACAGTTAACATTTTTTTTTTGTTAAATATCTTATTTTTTTTATGGTTGATTACAAAATCTTTAAATAGGGAGAAATTCTGTGAACATGGTAGAACTATTCGAAACTATTTCGAACAAAATTTAAAAGAAACCATTTATTCAAAAAAATACGAATTTGTCACAATCTTTAGTCAACTGTACAACTTTAAAAGATTTTACACTTTTTTAAATTCTAATAAAGCAGACACCTCCATATAATTTCAGAGATATCACTTCCCACCTTTCCAATATCCTATTGTTAAGGAAACTAAACTAATCTATACAGAAACCTGAAGGAAATAACTCCATCCTTAAAAGGTATCCTCAAATATCCAACACTAATTACCAATCATCGCAAATCTCTTTGAAAAACTCATCAAAACCACACACAAACGAAGCGTTTCCAGGCGATCATCTTTCAGCAAACAAAAAACCAAAAAAAAAACATTCAACATCCCGCTCATTTCTACGGCGATTTGAAGATTGCAGCAAAATATCATCCCGTAAATTATTTCAGAGTAGTGTTTGATCATATCATATTCTGTCCGTGCCGACAACGCAAATAATATACGGTCAACAATTGTTGTTGTAATTTTTGACGAGTTTTAAAAGAGTTTCATACATTCAAACACCCAAATATTCATATATTCAAATATTCAGATAGATAGATAAAATGTCTAATCTTCCTCCTACACCTCCACCAATGAAACCATCAAGGGTGTATAGTAATCAACCACCTAAACCTCCTCCAAAATTGTCTTCCTTGATGTATGGGAAAGGAGGTAACAGTGTAACATCACCACCAACAATAGAGGCTAATAATGATACTTCACCACCATCATCCACATCAACAGATAATATTGATCATGATGAAATCCAAGAAAGTAATTTGGATTCGAATGTTCTTGCTGAATCAGAAAGTGGTAATGAAGAAAAGGTCATTCTATCGATTGACAGCCCAAATAATCTTCATTCAAGAATAACAAGTGCTGATAGTTTGGAGAATTTTGAAACAAAATTTAGTTTGAGTAATTTGACAGCTTTAGGTTCAGTTTCGGATAGTCATTTTAGAAAGAGATCTACTTCTGATATGGACAGTACAGATAATAGCAGCTCATCTCCAACTATTCATGAAAGTATAAGCAGTAATGGAAGTTTTGGAGTTTCGAATAGTTTAGATTCACCTATTATTCCAAAGCTAGATCTTGAGGAAACATTACAGTCACCATCAATTATTAATTTTGATGATGACGAAACTACTGAATCATCTTCTGTAGTAGAGGATGACGAGATTAGTACTGTTTCCACACCAAAGGCGACACTTGACAAGGATAAGGCTATTTCAATTTTGGGAGAACGTATTCCACAATTATTCACACGTGTTAGATTCTTCAATTTTATACGTAGAGATCCATCTCTTAAAAAGGGTAGAAAACGTCAAGAGTTGATTAAGGAGACCATCGAGACAGAAAAGACCTACGTTCAAAATCTCAAGTCCTTCCTTAATTTGTACTATCAACCACTAATTGAAAATAGAGACCACGGAAAAGGTGTTTTTAAAGGTCAATCAGAGATTCAAGTCCTGTTTGCCAACATTAACCAAATTTCAAACATTAATCAAACATTATTGAATGATTTGGAAAAGGCAAATCCTGAAGTCAAAATTGAAATCAAGGAAGAAGAATCTCTCCCATCTCCAACCTCCAGCATATCCTCTCAAGTTTCAAACAACTCAACATCCACTCCAAATGGTTCTGGTGAATTAACTAGTCCAAGAACTGTTGGGTTTGTCATCAAGAGAAAAGATGACCCAAATCTTAAAAAGAAGAATCAACCTTCATCATACAGAATTTATGATTCTATCGGTAAACCATTCGGTCATCTTGTTCCATTTTTGAAAGTTTACACAACCTATATTAATAACCACGATAGAGCAACTGAAATGTTTGACAAGATGAAAAAATCCAATAAGAAATTTAAGGAATTTTTAACAGAGTGCTATCAAATGCAAAAGGGAATCAAATCAGATTTCTGTAGTTTCCTCATTTTACCAATTCAAAGAATTCCAAGATACAAAATGTTGCTCTCTGAAATTTTGTCTAATACTCCTGAAGAACATACCGAATTTGAAAACTTACAAAAAGTTGTGAATGAAATTGAAAAGATTGCCTCCTACATTAATGAACAAAAGAGAAACTTTGATAATGTGAGATACATGTACGAAATTTATGGAATGATCGAACCAATTTATCCTGGTTTTGTCCAACCAAACAGAAAGTTCCTGCGAAAGGCCTCCTTCCATGTCAAGTATAGACAAGTGAAGTCACAAAGAAATTCCGTAGCACTGCCAACACCACCAAGTAATGACTCCAAAAACTCAGGATCCGTGACTCCAAGAAGTTTACCATCTGTTCCAACAAAAACAACTTCTACTGCAGCTACAGTATCGAGTACAGGTAAGAGAGTTTTACCACCTCCTGTTCCTGGAAAACAAGGTGATACATTCTCTAATGTATTGGCTCAGATGGCTGGTTCAAAGAATCTGAAACCACAATACAATGAGGGAAGATTTACAATTTATCAATTTACTGACATGTTGGTATTACTTGAGGAAAAGAATGAATCTGATGAAGGTTCTTCATCACTTTTCCAATCCTTTACTCGAAAGGCAACCATGTTTGGAAAGAAGAAGGAACAATCAAATACCCCAACCAATTCAGATTCAACCAAATCTAAATATCATCAACTAACATTAACTGTCGGAAAGAATTTACACTTTATTTTCTTCCACTTTATTGATACTGATACCTTCTTTGGGAACAATAGCAACAATCTAAACATCACAACCAGTGGAGGAAGGAATTTACCTGTGCCTCCACCAAAAAGAGGATTTTATGATGTTATTGATGAGTGTGACATTCCAATTCGTGTCATTACTAAAGGTTCTCAATATGAATACATTCTCACAACAAGTACCACTGGAGACAGAGATGAATGGAAAGAATCACTTGGTAATTGTATTTCTGACATTTGCAATGTTAAAATATACGCCAACAGAGGACTTAGTCTTCAAAATTCTTCAGAAATGTACAAATTGGGAAAGGAAAGAGCTGCAGTGCATACCCAAGCTAAAGAAAATCTCAAGTTCCATCAGCAAATCCAACAGGAACAAATGCTTTTGCAAGTAAGAACTGTTCAGGTGAGCAATGAGATTCAACAAAAGAAGGAATTGTTGGCTGCTCTCCAACGTGAAATTGCGGACCTCGAACAGGAAAAGCAAGATAAAGAAAAACGTCTTGACGTAATTAAGGAAGAAAAGGTTCAAGTCCGTGACAAGATTACAACATTGTGGCAAGATTTGCAACAAAAGGATAAAACTGCTCTCAAGTTACTTCACGAGGAAAAAGAAGCTTTCAAACATGTATTTGGATGTGAATATGGTGAAGAATTATCTTTCAAGGCACCAACTTCATCAACTTCGACCAGCGGTGGATCTTCCACAAGCAACAATGGCACTGAGAAGAACAATAATTCACCTCTTGCTCCAGGTCAAGTGAATAGTGAGCTGATGGAGCAATTGATGAAAGTTAAAGCCAATGCTGAAGCAAATAAGAATCCACAAGTCAGCGAAAAGAAGAGTAGCTTACTGAAGAGTATTATTGGAGATAGCAAATCGAGAAAGGTCACTATCAAACACACTCAATTCATTGAGAATCAGCTCAAGGCAGTCAACCACAATCCATCCAATAAGAGCGCAACCAATTCTGAAAGTAACCCTACTGAGAGCACACCAACAAAGAATTAGAAAGTTAAAACTTTTTAATATTTTAATGTACATAAATGGATCAAAAATGATTATTTCAAATCATTATTCGCTTAGAAATACGAATGTATCAACCAAGAACACACAAATGTTTTGAAATCCAGCATTGCTAATATTATTGTTCCCAATAAAAAGATTAGTCAATTGATTCATTCCACTAATGTGTCTAGCACCTTCATCACCAATATTATTTTTGGTAATATTAAGATTAATCAATTGTTTCATTTCACTAATATATTTGGCACCTTCAACATTGATATCATTGTAAGAAATGTTAAGTCTTGTCAACTGTTTCATTTCGCTAATATGTTTGGCCCCTTGCGCACCTATTCGATTTGAATAAATATCAAGGTTAGTCAATTGTTTTAATTGACTAATATATTTAGCCCCTTGCTCTCCAATATTATTGCTACTAACATCAAGTTTGGTCAACTGTTGCAGTTCACTAATAAATTTAGCCCCTTCAAACTTAATACCATTTCCACAAATATGAAGAATGGTCAATTGTTTCATTTCACTAACGTGTTTGGCACATTCAACTCCAATACCATTATTGCCAATGTTCAAACAAGTCAAATTATTCATTTCTCTAAAATATGCAATACTTTTCTTAATCCTAATACTATTACTAACATTAAGAGAAGTCAATTGTGTCATTTCACTAATAATTTTGGCCTCTCGATCATGAACATAAGTGTAAGAAATATCAAATGTAGTCAATCCTTTCATCAACTTAAAGGCATCACGATACTGTATTAAATGATTAATCGCATTAAGTGCTTTCACACTTGCAATATTTTCCAAAAATTGACCTTGCACCCTTGACATTTTCCCAATATCAATTCGAACTGCAAGTTGTTTCAATCTCTCCAAAATGACTCGAAACCACTGTTTTGAAACCAGTGCACAATTCATTACAATAAATTTAAAATCATTGTCGAATGATAAAATTTCATAAATCACATCATCGTTGAGGAATTGGTTAGAAATGAAAATGTTATTATCATCAGCATCATCATCACTGTCGTCATGATCGGCATATATTAGTGTTTTTGCAATAAATCGAGTTGGTTTGGCTGGTCTTCGTTTTTTGCGCATTTTTTTTAAAGATTGAAATTGAAGGTCGAGTTTACAACAAGTCAATTTATTGTACTGAAACTGTTACGAATTAATGGATTTCGTTTCTCTGATATAGTTATCATTCGAAAAGGAAAAAAATTCCAAAAATGAATCAAATGATTAGTTTACAATAGTTTGTTAAAATTCTAATTTAAACTAGTTTGTAATAGATTAGTCATCATTGGGGAATGATGCAAAATAGGGATGATGCAGTGCCTCCTTTGCCGTCATTCTTTCTTTAGGATCATATTTTAGTAATTTATCTAAAAAATCAAGAGCTAGCTCATTCACAAATTCTTCATCTTTTACAAAATTTCTCCATTCCTGTTTTTCATATGATTTCAATCCTTCCAAATAGGAAGGCAATTCAATTGAGTATCTTTCCAAATATTCAAATAATTGCTCACTTCCTAGCACTTTTATCATTTTCACCATTTGATCAAAATTATCTCTTCCAGGAGAGAATGGTTCCTTTCCAAAAATCAATTTTGCAAAAACACATCCCAAATTCCACATATCAATCGAATAATCATAATTTTTCACGTTCAATAATAATTCTGGAGCTTTGAAATATCTAGTTGACAATCTGGTATTCAATTCTCTTCCATCATGATAAAATTCAGCTAAACCCCAACTGATTAATGTCAATTTCTTATTCTTTTGGTCAATTAGTACACTTTTTGGTTTTATATTTCTATGAATCACTCTCATAGAATGACAATACTCCACACCTTTCAATAATTCCCTCATATAATATCTAATTTCCATATCGGTCAACTTTCCACATGAATTCAAGCTGCAATTTTCACAAAATTCCAAAACAATTGCCTTGTTAGGTAAATCCCAAATCACATCTTTCAATTTTACAATATTCGGTCCATCACCCAGTTTTTCAAGTATTTTAACTTGTCTTTTAATCTTGCTCTCTTCTGAATTGTTGTAATTTGTAAAAATCTTAACGACACATTTTTCATCAAGATTTGATTTCACATAAATTCCTTCAAAAATTTGACTTTTTCTTCCCGAACCAATTTTTCTAATAATTTCAAACGAATCTGAAAAATTCAATACTTCCTCCATATTCATTCAAGATATTTTTTTAAAAATTGTAACACTTCAAAATATTGTAAACTGTTTTATTTTTAGATTTTGAAAAAACTTTAAAAATTCCTGCGCAGAAGAACTTTCACTAAAATTCCAAGCTAAAAAAAAACAACTCGAAAGAACACACAACAGATGAAGAGAGACGGAGTCAGATTTAATGTAGCCTCTAATCAAACCATTAAAAAGTGCCCTCTTTGCACCAGTTGGAAATGTCGTGCCCATGCCTCTGAAATCAATATTAAAGAACGTTATAATAATGATAAGGAATATAGAAAGGATATTAATAAGAATTTAAAGGATAGATTGGCTGTTTCAATTCATGGTCATTTGATTGAGAAGGATCATGAAGTTTCTCTTTGTAGTGAAGTGAAACATTTTGAAGAACGAAGATTTGTCAGTGGATTTATTTCTAGAAATGTCGGATATTGTAGAAAGGATCATAAGAAGAATTATGAAATGAAGGATAGAAAGGATTTTAGACAATTCTCTCGTTTTGGAAAATATTATCAAAAGAAATTGAAATTAGATGATTTATAATTTAATTGAAACCTGTTTACAATAATCAAATATTGCAGATAATTATCAAAATAAATAATTACTCAATCCAAGTTGAATATAAATATTTATTTTTAATTGAGCTGACATATTGGAACATTCAAAGGTCTGTAACAATACCAAAATTCAAAATTGACTCCACATCTCCAACCTAAACTATTGGACATGAGCATTTCTCCAATTGAAAATACAAACTGTGTCCTTACTGACTACAGTTTCTGATTTTTTAGTGAACTCTTGTAAACATCATTCCAAGTCAAATGCCTCATCTCTCACATGGACCATCAATCCATCGATTCCTCTTCCCAACCACTTCTAATCAAAATAACTATCATAAATAATCCTCTCTTCCTCAATGCAACAATTACTGAAGATTTCTTTAATAACGGACCTTTCAAAATATCCACCATCTTCTTCTTAGCGGACATATCACCCAGTTGATCTTCCACTCTTTAATATCATTCCTTCACCCAATAATTGTTTATTAATAAATATTCCTTCTCATTCTTTCATCGTCATGCAATATCTTAAAAACAACGCTGCTCACAATATACTGTTGCACTTTATCATTGTTTAAAAACTCCGTCAACGGTGGCGCACTGATTCCATCAAAGAGATTAAGAAGAAGCGCAACATTTCATCTTATTCATCAACAAACAAACAGAAAAAAAAACCTCAACACCTTTTAGTTTTTTGAGCAAAAAGGAACAATACATCATCACGTGTTTTTAATAGAAGGAAACATAAATTGTAGTAGATAATCGATTAATATATACAAAATAATAATACTTGCTTGGGAATCATCATGACTGATATTGAATTACCCGATAATGTAATTGTTGATACAATTCCTCAGCAGCAGGAGACTATTGTTAGCTTGAGTAATAGCAGCCCTGTTGATGATAAAAAGTTTATTAGAAGATCGCCTCCTATTCAGTTGGAATGGCACAATTTGGAATATAAAGTCAAGGTTAAAGCTCCAGCACCTTCCAATTTATTAACTGCTAAGGAAAGATTCAAATTTACAATGAGTAACATGTTTAAGAAGGTTGAAAAGCAAATTCTTCATCCAATGACTGGTTATGTTGCCCCTGGTTCTGTCCTCGCTATTATGGTAAGTTTTGTCACACACATAATGAATGGAATGACTAATTCAACTATTATATAGGGTCCATCAGGTGCTGGTAAAACTTCATTGTGTAAGTATTGATATGAAATTGATTGAAATTAATCATCGGAATTAGTGAATATTCTCTCACAAAGAGTTAAAGCTTCTGGAGGTGAAATTAGAGCAAACGGAGAAAAGGCAGGAAAGGCCTTTAGATCACTTTCTGCTTTCGTTCAACAGGATGACGTCTTGATGGGCAACTTGACAGTAAGAGAATCATTACGTTATGCTGCCATGTTGCGTTTGGACAGTAAAATTCCACTTAAAGAAAGAATGACTAGAGTTGATACAATTATTGAGGAATTAGGTCTTTCAAAGGCTGCTGATACTAAGGTTGGTATTCCTGGTTTTACAAAGGGTATCTCAGGAGGTGAAAGAAAGCGTTTGTGTATTGGTATTGAACTTTTGACTGAACCTAGTGTCTTATTTTTGGATGAACCTACAACTGGTTTGGACTCAAAGACCAGTTACAATGTCATGAAAACAATTTCCAAATTGGCTACTCACGGACGTACTGTCGTTTTGACAATTCACCAACCTTCATCTAATATTTATGAAATTTTCGACAAACTTTTACTTCTCTCTAGAGGACGTGTTGCTTATTTCGGAAATGCTAAGGATGCTGTGCCATACTTTTCTGATATTGGACACCCTTGCCCAGTTGGTTACAATCCTGCCGACTTTTTGATGGATGTTATTACAGAAAATGCTGCCCTCACAGGTGACAATCTTGAAAAGAAGAAGAGACAAGATGAAAGAATTGAAGGAGTTTTGAACCATTATTCCAAAAATGTACAATTAGAAATTCCACCTACCCAACAATTAGATAGTAACCTTAAGAGATTTTCATCGTACAATTCCAGTTGGTTTGCACAATTTACAGTGCTTACTATGAGAGCGTTCATTAACATTATCAGAGATAAGAAGGTGACAATGGCCAAGTTTGTGCAGAATATTGTCATGTCTCTGTTTGTGGGTCTGATCTTTTTACAACTGGGGTATGAACAATCCAATGTTCAAGACAGAATCGGTGTGCTATTTTTCATTTTAACAAATCAATTTTTGGGCTCTGCCATGTCCTCAGTTTCAATGATGTACGATGAAAAACCAATCTTTTTGAGAGAAAGAGGTGCAAAAATGTACAAAGTCAGTAGTTATTTCCTTGCCAGAAGTGTTGCCGAAATGCCAACCATGTTTTTCTTCCCTCTATTGTTTGGTGCTATAGTGTATTGGATGACGAACCTTAATCCTAATATTGAACGATTTTTCATGTTCATGTTCTTATTGGGTGTAATTGGTTTGACTGGTCAATCTCTTGGTTTGATGATTGGTACATTGATGCCAAATATGGGTGTTGCTATGGCTATTATTCCACTTGTAAATACTGTGCTCATGCTTTTCGGTGGCTTCTACAGAAATGTGAACAATTTACCAAACTATACTGTATGGATTTATTGGACGTCTCTATTCCACTTTGGATTTGAGGCCCTTGTTCTGAATGAATTTATTGGTGAAAAGTTTGTTTGCCCATCAACAGGAGTATGTGCTTTCCCAACTGGTGAAGCTGTCATTGAAAACTTGGAAATGACTAGTGTCATGTCCAATGTATGGATCAATGTTGGTCTCTGTTTTGCTTTGGCACTCGCTTACAGAATCATTGGTTTCCTTGCTTTGAGAATTCTCGTTAAACCAAAGGGTGGATAAACTATCTAATTCACACTAAATTGTTAAATAAAACACAAATCATTTATTCTATTATCAGCTCTACTTCTTCTTTGAGTATTGACCTATTACAAAGTTCTTTGCATGTTGCAGCATTTGTTCTGTTTCTTCCTTACTGATAGCACAATGAGGTTGAACTAGAATGGTATCAGTTGATCGTTCCTTACATTTACCCAAAAACATTTTCGAAATGAAATCAATACATTGTTGGGGATTCTTTTCATCACCTGTATAATTTGGGAAATATTTCTTGAAACTCTTCTTTGCAATCTTCCTCTCGAATAAGTCACGCTTATTTAACATGAGAATGAATGGAACTTTTTGGAAGAGTTTGTTGTTAATGACCTTTTCAAATGTTTCCAAAGATTCAACAACACGTTTAAATCCTTTTTCCTCATAACATTCTTGATCAAATTCAGCTAAAGATGTCATGAAAATGACAGCATCAACTTCTGACATGACTATTTTTCATCCAATTCGAAATTATTTCAATATTCCAATCATTCAATTATTCATTTCCAATATTAAATTACTATAAATATCCAATTCGAATAAAAAAACTTACGTTCAAGCCACTTTCTTCGTTCTTTAAATGTTAAATTCTACCAAGAAAAATCATCAAAACTTACCAGAACGTTGACCACCTATAAATATTATAATAATAATTATAGAAAAATTATTGTAAACAAATCAATAAATATTCTCAAAATCCATTTATAGAAACTACTTACCAACATCAATCAATTTAAATTTAAAGTTTCCATCCATCATGAGTTCAACATGATGCACACCAAGTGTCTTTACACGACAATGAAGAACATCATCAACTGTTGGTGAGTAATCTGGCTTGGCAATTCTATCAATATTATTATAGAGACTGTAAAAGAATAATTATTCGAAAGGTCAACAACAATTAGAGAAATTCATGTTATGAAAATGTTAAAAACCCAAATCGTCTAAATTACTATAAATTATTAGAAACTTACTATTCAGCAGAATCCAAAGCTTGATCTCTATTATCATAAGCTTCCCTAACTACTTCATAATTCCACAGTTTCTTCAACTTTTCACATAATTCTTCATTAATAGTAACATTTTGATCAGGTAATTCTAATATTTCTTGAATTAATTCGTGCATTTCATCCGAAACTTCTTGAACATCCATTTCCTCAACAATTCCAATCAAAGTTTTCATGTCAGAAATTACATTGCCATGAATTAGAGTAGCCCACATTGATTTTTCATTTTCTTTAATGATACCCACTCCATTAATCAATTCAAGTTGTTTAAATAATGTTGATTTACCTAATTTCGAATAAATTTATACGAAACAATTAATTATTCAAACTAAACTATGAGATATAAAACCTACCAGTTTCACCCGTTCCCAACAATAAAACAGAAAGTGAATTCTTTACCACAGGTCCAGTAGAAGAATTAGATGATAAAGATGAAGTTGATGTATTGTTGTTGACACCACTTGTTGAGGAATTTGTTGGTTGAGAATTTGAAGAGTTTCGGGGTTTTTTAGGGTTATCTGTTTTATCTTTCTTTGATGCAAAAGCTCCCATGTTGAAGTGTTATATTATTAGAATGTGATGGATTGTTATTCGATTGTTTATTCGAAACTTGTCAATGATATAGGATAACAGTTGTTGGAAGAGGAATTGTAACTCAAGTTCGAAACTCTGTTTTTAACGGTTTGTAGAATGAAGTGGAGGTAGCAAGAATTTTTTTTATGATGAAAATGGACTGTTGACATTAATTGCTGACAGGTAAACAGAGTTTTGATCCGAGCAAGGAAGAGTAAGGCTTGTTTGGATGACAAAACATAATGGCTGTTAGTCAATGTTAATGTTTTATCAAAATATTTGCCAAGTATTGTCTTACTCACTTTCGGCTAATATTGAAAAAAAATTATCCTGAAATGATTGTCAAATGACAGTTCAATTTCTGAAGTGAATGTTTAAAGAACTTTAATAAGGTTTGTTTTTTGGTTTGTTGATTCTGGAATTTGGTACAAGTTGTTTACCAGTTGAGTTATCAACACGTCCCAATTGACTATTTGTTACAGGTGAATGTGGTGATGATGGTGATCCAGAAGCACCTCCTGAGCTACTGGTACTACTATTATTCTTTGTCTGGTCTTTGTAATAAGAAGATTCAAATCGGTTGACTAAATCTTCCAAATCTCTTCCCTTCTGTGTGGTATCTTCTCGAATGGTATTTCTATAAGTGGCGTCTTTTAACAATTCTATCAAATCTTCAAGATTGAAATCGTGAATAGAACGTTTAGTCTTGGAAGTTTGTTCCTGTCTGAGGAAATACTTTTGAGCATGTGATTGAACTTGTTTTGGAGATTTACCTGCAATGACTTTTGAAATATTCTTCCAATTGCCTCGACCAAAGAGATGTACACCTATGAGGAAACGAATGTGTTCATCCTTTGTCCATCCCTTTCTGAAACGATAGGTTCCAGAACCACCAGCTTCATCAAAACCTTCTTCATCATCCATGTTTCCATTCATCATGGGGGATGATTGTTGTTGGGAAGCATTTGCTTGAGTACTGTTGGGAGCTGTAGTATTGAGTGTTGAAAGTATGGTGGATGATCCTCTTAATGATTGATGTGGCGAGGAAGAAGGTATTAATGAAAGATTATGTTCAAATCTTGGTTTCTGTTGGTGGTCAGCATGTTGGTTTGATTGTGGAATGGAATCTCTAATAGTTGAGTGGTGGTAAGGTGTTGCTGTATTGTGTTGCTGGGTTGGTTCACTAGTTGCTGTAGTAGCCGTAGTGTACATGGATTGTTGTGAGGGTAAACTACTATTTAGTCTTGCTTCTCTATTAGTATTGTAATGAGGATGATTAGGATAGGAAGCTGTGTTTGTTAAGGATGTAACTACTCTAGGAGGAGGAGAAACTTCTTTGGAAGTGCTTTGCCAACCAGTATAATTATGACCATTATTCGAATGTGATGGACACACACCCTGCCCAAATTCAGAATTTCTACCGGCATTATTAGATGAATTTGGAAAACCCTTTGAAGAATGATAGTAACCCTCAGTGGTGGCAGATATCGTTGGGGTTACGCTACTATTATATTGGGTATGTTGTAGAAAGTTGCTGCTTGTAGGAGGAGATGCATCACTGTAAGAATTCGAAGAGTGTGGATAATGGTTATAAGACTTGTTTGAAGTGCCGAGTTGTTGTACCGAAGAAGATGAATAAGAGCGTTGCATTTGGATATCAGTTGTTTGATAGTGTTGCTGTTGTTGGATAGTGCCGTTATTGTTGGGTATTGAATAGTGTTGATGATGATGTGGTGATCTAGTTGTGGAAGTGGTAGTTGCCAAATTGTTATTAGAAACTGTGTTGTTATACAAATGTGATGAGAAAGTTGGTGGTTTGGAATTCAATAGAGTATCAATACTTGGTAGATTGAACTTTTCATTGAAATTTCTGTTGGAGCCATTTGATGAGCTTTCGAATGGTGATGGTGGTGGCGGGGATTGATAAAGTGAACCAGTGGTGCTGTTGTTCTCTATTCTATCATTATGGTGAACTATTGATTGGTGATGTGATTGTGATGGTAAAATTGTTTGTTGATTATAGTGATGGTTTCGAATACTTTCTTGTTCCTTCACTTCTTCATGATGGGAAGTTGTGGACTTGATCAAATCTTTAAAAGATAGCATCTTGATGTTTTTTTTGCGTTATTTTGATGCCACAAGTTTTAAAAGGTGCAATAATACGCTACAAAGACAAGTGACGCCGTAAAATGAGAATCAGAGACTGTTCTTCGGACTGATTGTTTTTTTTTGATTTTTGATGCTGTTTTGTTTGATTGAAATTGTTCTCTACCCAACCATAAATACCACTTGGTCGATATTTAGTTTGACAACAAGTGAAGGTCGCAGGTGCCACTCTGGAGTATCATCACTAATTAATATTATTGAACCATGTTGACATTTGTTGACTGTTATTCTTTACAATTATATTAGTGAGGGGAGCTGAAAATTTGTATGAATGAGTTGTTTAGGTAACCGTATCTCCTCAATTAAAATTGATGTTGTTTTACTGCCGGCAAGAGTAGGTGATTCACCAGCATCAATTATGAGTGATTTCCATGAGAGAAAGTGTTTCGAGTTTGGAAATTGAAAAATCCCAAAACATACTTTCAGGAATGATTTTCTATCTCCTTTGCTTTCAAAAAGACAATACATGAAAGTTGTAGATGGCACATTGTATTGTTAATTATGGCTTGGTTTTCTGTTGTAACAAAGACGCAGTTATAAAGTATTAAAAAGGCCGTTCTTTTTGTGAGCACTTTCGTATGGTGTTGGTGTCTACTAAATTGAACAAGGAGGGCCAATTTGATTCAGAATAGAAATTTGTGAATATCGTGCTGCTACTACTACACCATTTTCAATTTGCGTTCGCTGATCATATGTACGATTTCGTAGAGATAGAGTTGCAAGCTTGATTCCGATTTTTAATTCCAATCTACAGTGAAGTTTTCAATAGGTTTGAGAAAAAGCCTTATTATATTCAAAACCTCAACCATTTAATTCATCTCTCTTGAATTATCATCAATCCCAAGTTAATAAATAAACTTCCAAAGGCTTGAGCAAAAACCAAATCATAAAAATTAATCATCAAGAAAATTTAAATTTAAAATTGCCTTATTTTTTTTTATTAATTTAAAATATCTTTAAGGCTAGGCATGGAGCTTCTCCTGGTTTTCTGATGAGGTGAGGATGAAGAGATGTTGGTGGTTGATTGATCACTGGTCGTCGAACTATTCACTCCTACTGTTGTGGCTGCCACTGATGGAATTTCTTCAACATAATTATCATGTATTACAAATGAAGTACTACTCGATGTTGCTGCTGTTGCTGTAGCTGGTGAGAGTATTTTCTCAGCAGTATTAGTAATTGTGGTGCTGATGGTATTATTCTGTGGTGAAGATGTTGAGAACTGATTCATTACTGTGGAAGTAGTTGTGATTTGATTTGTAAACTTGGGAGGTGAAATCTTATTACATGAGTGGGTGGTGGCTGATGAGGAAGGTGAGGGTTTCTTTGAGGTCATTGATACCTTATAATTGTTCGAATTAACTTGAATAGTATCATTCAGAGAGAAGGATAATTCACCATGTTTTTGATAAGGGGAAGTTGATGGAGACAAATCTACCTTCCACGAATGATATACAGAGGCACTTGGTGAAGGAGTTGATTTTGGAGAATGGGAAACTTGTTTCTTTGGAGTGGAAAATTGGCTTGTTTGAATAGGAGTTGGAAATTGGTTAATATTCTGAATATTCTGTTGTTGTTGTTGTTGAGGAGGAGGTATTGTACAATATGGAGGAAAGTAATGACTATTATTATTAGTATTTGGCATTGGATAGGAGGGTATTACAAGTGGAGATGATTGTTGAGGAAGAGATGAATTGAAAGGAGGTTGTTGCTTAGGAGCATTGTTAAGAAAGTAGGATTCAGGTGATGGCTGTTCTGGATATTGACATGCTCTGCTACTACTAGTATTATAATTATTAATATTATTGTTGTAATTAGGTAGATTAGTATTGGCAGTTGTATCATTCATTGGAGAATATTGTGATGATGATGGAGCAGAATTTGATTTTGTGAAATTATTTAACATTGTGGCAGTTGGAGGAGGAAGAGGATGGGAGCCAATCAACATGTTAGATGATTCAGTTAGTTGAAAACTCGTTCTAGTTTGTTGTGAAATTGATGAAGGAGAGTTAGTTTGAGCAAGTGATGAAGTGGAAGAAGAGCATGAAGGGGATTCTGTTCTTGGAGAAGCTCCTTCTTTAAACATATCATAACAATTCACTATACTGATATCATTGTGATAACGGTTTCTATTTGATTGTTTTTTTGAAACATGTACATCTCCCTCTTCTTTCATAAATTGCCATCTGACAGGATAACTTAATGGAGAAGTGATTTTTGGTGGTCTACCTCTCCTCTTTTCAATCTTACTAGGAGGATTGTGAATCTTTGCCGATGAAGAACTGGAAGATGATGTACTGCAACTCATGGTTGGATGTAAAGTCATTTCTTTGTGGGTTGAGTTGTTGTGAAAAATTTCCTGAGATTCTTCGTTGGGCATTTGTGGGGAATTTTTGGAATCAACTAGCACGTTTTTTCAACACGTTATAATAATGGAAAGTTTCGTGTGAATAGCCTTTATCAGTTGATAACGTGTTAAATATATTAACCAACGTTCAAAATTAATGTAGGACTGTCGTAGGGGAGGACTTTGGTTTGCGGAAGACAAGAGAGATAAGAGGGTATTAATTCGAAATATCCTATCTTTGTTTGGTCTGGAGCAATTTTTAGAATGTACAATGGTTATTAATATATGATGTTTATCCTCCTTCAATGATAATGCTAATAATATAATATTATTGATAGGCTCTTATTGTTCTAATGAATGAGTGGAAACCAGTAAGATCTAGTTGAGTTGTTTTTTTATAAAGTGTGTGTGAGGACTAGATAATTTGGCAGTTTTTAACAAAACAAAGCGAAGTGAGCTATTGACGCAACTGTTGGTTGCCAATTGAGGACTGAATATTCTGTGCACCATGTCCTCTTTCTCTACCCAAAGTTGTTTAAAAAACAAATTGGGGCCACTAATGGCATATTATCGGCACGATATTTGACAGCCTTATTGCCAAAGCAAACACCATTTACAATTGAAAACGTTAATTCAGGATGTCTTTTATTGAGATGTTTGTCCTTATTACTCTAGGAGAGACTTGGTTTGGAGAGAGAGAAGTTTCAACGGTTGTCAATGGCGATTCTTGATTCTTGACCATGTTTGCTTCTTGGTTTTTGGCAATGTGAAGTGAATGTTCGCTGTTGTTGGAATAATTAAGGATACCATGAAGTTGGTTGTTGGAATTATTAGAAGGTATATTCGATTCTTTGGATTCTATTGGAAATGTTGGTTGACTCGATTGGATAATGTTACAATTTGGGATATTTGAAGAAGGTAACCAATTATTATTAGTATTGTGATGGGGTCTTTGATAATTTATATTATTTACAAGAGTACAGTCTGAGAGAGAAAATGCCAGACAACCATATTTCACTTTCTTAGATCTTTTAGAGTTTGTACTTTTTCCAACAGTGCTGTTAGAAGAAGGGAGACTAGATGTTGAGGTTGATTGTTGAGGAGAATTATCGAAACTTTCATTGAATTTCCAATGAATATAGGCAGGTTGAGTTGCTTGTTGTGAAGCAGGTACAGGAGGTGATTGAGTTCTCTTTGCTTTTTTAACCTTCTTTTCAGGTTGTGTCATGAATTGATGATGATATTGTGGCTGAGATGATGACATTGTGAATTGATGTTGAAGTGCTTCTTGTGGTGGAGGAAGGATTTGAGAGCTAATTTGAGATGGAGGAGGTGAATTATTCACAAAAATAGGTGGTATATAATGATAGTTTTGCATCATCATTGGTGGATTGGATGAATTGGAAGATTTTGGTTGTGGAGCAACATGTTCTTGGTGCACAAAGACATGTGAATTGTGTTGTTTCATTTGATGTTGAGGTTTCTCAACTTTGCTCGGTTTGGACAATTTGAATTGTAGGAATGGTGAAGTGTATTGTGATGATTGCATGGTCATTATAAAATCTAGATTGCAGTGGTATTAGAGGACTAGAGTTTAGTTTCGTTTAGTATACAACAAGGTAGTAATAACGAGTTGTTTTTTTTCTAGATGATGCTAATGGGAAATGTTTTATTGTTCCACCATAGTATGTTGTTGTTACTCAATTGTGCAATCAACGAGAATAGAACATGCTATTCATTAAAGGAATATCCAAACAAAGTCTTTGATTGCCCCTGAAGAGATTTGTTCCACTTGATTACTCTGACAATTCTGGATGTTGATGACCCAACACAAAAAATAGTTGTTACAAGTTCCGTCATTTGCCATACTGTCAGACATCATTATCTAAAATTAATCAACTTTACCCTTTTTGTAATTCGACAATTTTTAAGCGGCAAATGATTTGTAATTTAAGAAGTGATGGGATTAAAAAAATTTATCAGGAATCATTCCCCATCTGTCTCTAGTCAAAGTTCAATGGATTCAGAGATGAAAGAATATGTCAGAATTGAATTCCTAAATAATAGTAATTTGATGTGAATACAGTAATAACTTCCAAGAATATTTGTGAAATGCACATGTTACATAAATGTTGAATCATCTCTTCTAAATTGTAAAATTAGGTTTTTATATTATTCGAAACTACAAAGTTGTAATTGTTGCATCTGCAAACAACTTTTGAAATTGTCTCAAATGGATCATTACACATCATTTTTTATTTCTAAATTGGTTTGTTGATTGCTTGAATAATTGTTTTGTATGTACCACATTGTAATAAGTTTCGAATTCAGAGTTATGGCAATGACATAGCAAGACAGGAGCTTCGATGAATGGCTGCCTAGAATTAGTTTAATGGAGTGAAAAAAAAAATATAAAACGTGGAAGCTACAATGTCGGTTGGTTCATCATCATTAAAACAAAAACCAAAACATCCAATTACACATAGACCACTTACCGGTCAATCAAACAACACACAATCAACACACTCACACAATCATCATGCCTAAACACACATCAAGAAGCACCAAGAAGGAGACTGCCAACAAAGCAAAGAACACCTACAAACCTCGTGCTCATCCACTTGATCCATTCGTGTATACAGATGAGGTACCTGTCACCACATATGTTTCTCCACTCACTACCAACCATCCATTCTTCTCCACCAAATCCAGGACAGAGGCTGCACAGAAAATGGAAAGAAAGATCCGAAGCTATTGTGATGACCACAACATTCCACTTCATGGAAAGGCACTTGAAAGAACTGCTATTGGAGAATGTGCTGAAGATGTATTCGATACCTATATGTCAGCCACCATGCCACCCCATTTGTACATTAGAAAAGAAGAATACACACCATACTCAACTAGAGAACAAGATGGTCACATTTCTCATATCGTGTACGAATTTAACTATCCTCATTTTCCAAGTTTTTCCAAGCCATCCTGGACTAAATATTACACCATAGTTGACGTGTCAGAGCTTGCAAGTCAATTCGAAGGGTTAGGGGGAATTATTCCAGAATATTTCAGAGAAGCAGAGTATCGATGTGTTGCTGACAAGCTCTTTGTGTCATTGAATACTCACACAGATGTCTACCATGTATACATGACCACTATGATCCAAAAGAAGATTGCTTCTTCTACTTCTGACTGTGGTTTTGTTTGGATAAATAGTATCTAATAAATTCTTCATTTTCAAATATTTGAATTTCAAAAAATTAATGTTTGAATTTTCGAATGTTGTTGAGCTGATGAATTTTAGACTATCCGATAAAGAACCAACTGTTTCAGGTAATGAACTTTTAGTTTCTGATCCAAGAAATAGCCCAATATAGAAAACAGATGAGACTGCTTGAGTTGGAAATATATCTCGTAGATTAAGAGGAACAAGGGCAATTGCAATTTGTTTCTTGCCATTAATCTCTCGTCCATCTACACACAGTTTGAAATAAACTGTTTTTGGTAATTGTTTCCCGCCAAGACATCTATATAATTTCAAGATTTGCTCAACTGACACATGTAGATCAGCAATAAAACCAACAATGCCGTTTGAGGGAGCAATAATTTTGAAGATTTTTTCCACTTCTTCATCAATAATTTTCTTTCGTGTCTTCATATCTTTTGTTGGTGGTAATTCATCACTAAGCGTACATTCTTTTCTTAAATTATTCACAATTTTGAAAGAAACTAAATTATTATCTTTCCAATACATCACATCATCCACATTACGTGTTTGCTTTCTCTCCTTAAATAGCACCTTAATTCGTTCACTGTCTTCATTATTTAAAATATCAAATACTTTTTTTCTTCCTTCTCTGGTTTTTAACAAACATTCAAACCAAAGATACAAATCATGATTTTGTGCCTTAAGGAGTTTCTCAAAGCAATCTAGATCCATTCTACATCTGTTTCTTGAATATTTTGAAAAACAATCATGACTATCTATACCTGAATACTTCCCTGAAAAGTACACTGATGCAGGGTTATTGCAGTGTGAACATGAAAATCCATTGATGATAACTTTTTCAATCTCTTTTTCGATGATTTGGTCAACTGGAACCCTTGATGATGTTTCTGTGTAATTTGTTGGTATTTGAGAAAATATTGGTTGACTAAATTGAGAGAGGCTATTTGAATTGAATTGTGAAACTGAAAAATTATTTCCAAAGTAACTGCACACGTTTGAAAATGGATTGCTTAATTGATCGAAGTGACTAAAATTTTGAGTATTGATTATTTCTGTTATTTGAGAAATAGCAGATGAATACGAATCATATTCCAGACGGTTAATAAAATTATTTGACATTGGGGTATTGCTTTGCTCAACAACAACATATTCGGGGAGAAATTCTTCATTTCGTTGATTATTTGGTGGTAAGGAATCTGAATTAACCCTTCCCTCATCTAACATAATATCTTCTTGATTAATTGAATCGTTATTTTGAGTCGATTGAGGTTTATTCGAAGAGTTGGAATCGGATTCATCTTCATCCTCTTCATCATCAAAATACTCCTCTAATCCAAAATACGAATCACAGGAACCAAGTTCAGAAGGAATTTCTTGAAGAGTAGCATTGTTATTAATTGGAGGGTTGAGAGTGGAGATGATATGATTGAAAACAACACTTTGAGTTTCCTTATTACTACTTGTCACATTCATGATCAAGTAAAATACAGCAGCTAGGTCAATTATAGTTTCTGGTCCTTTATCAATTGCCATTCCGATTTCTTTTCCAGCCTCCTTGGAGGGAACTACATGGCTCCTTCCCCAAAACACAGTTCCTAATATTTTGGAAGGTGAATGATTTGATTTTTTAACAAAGTATGAATTAATAACATCATTTATACGATAATAGTCAGTATTTTGGAATTTATATGATGGTATTTGATGAAATGGTGGCAGATCTGTGACATTTATTACAGCCAGTTGTGGCATTATTTTGTTAACAACTGTTTTCTCAAACTTTCCAGAATTTGAAAGAAATCTATAATTAGGACTGGATCAGTGTTCAACACTACAATGAACTACAGTGGCAACGGGATTTTTGGCGGCAATCGACCATCCCAGCGCTGGGATGGTCACTTTAAATCAACTCCACCAGCTAGTCTTGCTATGTTTATCTAAAAAAAGAAACACCATAAATAACCGAGTCATGTCTTTTGTTGCTTCCATTGGATCTACAATAGAATCATTAAGCATTCGAGATTCCAATAATCACTTTCCAATAAATATTCACTTTCTAATATCCTGTTTAATAATCACTGGGTCTCTAAGCTCTTTTTCAATCAATTCTTGTGTTTTTTCTGATATCACTCCACAACAATAGATGCAAATTTGTAAATTAATTTTCTTGAGTTTTTTGAAAATGTCACAAATATTGTCATATGAAATTTGATTTCCAGATATTGAATCATCTATATCATCAAATATTAGAATTTTCAACTGATTAACATCCAGCTTTCTATTTTTGAGATAAGCCAACGTGATTCCTGCTGTTCCTACAAGCACATGACAATTGTCATCTATTTCTTTGGTTGGTGAGAGAACTAGAGGTTTAGATTTCACATTCAGATATTTCCCATAATTTTCAACTACTCTGGAAACTCCATAAGCTAATTCCCTCGATGAAACAATTACTATTGCTTGTGGACAAAGTTTAGTCAACTTTCGACTAGTATCCAATCTTTGAATAATTGAAATACAATAGCTTGATGTCTTTCCAGTTCCAGTTCCAGACACAACTAGTACATCTACAGGCGGTTCTGATGAAATAATTGGCAAGATGCATTTCTTTTGAATTTCTGACATTTTTTCCAATCCATTTCCATAAATTCCTCTCAATAATTCTTCCTTAATTGGTAAATCATCAAAATTTTCGATTTGTTTAGTGGAAAATCTACTTCTAGGTTCACTAATTTTCCTCTTGAAATTACGGATCAGAGTTTGAAATTGTTCCAATGATGGTGTGGAGTGATCTTCATCACGAAAGAAAATAAAATCAACAAGTGAGAGAGAAACTGGATGCTCTTGGCCGTGTTGCATTTTTTTTCAATAACAAAAGTTTATTGAAGATATACTCAATTGTGATAATAAAGTTTGTGAGATGATGAAAATTCCCCGGTCAGTAGACCACTACATCTCTTTTGCTAATATTTTACAAGATGGGGATCAAACTTTACAATCCTGTTAAGTAATATTTATTAATATCAATGCTCGTTTTCAACATTAATAATATTGGAAATGTTTACAGATGACTTTTGACCATTAGCAGATTGAACAGGTGTTTGATTTGGTTGTGGACTTGGCTTTCTCTTTGAAGCAATCAATTTTCTAATCATATTAATAATAGTGTCAAGCTTTTGCTTTTCGGTGGTTGTTTGATTTGTTTCCTTCTTATTCTTTCTCTTCTGGCACTTTTTCTTTCCACATCTCTTGAGTTTCTTGTTTTGTGAACTCTTCTCTTTTGTTTTTTCATTATTCTTTTCGTCTTCTTTCTTTTCAGGATTTTCATCTATTTTGATATCCTTCTTTGGTTCAACTTCTTTAGGTTTAATGGTGTTATTGATTAAAGATTCTTTCCGCTTTTGTTGAGAAGGTTTTGGTTGTGGTTTTGGTGGAATTGGTAAACCAATGGTGGAAGGATCTGTAATAGATGCTGGCTTAATTACTGGCTTTGTAGAGTTATTCTTGGATGGAGAATTGATAATCTTTGGTTGTGGTTTTGGTTGTGGTTTTGGGTTTGGAGGTAAACCACCACTGTGCTTACATTCTGGACCAGCTTTACCAGGCATGCAGCGACATTTATCTTTACCAATACAAGTTCCTAAACCATTACAAACCTTCTTTTCGTCAGACTTAATACCAAAGCATGTGAAAATTTCCTTACTCTTGGTGGATGGATCTGTAACAGAGGCTGGTTTAATCTTTGGTTGGGGTTTTGGTTTTGGTGGAGGTAAACCACCACTGTGTTTACATTCTGGACCAGCTTTTCCAGGCATGCAGCGACATTTATCTGTTCCAATACAAGTTCCTTTACCATTACAGACCTTCTTTTCATCAGATTTGATTCCAAAACATGTGAAAATTTCCTTTTTCTTAGTGGATGGATCTGTAATAGAGGCTGGTTTAATTACTGGCTTTGTAGAGTTATTCTTGGATAGAGAATTGATAATCTTTGGTTGTGGTTTTGGAGGTAAACCGCCACTGTGTTTACATTCTGGACCAGCTTTTCCAGGCATGCAACGACATTTATCTTTTCCAATACAAGTTCCTAAACCATTACAAACCTTCTTATCATCAGATTTGATTCCAAAACATGTGAAAATTTCCGTAATGGATGAATTGGTTTGTTTAGCAGCTGGTGTGGCTGGGGAAGCTGCAACTGGCTTTGTTTGTTTCCTTGTTGGATCAGCTGGTGTAGCTGGAGCAGCATGGACATTATCACTGCATGCAATCACAGCGAGAATGACCAAAAGAGCCATCAAGAGTACGCCCTTAGAATAGCTCAACCTTCCCATCATACTTTGATTTTATACTCTATTGTTGAGTTGTTTTTTTATAAGATGTTTTTACAGACTCGCCTCAGCCTTCGCTTTTTAGTGCTCGTCTGACTATTTTTGAGCTTACTGTAGTATTATATATTAACTCAGCTGCAATAAGGAGTTGAGGTTACTGTTGATGCTGCTTGGAAATATACAGTTTTCCCTTTTTGTCTTCAGCTTCTTCAACAGCTTTCAATAATGTGGAGAATGCCAAATTTAAGGAGCAACAAACTCTCTTCTTGATATCAGTGGGTGTCATATTATTAATCGGAATTGTTTGGTTCTTGCTATCTTTTTTTAAAA
This sequence comes from Naegleria gruberi, assembly GCF_000004985.1. Taxonomy (NCBI): domain Eukaryota; phylum Heterolobosea; class Eutetramitea; order Acrasida; family Naegleriidae; genus Naegleria; species Naegleria gruberi. The sequence goes on along the minus strand of NW_003163318.1, from coordinate 518,296 downwards.
CATCATAATCATGCACTCTTCACTCATCAGAATGATTGTTAAATTCTTTTTTTGTAAATAGTATTAAATAATAGTAATTTTTGAAAAATTGAATAATATTATTAATTTGTAAAGGATGAGGAAATTTGGAGTTTGCTTGCCTTGTTGGCTGCTCGTTGTTTGGCTTCCTTGATAGATGATTCCAAATCAAAAAGCCATTCATTCTTCAATTCAGAGGAATCAAAACTCAATACTGCAACTGTTTGATCTTTGGAAATATTGGTTTGTTTCTTGTGTTTGCCTGTCAATTTCCCAAAAAGACTGAAAGATCGTTTTCTGGCAGAATCTGGCATATCTTCTGTACTGTTTGATGATTTTGCACTACGTGCCGAGTTGATTGTTGATCCAATATTAAAATTTCCAACAGATGTCAAATCATTGGTTGAATATGACTTGAGGGAGTGAATGGATGGTGTTGTGAAACGAATTTCAATGGTAAGTGCTGATCCTCCTGAAACAAAGGCATCCTCCAAACGGAAATGCTTCTTCTCTACCTTGATTGACTTGTGCATAGGTGGTGAGTTGGTAAGGTTATTTTCAGATCCACTCTTCTTTAATTTTCTCATAACGAACGATGAGGATTTTCTCAACTCCATATTGGTATTTGTTTCACCTTGTGAGCTTTCTGATGATTTGGTATTTTCTTCTTGTGTAATTTGTTTGTCAACTTGTTTGGTTTTTTCCACAAATATAATGACATTAGTAAAGAGGTATGCTCTCTGAACCTTGTAGGATCGTTTTGGACTGGATTTTTCATCCTTCATTATTTGAATCTCTACATCTCCTTCTCTAATTAATAAATTATCTTCTACAACACCTCCTGAAGAAATTGAGGAAGCTCCCAATTGTTCATAAAAATCAAAGAGTTGTGTCAACATTCTCACCTTGACACGGTTATTAGTAAGACGAATATTATTGTTTTGTTGGTTGGCAACATCCACAATCATATCCAGAGCTTTAAGTAAGTGAATATGGTCTGGATGATCTTCCTCAGTTGTTTCAATAAGATTTTCAATTAAGAGTTTGTATCTGACAACTCTTTGAACAGGAACCACAAGTAGTGAATTAATTTCCAAATTTCTACTTCTTGGGTGAGATTTACGTTTCTTAATCCAGGTGTCAAATTCCTTGTTTTGAGCTCTGACTTGTCTAATTTTGTTCATACAACTTTCATAAGTTTCCAAATAATTTTCATAAATTCTAAAGTATGGAATACTCTTTTCGAATATATCTCCAATCATCATGTTGTACATTCTTGGAATAATTGAACCTTCTTGCTCCTCGCTGTATAGTGCAAATCTCTCCTCCAATGAAACTAAAAAGCTCTTGTTGAAAGTGATAATGGTAAATAAATTGGCTGGGAACATCTCGAGAGCATCCTTCTTACCGACCAATCTCTTATCTTCATCCTTTAATGAGGAAGAACTCTTTTGCTTGTTGAAAATCTTATCAATGAACGAGATTTTTCTTTTGAGAGTCGAATCTTCGCTTGTGCTTGGTGGCTCAGAAGTGGATTTTCTCTTTTTAGAAACAGGTTGTTCAGTTCCTTTCAAATATTTGTTATCCACGAGAGGCATGTAATACATTTCCCATAAATCTATGAGAAACGAGAGGTACTTTCTCTCGGAGTGTAAAATTTCCATAAGGTTGTTAATTCTATTCTTCATCTGTTTGATATTGATACTCTTTCTCTCTGGGATTGGAGAAATACTTCCTTGAATAGTAGGTGTTCTGTCCTCACTAGTACTGTTATTACTGTTGGTTGTGGAAGGTTTTGGAGTTGAAAGGTATGGAATTTTCTTTCTTCTGAATTGTTTTTTAGATTCTCCAACCTTCAAAAGTGGATGTCTTGCTGTGCCCCACTTTGGTCTTGGTAGTGGAATATCCACAGGTGGCATCTTGACAAATTCATCCAACTTTTTAAATTCCTCTGTTGCCTTGTATCTTTTCAGAGGATCCATCAAATTCATTTTTACATAATATAATAAAGAATCAAAAGTTCCAGTTGAAACCACTTCTGTGAGTGTTCCATCCTCTTTGAATAGATCCAATTTTACCTTATCTATTTGTTTCTTATTTATATTAAGGGCGTGTTTTCCTATTGGATTTATGAATAAATCATAAATATTACAGGCAAGATCTCTAACTTCGACTGGGTTAGAGAGTTTCTTGAATGAAGAAACAGCATCATAAAATTCGATAGACTCTCCAGAGTGTTCCTTTTCGCAGAAATCTTTGAAAGAGTCTTTGAGAGCTTCAGTATTGAGAATAAAGATCAAATTTTCAGATTCAACAACAGGACTTGCCAATGAAGAATTAGGTGTACTCATATTATCAGAAGACGCAGAACGAGCGGAAAGGAAATTGTCAGCATTCAAAGTTAATTGATTGTTTGGAGTATTAGGTGATGGAGCTGAGTTCAAATTGAGCTTTGGAATATTTACAGTTTTAGTTTCGTAATCAGGAGGAGTGAAAGTAGTTGGTGTGTTTGTTGATTGCACTGTTGGAATATCTTGAATAAAGCTATATTTGGCCTGACCTGATATTGGAGTCAAAACATTGATTGATATTGGCTTTGGTTGTCCTAAAAGTTCTAATCTTGGTGTCTTTGGAGAATCTAGTTCTGGGGTATCTTTTTCCAGATCAGTTCTTGGTGAACCTTCTGTACTTTCTGTATTATTGCTATGTTTTGGAGTTTGACCTAACAAGAATGGAGATGCTGAATTAGCTCTGTTCTTTCTTGGAAGAGCTGGAGAACTAAATCTAGGACTAATTCCTCCAGAAGATAAATTAGATGTAGAGCTGTAGAAAGATCTATCAGTCATCAATTCATCATCTTCTGAATCATAGTCACTATTAGTGTTGATAGTTCTTATACTTCCTAGTGAGGTGAGGTTGGATTTGAATTGATCATGATAAGCCATTTCTGTCATTTCCGTTTGAGTTTCCTCCTCCATTAGAGCGCCAATCTCTGCATTAATTTCCAAATCATCCATTACTTGCTTTGATTCACTCTCCTTGGCAGCTCCTCGCTTATAGAGCTGACCTTTCAATTGTTTCAACAAGTCTGGACGCTTTTTGAACATGTAAAATATCTTACCAATTTCAGATTGGAGGAAAGAATTGTGTTCCAAATTAATAACCTTGAAATCCTTCCATCTCTTTAATAGATCAGAAGATTTCAAAGTAGGAAAAGTAAGCAATTGGTTATGTGAGAGATCTAGATTTTCAAGTTTGTTTAAAGAGACGAGCTCAAACATTTCACTGGAAACATTCAAAAGTTGGTTATAACTCAAATTCAAACTAGTTAGGTTTGGGAAATTTGTGGTCATAACGTTATCATTTTCATCAATGTAATGCAATTCAAAGTACTCTAATCTATTCTTGCTCAAATCAAGGAAGGTTAAAGTTTGAGAAATTGGTGATAAATTTTCTGAAAGTAACTTGTTAGTATCGAAAAATCTGTTTCCACTCAAATTTAACCTTTTAAGGTTCGGAAACTTGTCACAGAACCACTCTGGTAAGGTTACTAACATATTTTTGGAGAGATTCAAATCCGTTATGTGATAACAGTCTGTTCCTATTGGTGGAAGAGATTCGATATTCATATTTGAAAGATCAAGAACTGGTGACTTTGTAACTTTGTCCTTAATAAGTTGGGAAAGTTTAGATCTTCCTCCTGTTACTGCATCAAACGATGGAACTCTTCTACTGGTTGGAGGAATAACTTCAGTAGGACTGCTATCTGATGAATCCTCTGTGATTTCATCTTCAAATATTCTCTTGATGGTTTCAGTGACAGAAATTGGAGCAACTGCCAAGCTAGTATTAGGAATATACAAATAGGATTCATTTCTCCACAAATAACCTCTTATTAAGCCCTGTAAACATAATAGATCAGATTTCCTTTGATCTCTATACTTTTTAGATAAATTTCCACGAATAATTGCTTGCAATTGAATGATTTGTGTCAATTTGCTTTGATGGACCTTTCTTGATTGAGATGATTGAAGAAAGCCTGATAGAGTCTTAATGTTCTCCGTTGCCTCATGTTTTTCTCTTCTGATAAGATATCCCTTGACATTCGATTGTATTGTTAATGCAACGTTAGGTGTAAGGACATTGTTTCTTCTAACAATAGATTGGAGAATAGTAATTTTTTGAATACTGCTTTGCAAAAGCTCTTCTTCAATCTTTCTTTCTCTTAGAGCTAAGATATTTTCTACTAGAGCGTATATATGTTTCAATCTCTTTCTTTTAATAGAGCCAATTATTGAAGCTTGAATATCATAAACCGAGGATAAACATTTCAAAAAGGTAGAACGTTCAATTTTTCCAATAATTGATCCTCCCAAGTAGTAAACTGATGCCAAACTAGAGGATGCTTCTCTTCTGCAGATACTACCTCTTTGAAATGCCTGAATTGTGGTTATTTCGTCCATTTCTTTGCTGACCTCTCTGGCTGTAAGGGCTGATCTGAGATTAACTTGAAGAGTTATTACACTGCATATCGAGCTTGCATAGTTCTCTCTAGAAAGATGTCCTTTCAATATCGCTTGAATATTTGTCAATGATTGCTTCTCTTCTCTGAATTTCCTTTTGGCTGAATGTTTCTCAAAGAAAGCTCCTAGTAAAAGAGAAGAATTCTGGTATTGGGATAATTCGCTCCTGATTATTTGAGCTTTGAAAAAGGTTTGCAACGTGTCAATATTTTGAACAGCAGTTGAGTATTTTCTCCTCTCACAAGCCCCTCTAACCAGAGACTGTATAATCTCCGTAGACTGCAAGGAGGTTGCGAATTGTTGTATTTCCTTGTAACCTCTTAAAGAACTCTGCAGTGATATTACTAAATTCCAACATTTTTCAATTGCATCTTGTTCGATTTTTCCTCTAATTAAACTTTGCATTAAAGTAACATCGGTTAAGAATGATTGCTCTGTTAAAGCTTGATGAAGTAACTTTCTCTCTAAGGCACCTACAATAGTTGCTTGAATGCATTCAGCAGCTGATAATTGAAACTCCTTTTCTCTCTTCACTAAATTTCCTCTCATTGTGGCTTGTAATGTGGATGTGCAATCCACTTTACATTTCTCATGTTCCAATTCTTTAGTTCTGATTCTTTCTAATTTTCCAATTAAAAATGCTTGAATAGCCTCAATACAAGTTTTTGAGTTTACAAAAGAATTCACTGCATTTCTACCAATCATACAAGATTGAATTACTTCAATAATTGCCAAATTATCCTTGACAAGCTTGTTAGTTTGATATTTTCTGATAATACCTTGAATAAAACTAGCATTTTGTACAAATTGTGTGAAATGAGCTCTTAGAGTTCTTCCTCTTGTTAAACTCTGAACTGTTTGACAAGTTTCTTTCATCTCATCAAACTCCCTTCTCAAATATGCAGACTTCCAGCGACTTTGCACCATAACAGTACAATTAACTTGGTTCTTGAAATCACAATATTGTGAATTTCCTCTAATGACTGATTGAATCATTCTCAACATGACAATCTCCTCAGCAATACGATACTGTATCTGCTTGGAATGCAAAAAACCCGTCACTAAGTTTAGTTTTTCCAAATCACTCTTCATAACCTGTTGATTAAATCTTCTTTTAATCAATGATTGTAAATTGGTGAGACTGTTTCTTTCTTGATCGTGTTCCTTCCTTTCCAAATAATTCCTACACACTTGTCCGATCAATTCAATGGAATGATATTGGTTTCGTAGGTGTCTATTGCTGTCATGAGCATGAATGATGGCCTGAATAAATTCGGCAAGTTTTTCTTCGTCTTCAGTAGTAGTATTTTGAAGACTAGAATGATGATCGTCTTGAATTACATTACTAATTGTCTCCAATCCGAATTCTTCTTTACATTCCATTAATATTTCCTTCTCATCACTATTTGATAATTTAGATATTAATTCTACATTATCCTCTTCTTTTTGTATTACTAAATTATCGTCATCATCATCATCATGATGAATATTATTATTATTAGTATTAATTAATTCCTCCAAATCCTTTTGCAAAGCCTCCCTCGTCTCTCTCAACTCACACAAAAACAATAACTTTCCTTCATCATTTCTATGTAATTCCTTCGTGTTGTTTTCTTTGTGTTGTTGATAATTATTATTTACAGTAGAGGAAGTGTTGTTTGGAGTCTTGTCGGGTGGCGGGAGAAAAGTCTGAACACACCACACAACAAACCAACACAGAAAGAATTGAAGAAGGAAGGGAATGAACATTTCTCGATTATTCTTTTAGTGTGATGAAAGTTGTGTGTTAGAGAACTTTCTTTATGTTTGAAAATTGTGGAGGAAACTATTCGAAAGTGTAGAGGCAGGCAACCAGAGAGGAAGATTATGAGAGAAGTTGTTGTTTGGTTTTTCTTGTTGAAAGAATAACAAGGTCCTTCCATAAAGCGAGTATGCTGACAATTTATTCTTTTTTAGAAACTTTTGACTAAAAGCAATTCGAAAGTATGACTGACCATTTATGGTGTGCACTTAATTTTCAATAGATAAGATCTACAATGTTCTTTTCTATGATTCAATTTTAACTAAAACACCTTATTACATTCTTTCATTCTTGATATACGTTCTGTCATTTGTTTCAATGTGAGTTCTTGTTCAATTACCAATTTCAATTCATTGTAAGTGGTCATTCTTTTTGATGTTCTTTCATTGATAATTCTTGCTTGCAAAAAGTAACGAGAGAATAATTCATCCTGTTGTTTCAATTTCTTTTCGAAATCTTTGGAAAGAACCAATAATTTAGGTAACTCTGAAAGTGGTAAAAAGGAAAAGATTTCAATCATTAAAACTTCTTCAGGCAATTCGTGAATAATTCTCGAAGATCAGGAAGTGTTTCTCTATGGAATGCATTCTTACTACCAATTGAGTTAATTAATGAAATAGATCTAGAAACTGTAATTGCATGTTCTGGAATGTTGATGATGCGTTCATTGATACAATTTGAATGAGAACTATTTCCCTGCTGTATAGATGGTGCCTCAGTAGCAGGTGGATTAACACTAAATAAATTACCCATTTTTTTTTTTGTAAAGTTTGTTGAACTAATAATAAACAACCACTCAACACGAATGCATTCTAATGAACCAACGTTTAACTTTCCACTTTACAACAACTTCTTAAATGTTTACAATTTTCATCCATTGTTACAAATTTTTTCATAAAAACAGAAAAATCATCAAAAATCATCACGCAAAAATTATGAACTTGGTACTTTGAAAAAAAAAATGATCTTTTCGCCAGGCAACAACAAGGAGAATGATGTTTCATTTGCCAAAGTCTTTGATTCATCCTCGGATATTGTTGGTGGTACTAATAATAATAGTAATAATGGTGGTGGTGCGTTGTTATTGGGAGGAGGAGGAATTGTTGATCAGTCAGCGTATTCAGATGCTGGATCGATGGATACAGAATGTCATCAGAATCCTAATTTTGATTCAATTGATTTAATTATTATCAAGAATAATTATAGACAATTTCGATTGATTCCGAGAGAGGTTGTTCATTACATGATGGAGAATTTTATTGATGATGAAACTCTATTGAAATGTATTTTACCACTCTCGAGGGAATATGAAGACTATTCATTGGATTTAATTTATAGGAGGAATATTGGACGAGGAGATGCCATGCTATCGTTTATATTTAATTATAAAACCATTGCACAGATTACACAGAGTGCAGAGACATCAGAGGAGGAATCCTTGTTGTTTTCAAGTGAAATGTTTGACAAGCTGTTTCAAAATAATGTTTTAAAAGTGATTGATTTACATGATTTTTGTAAACATAGTACTCAGATTGCTGTTCCATTAATGTTGCAATACTCTAGGCAGTGTGAAGAGTTTATAAAAGTGTGTAAGAAGGCAAAGAAGAAGATTGTTTCACCAACGTCACTGGTGGAAGGAACTGTATTTCCAACTTCACCTGTTGTGGAGAATCCTGATGTGTTTCTTCTAGGTGAACAACATTTCAATTTTAAGAGATTGAAACAAGGGGTACTGAGCCCACGATCAGCGCTTCCAGTACTTCAGGACGAATCTCTGGAAAAGAAACAAGCACTCCTTCATAAGAGATATTATCAACTTGTCAGTTTACTCAACCTGATACTGAGCGTTGATTATTTGAAAACTTGGCAATGGTGTATCATGAACGACATGTCAATGTTTAGAAGAATATCATCAAAGAATGGTGAAAAACTTGCCAAAATTCCAAAAAGTGTTAAAAGAAAGGAAGAAGAAGCATTCTTATTTTATAGAGAATTATTCTTCAATACAAGAGAGATTAAGAAGATTAAATCCCTTACAATCTATAAGAAGACACTGTAAGTAGCAAACAAATATCACTACAGAGAAATTTTTATTCTTAAATTTTAACTAATTAGGGAATTTCTTGTTTTGCAAATGATTGAAGGGGATAAACCAATAAGGAATCATGAAGAAAAGAAGGCATTCTTATTGCTTGTATCAATTTATGATAAGATTAACGAGGATCAACCATCAACAAGTAAGAAGATACAGAAAAAGATTATGGAATTTTGTTCCAAACATTTAATTCAATCTGATGATGGACTTTCTCGGTTTGAATTATACGAATCTACAACATTTAACACAAAATTCTTTATTGAGAAATGTTGTCCAATCCTCAAGAAGGAAATGGATAAGAAATAATTGTAAATTACTCTCACAAAATTATAATACAGATAAAATGTGAACTAATCTTCACACAAATTTGGACAATATAGATTGATGGTTTATCTGCCATCAATAATACTATTTAGAGTTGTGGTTAAATAGTCTCTAATTTGTTCTGTATCAGTACAATTAATCACAGAAACTTGGGTCAACCTGTTATTCTTATCTAAGAGTTGATACTTGGCAGTGATGCCATCGATAATCTCCTTGGCATTTCCGTGTGGAATAAGATTTGACTTGAGGAATGAGATAGTTTCTGGGCTAATATGCATTTCTTCAAGCTCATCAGCATGAGTTAGAATAAGTCTAAAATCTCTAATATTCTTTGTAGTATTAGAATCAATCCAATCACTGAATACTGCCAGGGAGTCCTCGAAACGATTAAGAGTATTGTTTTCGTAACACATCTTGGTGAAATCGGATAGAGAACCAACAAACCAAACGCTATCAACTGGTTGAGAGAACATGTTTGGCCACTTTTTACGTTCATTTCTTTGTCCTCCAGAGTCGAATCTAAAGGTAATAGATCTAGTTGAATTCTAATAGAATGAGTTACTTACAGATGAACAATGAAAGAATTCATATATTCGAAACTTGACTCGACAATACCTGTTGTCTTTTTCTGAAATACTATATGATCTTTTTCGAGAGGTTTGAAATCCATATGCATTACTCTATCATATTCTGAAAAGTAAGGATCCACAGAAAAATTAAAAAGTGATGAAAATTTCGGATTAAATTCCATAACTTGCTTGAATATTTCCTTCGTAAAGAATGTTTTCCAAAGTTGAGATTTTTCAATAATATGCTCAATACAATTGATGAGAGCATGTTCGTTATGATTACACTTCTCCGATACTATCTTCAAGAAATCGTGAGCTATTTGTTTTACATTTTCATTTGACACAAAATCGCCATTATACAATTCATATGCCAAACTGTACATGACATGAAGAAGCTCTGTATGAACAATGAGTCTTGCTTGTTCATATTCTCTCTCTGAAGTGTAGTGATGAAATGCAATTTAGATGGTTCTCATCTCTCATTAAAACTTACCACTAAAACCGCCCCCTAACACAAGTTTTCTCTGTTTAAAGAGGGTTGTCTTTCCGGAACCTTGAAGAAATACAATGTGTTATTCGATAATTCTAATGCATAACTTACCACCACCTCCTATCAATACAATTCTCAATTTATTACTTTCTGGAGTTTCTGGAACAAGACTACTTCTTCTCTTTCCTTCGCTCATATCTGCCAAACTGGTTGCTACTTGAGTAGGAGAAAGAAAAGTCGACTTCTTCCTCTGTGTTTGAGCATTGTTGCTGGCATTTGAATTGGTTCGGGTTGGTGATTTAGGTTCCTGAAGATCATCTCCATTATTTCCAGAGCTATGTAGGAAACCAACCATTTTTTTGTAATTTGCTAATAAGCAGAGATGGAAGAGTGAAAGCAATAACTTAAACGAAAGATTTGGGAGATGAGATGCATTGAGGTGTTATGATGTACTAATACTGAAGCTTTCAATTTAAATAGTACTAGAGAATGTAAATCAGGAATGCACGATCTTTGATTACAACGAGGAGTATCGAATAACTATTTGGTGATGTGGTGAATCCTCTTTTCTTCCTCTGTCAGTGATGCTACAATCTTACTCCAAATCTCGCATTTGAAAACTGTAGCAACAGTCTTATCACCCTCTGTTTTAATTGTTGTACTCAGATTCAAATCATCAAAGTGGAACCAATAGACCTTATCTTCACACTTCTTTCTTCTATAGATACTTCTTGGGTCAAGAATGAGCATTTGTTCAATGGCCTCTCTAACATCTATCCAATTCTTATATCCAAATTGTTTTTCAATATCCAATTCGATTGAACATTCTTTAATTTGAGTAATTGCTTCCTCAGTAAATTCTACACTATTAATATGTCCCACAACTGGATCCAAATCAATCCATTCAGGTTCTTTATATTCAACCTTCTTCTCATCATTGTTTTCATATCCAGTTGCCTTTCTTCCATAAATATCAACACCACCAAATACTGAATCATATCTTGAAATATATGGTTTAATATCTAGAACTGGTGTTCCATCAATTAAATCCACTCCACTCAATAATAATTCACCCTTTTTCAAATCAACTTGTTCAATAGTGGCCAATGTTAGGCCAATTGGATTAGGACGATGAGGAGAACGAACAGAAAACAATCCAACCTTCTTTCCATTCAATCGGGGTGGTTTAACTTGTGGACGAATCAAGCCTTGTTCTTCTTCACTGTTATTATTATTGTTCTGACTATTATTATTATTATTATCACTATTACTATCGTTTGTAGTATTGTTAGTAGTATTGTTCTGATGAATTGTATTTAATTTCTCCATATTATTATTATCATGGAAATAATAAACAAGCCAAACATGAGAAAATTGTTCAATTCCCATCAGAGAGTGATGTTGATTGTTCATGGCAAATAGAGGTGATTGAATCTTGAGACGTCCTCTTCCGATTGGTGCCAAGGCTCCTTGTCTTGGTGTGGCATTCTTGAATTTATAACAAGAGTGAAAGATACCTATTGGTTTCATTTCAATGGTCATGGAACGAATAGTGTCCCAATCTTGATCCGAAGTTTGTTGTTTTTGGTTGTTATTGTTTGCATTGGAATTATCAGATGATGATGATGATGAAGGTTCACTATGGTTGTTGCTTTCAGACATTTTTTTGAATTTCAAAATCTTTAAATTTATTTAATCATTACTCTATTGTTTTTATTTAAATATCAATTTAATTATTATTTGCATGCAAAATCGATTTATTCACATTCACAAATGCACAAGGTCAACCTAGGAATTGCATTCAATTTTTCTAATTAGAAAATAAATCGGTCCATGATGAAACAGTAGCAACAGATGGTGTTTTCTTCAGAAAACTAGTTGCTGATGGTTCTGTTGATTTTCTACAGGCAACACAATCCAATGGAATGATAACATTGAATCCCATTTCGGTCATATTGAGAGCAGAGGTCTTTACACATGAATTCGTTGTGACGCCCAACAGAATAATGAACAAGTTCTTTCTATGCTTATATTGAGAAAGGAGTTTGATGAATGCATCCTTTGGAGTTAGAATTTGCTTTGAATCATCATCAGTAGTGCTGACAATTGTCTCACATTTGATCAAATCCAATATAGAATTAGTTGTCTTGACTACTCTATAATCAAAACAATCATCGGGAATGATGCATTCTTGTCCTTGCTCTGTTACACACAAATCTTCCAATCCAGCTGATTTGAATTGTTTGTGTTTATACACAGATTGGCAACAGATAGAGTGATGAACTGTAATGTTTTCGGAAGCTTGATCCTTGACATAATTCAAGCACTCCAACACCTTTTCCTTTACATTGATGATATTACTCACATCATCATATCCAAAAGCTTTGCAGAAGATTCCCTCCTCACAAACAAAATCTCTGACAATATCTATCGTGATGAAAATGTACTCCTTTTCAGACATTTTTTAAGTTACTAATTTAGTTGGCAGCGGTCCAACTAATGGATCTTCTTAGTGTTGGGTATGCATCCTCAATTGGTTCCTCATCTAATAATTTATCTAAATTTCTCATGGACATGCTGTTGGTAGTCTTTCTCTTGCTACTTTGTTTTCCTCGAGAAAGCAAATTCGTCTTGGCAGCTACTTTACTCTTCTCGAGTGCTGCTTTGAGTTGTCTGACTTTTCTGAAACTAATATCTATGGAATTGGTTTCTTCATTATTCAATCTGATTCTCTTTCCATTCTGTAAGACACAACAAACAAAATATAATTCATCGAATTCATTTCCACTTCCTTCCTTTTCAATGTCAAAGCTGCTAATGTCATTAAAGTCAATAAAATCAATCTTTTCATCAGTGTGAGGCAATTTGCCAATGTGAATATTTCTGTACACTAGGGTATTATCTGGTGATGATTCATGATAGTAGGTTACTTGATTTGGTACTGGGCTAGAAATATCAGCCTCTTTTGGAATAATACCCTTGTAACAGATCGTTCTATTACCACTAGTGTAGAGACGTTTCTCAATTTTACATGTATGATGATCAAATACCAGATATCTGGTCAGACTTTGCTCTCTTCGCTTCTTCTTGTAGTATGCATAAATCCTGTAGAGAGCAAATGGAATGGCAATTAATAAGAGTGGTGGAAAGATGAATGATCCAAGTACAAAGAGTAATGAATCAATAATAACTGATGAGTCCATTCTCTTTGGGCCTTGCAATCCTAGACAAATATTGTTGGTTCCCATCTCTTTAACAATAACAAAAGGCATTCCTATTCCTAAAATTTGGCCATTCTTTCTATCATAAAAATGTTCCAATTCCATTTTCATACTGTGTGATTTGATTGTGTCTTGATCCTCTTTGGTTGGTGTTACTGGGTGGTAGAATGGTTTTTCTCCCAACTCAATGATTGATTCTTCATCTTGAGAAATTTCATTACTATGTGTTGTAAAATCTTGTTCAAAATAATTAGCAACTGGATCGACTATTAAAGCCTTTTCCTTATTAGGGTTACGCATAATGAAAATATTCTTTTCATTGCCAACCTGTGGCAATACATCAAATGATTCTCTACGTATTGTACTATTATTTACATTAATGTGGTTGTGGAAAGCCTCCATAGATGAAGATTTCTGTAAATGGTATTTATCATCTATTACTGGTTTAGTTTTAAAACTTAATAATTTTTTTAACCATTTTCTCTTTTTGTTAATTGGCTTATGAACGTAAACAGCTGGGAAATGATCATCAAAATTGCCATGTAATTCATCTTCCAAATCCAAAGTAAATATTTCATTGAAAATCTTGTCGAATTCCTCTGAATTTCTTCTCATTTCCTCAATAAAATCATCCTTTTCCTCAACGACCAAACTTTGAGACCTTCTATGATTTGATGATGGTGAAGGTTTTATGGGAGTTTTATCTTGACTTGTTCTCTGACTTCCAATACTCGATTTTCTAGATATTTTCCTACTTGGTGTATGGTCCATACAGGACAATGAATTTGCTTTATGATTCAAGTAATTTGGTTCCGACTTGAGATCACTGATGGATTGTAACCTAGGTTGTTTAAATGTAGATTGGCTATTTTCCTCTTCCACAATATTATGGTTAGTAAAATCCTCCATATTCGCCAACATCATCACAATTATTCAATAATGTACTTGTGGTGACAAAATAATTAAATTATTCCTACTATTGAAAGCAAAATTTCTTCTAAAATCCTCCTAGCAACCAACTTCTTGCGAAAATATACCCCAAAGCAATCCCAATCACCAGAACAACCTCTGTATTGGATATCGTTTATCCTCCTTTCTTTGAAATATTTAGTGGATAATAATATCACCAATGCGTTGAAGATTGTGTTTTAAATGTTTTAAAATGATTTTTTTTAGAAGAAATTTTGCAAGAGAGAGGAGATGAGCATTTCAAAGTTTTCTGCTAACAATAACCGATCCTGTTTCTCAATAAATTGAAAATGAATTAGAAAATATCTAATTCCAGGCGATTGGTAAGAATCGTTTCTAAGAGGTCTAATGGGTAAACTGATCGGTTGTCATTATTATTGTAATAATTATCAAATAGAATAATAATTCAACTAGTTCACAAATAATAATGATATATAATCATAACGAGTAGAAAATTATAATAAATTAATTGATTATCTCTTTATCAGAGTTACATCTTCATTTACAATTTTGGTACAAATGCAGGCCATAGTGCTTGAATTTCTTCTTCACTATAAACTCTATTTTCTTCTCCTAGCTCTTTAGCAATGTAAGTGAAAAATCTTCTTCTTGTTTCCTCACTATCTGGTAAATTTACAAAATCTGGATGTTTCAATTCGTAACATCTTTCCAATACACGATAATGAATTAGGTCAGCTCCACAAACTTCTTCAACTTGCAAAGTCAACTTGTTTAAATCAATGTGATCTCTCTTTACAATATAAACATCAATAAATTCATTATCCAAATAAGTTCCATTATTCAAAACCAATTGTACTCTAATGGTACCAAACTTGTCCAATTCTTCTATAGTGACATCAGAAATACCCAATTCTTCTTCAATTTCTCTAACACTTGCTTCATCACTAGATTGTCCAAAAGAAATATGACCAGCAGATGAAGTATCCCATTGATTTGGATGATTTAACTTGTTTGGTGATCTTCTCTGAACCAACAATTTGCCAGTGCTTGTTTCCAACACCCATGTATGAACAGTATTATGCCAAATACCTTCGGAATGAATTTTAGATCTTGGTTCCCCTCTTCCTGTTGGTTCTCCAGCACTTGTAAAGACTTCAATTAATTCATTATGAGAATTAGTAGTCTTTTCTTGATGATCTTGAGACATTTTTTTATTTAAATTATTTAAATTATGAATATTTGTGTGGTGAACTTGAAATGATTGATTCTTATTGTCAAATTGAATGTTGTTTGATTGGGCAATCAATTTGTTTGTGTGATGGAATATTTTCCGATACCTTTGGCTTATTAGCATTTAGTTTATTTTTTAATCTCAACAATTATTTAAATTAAATACTCTCTTTGACTTTCACACAAATTCAAAACATCATTTCAAATATAAAAGAGGAACGTGAGATGTCAGACTTTCGAGAATTTAATTTTGCTTATTCAAGAGCTTGTTAAATTGTTTGAGCAATTTGTTCAATTTCTTTTGAGCTTTCAAATGCTTGGCAATTTCCTCAGTGAAAAGTAAATTATCCAAACCACCTGGAGAACGACCAGTAATTAAATTGGTAGTACTTTTCACCACTGGAACATCCAAATACTTGGCACCTGCATTTTCCAAATCAATAGCAATGGAAGGACTACCAGTCAATTGCATTCCAGGTTTAATCAATTTTGCATTAATCAAAACTGTAGATCCAGAACAAACAGTAGCCAATAATCTTCCACTAGCAGCTTGTTGTCTAATCAATTCCATAGCATCTCCATCATTTCTGACAACAGTTGAAGACCATATTCCACCCACCACAATCAAGGCGTCATACTTTTGAGAGAGAGCTTGTTTGAAATCAAAGCTCCTCTTGGCATATCTGGTTACTCTAACAAATTCACAACTAGCAATTTTTCCATCCTTTACCCACCATGGTCCAATAACATCCAATGTGGCATTACGAGCAGCAAAATAGAGATAAGGGAAGGTCAATTCGCATTCTTCAAAACAATGAGAAGCAATCAAACCAACACGATATCCAGTAAATTCACTTGGATTTTTAACAATAGGCTATTATCATCAATATCGTTCAATAGTAATCATTATTATTGGAGCGAGTTCAATTATCCAACACAATCAACTCTATACTTACTTGTGTTTCGTTGTATTTCATTCCTCTCAAGTCTAATTCATCTTCTTCCTTCAATGATTCAATCAACGGAAACAAGTGATCAATATTCTGAGCCTCGACCATCACATTGATCATCACAACAATAACCAACAAGAGAACTATCATGACACTCATTCCAACACCAACTGCATGTCGCACCATTTTTGTTTGTTTTTTTTGAATGTTGTTTGTGCATGTATTCGATATGGAAAGTTTAAATAGCCTCAATGATGATAATAATCAGAGATGTTAGATGTTGAAAGGAAAGTGCTCACGCAGTATGTGCTGGAAATTCCAGATGACAGTGACCATGTGACCATCAAGATAATGCTGACGATTACTTTTCCTAATATGTAGAAATGGATTTGTATGGATTTTAGTTATGAGATTTTTGTGAGAATGGATATTATTTGATGTTTACAATTTGCTTCTACATATTCCATTACTCTCTACATTCTACTAATTGAATAAAATCTTGAAGATAAAGATTAAAAAAATGGTGAAATAGCTCATTTATTGGTGACTTGATTCCATCATCTTTATCTTTTCCAATAATTGAGAAGAGTCAATTCTATTTTGAGGATCTTTCTCTAAAGTCATAATTACAATTTCAATCAAATTATCCGAATACATTCCACTTTGACTCATATTATTTCTTAGAATCTCCTTAACACTTGTAGAATCTTTACAAAGGTGCAATTGACCAACAGAAATAGAACTATCCTTGGTCATTATTTGATAAATAGTTACTCCTAATGAAAATATATCAGTATTAAATGAATATTTAGATCCCATTGCAAGTTCAGGACTCATAAATAATGGAGTGCCTGCATATGAGTTATTTGAAGATCCTTGATTTTGTTTAGCCATTCCAAAATCAGCTAAAATAACCTGAATTGAATTATCATGGACTGATTTGATAAATATATTATTTGGTTTAACATCTCTGTGAATGGATTTCAATTGAGTGTGAACATAATGAAGAGCTGAACAAATTTGATTCATAATTTGAAGAATGATTGCTTCCTTACAAGGTTCATTTGATTTTGAAATTAAAGAACATAAATCTCCCTGTTCATAATACTCCATATCAATGTATATCAAATTATTTTTACCCACAAAAATGTCATTCACATGTAAAATGGTTGGATGTGATAAATTCATTAGTTGGGTTCCTTCTTTCATTGCTAAATTCAACTCTTCAATGTTAGCATATTTGAGTGTTTTAAGGGCTCTAATCGAACCATCTTGAATATATTTAACTTTATAAACTAATAAGGAAAAGATTCGAATAAAAATATTTCCAATAAACTTACCAGAACCAAATCCTCCTCTTCCTATTCTTTCCAAAATCTCATATCTATTAACAGGATCGTCACTATCATCATTTTCATTCATTAATCCTTCCTCTATTGAAATGTTATTAGTTTTAAACAATTGTGGTTGTTGATAATCCAACAATGATTGATTCAATTCAATATTTGTTTGTTTTGGTTTTAAATTATCATAAACTTGTTGGATTTTAACTGAAATAGATTTTCTAAAATAATAAATCAAAATAATTAATACAATTACAATAATCATAATACCCATAAGTAATATAACTAGAATTGGTGCAATAATGACAGCAGTTCTTGATTCCCAATCAATTCTATTCGAACAATCAATTCCATAATGATCATTATCACAAGTGCAAATATTTGGAGTTTTGCACTGTCCATAAAAACATCCATTTGGACATTGTGTCAACTTTCTAATAGCATAATTCCCTGCATCTACTATATAGATATCACCACTTGAGCTAACAGCAATACCTTCTAAAGAAGAAAGTGGAAATGGATCAGTATTGGTATATTTCAAAGTTGTAATTGTTCCATTGCTTAATATGATTCGAATAGAATTGTCACTTGTAACTAGAATGTCATTCGTTACTGGATTGAAAGCGATTGATTTTGGAGAATTGAATTTAGAATTCTTTGCCAAAACACCATCTTCATATGATGTACCTGATCCTGCAACAGCTATTCTTCCTTTGGTTGTCATTTTGTAAAGTATTGAATTGGAAAGAAAATAAAATTCACCACTCTTTGGGTTGACTGCAATATAGTCAATAGATTCACTAGAACCTGAATTTTTTGTAATTACGCTAGTAATTGTTCCATTTTTGAATATTTTCCTTACAGCTCCCTTGTAATCATCCAAAATATAAAGTTCACCTGTTAAGGGATTTAAGGAAATTTCAGTAGGATTGACCAGCTTGGAATCTACTGCTAAAATACCATCTACAGACCTACCATACTCTCCATTTCCACAAATTGGAACAATTCTACTGTTGTTTACCATGACAATTGCAGGATAATTAGAATTTGCAATGAATAATTCATTCAAATCATTGATTGCTAATCCAACTGGATTGCACAATTTAGCTTGTGTTGCAACATCTTCATCTGACATGTAACCACAGACACCAGTTCCAGTCATTGTTGAGATAATTCCTGTTCTTAATGATATCCTTCTTACAATGTTAAAATATGTTTCACTAAAATACACATCTTCATTTGAGGAACTAACTGTAATTCTATTAGCATTGAGAAGAGAAACATTTTGAACAGGACCGGAATAGGATGGATCTAACATTTCATCTTCAATTCCTGCAATTGGTATAATTTTAACTTTTCCTTCAATAATTGATAACTTTTTGATTTGTCCAAGATTTCTTGAAGATTGAGTAATGTAAATCTCATCTCTATAAATTGTAAATCCTGATAAATAAATAACTGTTACCAATACAGTGGAAGTGTTGGTAACTAAATTGTAAGAAATAATAGAATTGGTCAATCCAAAAAGAACTTCTGTATCAGATTTGAATGTAATGTCAACAAAATAATTATTGGAAATAAGCAAACTGTTTCGTATTACTACAACAGTACCGTTTGAAAATACTCTAAATATTCCCTTATTTGAATAAATCATCAAATCTCCAGTATTCAAATTCATTGAAAAAGATTTCAAATCTCCAAATGTAGTATTAAGGGCCATACCAAATGTATTAACTGTACTATTTTGCTTTGAACCTGCAATTGTTGTAATATATCCATTGGAAACCTTTCTAATTAGTCCATTATATGTATCAGCAAAATAGACATCTCCCTTTGAGTCAACTTGAGCATATTTCGGATAATTAAGATCTGTTGCGGTTGCCAATCCATCACCATTGTAACCTCCTTCTTGACGGTACGTATTTGGAGAGATGGGATTTAAAGTTGTTCTACCAGTTCCAGCGATGGTAGAAATAACACCATCAGACGACACCTTTCTAATTCTATGATTGTTTATGTCACATATGTACACATCTCCATTCATTGGATTAACAGATATACCCAGCGAATATGACAGTTGTGCATGAATTGCCAACCCACCATCACCACTAAATCCATAACTGGTCTCAATTCCAGCAACCGATGGAACAAATAATCCATCAGAAGTAATTTTACGAACAGTTCCTCTACCCAAAGTTGTATACATATCACCATTGGCAGAGATAGCCAATTGACGACCAACATAATTGTCAAAGATAATAATTTTGGCATGGATGGCTCTTGTTTCGTTCAATGTTCCACCGATAACAGAACTAGTGTAAACAGCTTGACCGGAAACGAAAGTAATATTAGTAGTAGTGGAAAGAATAATCACGAGCAGAAGAAACAAAGTGAAGAAATGATGAATACTGCTGAAGTGTTGTTGGGTCATTGTTTTTTGAAAAGCTACAAATGTCAAGTGTGAGAAATTTACACGTCACAAAAAACCTTGCCTTGATTACCCAAAATTGCAAAACGTGATTCTCTTTAACAGGAATAATAATTTTGGCGGGAAATCTTATTATTTTTGCAATGAAGTTTCTCACTTGTAATTAGTAGTAGTATATTTAATGGTTGAATTCGTTAAGTGCTGCATAAATTAATGGAAATGTTGTTTTGAAGTAATTAATAACAACATTATTAGCCTTACTGAATAGAATTACAACATCACTAGTTGTGACTTTTTCCTTATATTGATTAAATAATTGAATATTCTCAAAAGTATAGTCAAATACTATTCTCAGGCTGGGATCTTCAAATTCCTTACCTTCCTCACCAGAATAAATATTTTGATCTCTTATTTTCACTAGAAAACGTAATCGTTCTTTCCATTGGGAGTACAGACTTTTGTATTTAGAGCTTGCAGCACTGCTTGAATATTATTAACAAATATCTGGTTTTCATTTTGGATTTCTTCATCCGTATCTATGTTTGGTTTTAACTTTTTAACTTGGTTGACTATATATTCTAAAGATTCGACAGTAGAACGGGTTTGTCCTCAATAGACCCGAAATCAATTGGACGGGTGAATGCTGTGTTGCTAGTATTCAAATAGAATAGAGAATGGCTCTAACCAGCTCCACTTAGAGCTAGTAACACAAATATCTTTGATTCTTTCGTTTCTTGGATTTCCTCTGCACTAAATTCGTGGATGGACACGTTACAATCTTGTGAGGTTTCATTCTTCTCACGTTCTTCATGAGTATTGTATGGTTTATCGAATTCGATTTCCATATAAGTAAACAAATCAAGAACCGATACTTCTACAATGATGGTATGCTCACAATCAAGATGTTTTTTAAACCACCACCCTAAATACTCGCAATCATCAATTAATCCAGACAAACGATCATCATAATATGAGGTAATATTTTTTCTAATATTTGGAGGATCATTGTATCATCTTACCAGTACATGAAATTAAGGCAAAAAATGAAAAATTTGAGTTTTGTTTGGTTTATGATCGTCGTACTGATCATTCTATTCACCTTTGTACCGATTGAACATGAGGTGGGACACAATTATTTTGAAATTTATGAAAAGGGAGATTATTTTAAGGTGTTGAGCAGTGTCTTGTTTCATCGGAATGTTGTTCATCTTCTTATTTGCTTGTATGGTCTCTGGTTATCAGGAAAGCTCTTCCAAAGAAGAGAATATTCATCTTTCACAGTGATTGCTATCACGATCAGTCTATTGATGGTGAATGTCTGCATTGATTTGATTTTCAAAAAGATGTTTGCAGATCCATCGAGAAAGATCTTCCAACATCGACACATGCTCGGTTTTGGTAATATCATTTTGGGCTATCTCTCCTATCTTAAAACTAGATCAGAAATTGAAATTGGTTTCGCAGCATTTGCATTACAATTTATCAGTGGAGACAAGACTAGTTTGCTATTAGGAATTTGCTCTGGATATATACTTGGAAAAATAGTAAGAAAGTATAGAAGTTTGAGAATGGAATTTTGAAAATGTTTATTCACATGAATAAATTAACTTTGTATGATAAAGAATGGCTTCTCCATCTGGTGATGATTGTAAAGGTTCCTCATTGTGTGAAGTTTCTTCATTGACACGTCTCAATTGTTCATACAGAATATTGACTGAAAGAGCCATAGTTCTTGAAATGAATGAAACTGACATGAAAGTAAACAACTTGATAAGGTTAAGGCAAAATTGGAATGAGGAAATGAACTCGATTAAAATTTCAGATCCACACTTGATACAGAAAGTAGGAGTGGTAGATCCAGTTTTGGATTCAACTTTTTCAATGTTAAATCCGTGCTTTCGAATATAGTCGTAGGCAATTCTCTTGGAAATAATTTTCTTTGGAAAGACTTTGTCTAATTCTTCTTGACTGTATCGGTTGATATGTTTTTGAATGTATTTAGGATAACTCTTTAGAATGGCAACTGATTCCAGGCATTGTTCTCTATTATTGAATACCCATTCAGATTCGAAATATTGGGCACTATTCAATTCTATACTTTCCTTTTGATAAACAGCATACCAATGAGCGAGTATTAAAGGAGGACAAACCAACATGGTGGCCATTCCAAAATTCTCAGACGAAACAAAGTCCATTACACCCTTGCTTAGTTTGCTCTTTTTCACAATTGGTTGAGCTGGTTTGTAATATTGAATATTACCAGCAGTTTTGGCAAACTTGGAATACTTATTTACATGAGTGACTTGTTTACACTCCTTCCAATCAATATAATCCTTCAAATTCTTCAAATTCATTGAAACATTAGTTCTTTCAAGTTGTGAGTTGGTTGACTTTTTCTTTGAATAGACATTCGAACAAGCAACATATTGCCAATCTTGATCAAAGTCAACTTGTTCCAAAATCCATTCTCTCGATTCAATATCAATCATTCTTAATCCATCTTGAAAAAGAAGACACATCCAATCTTCCTCTTCCCTAACCATGATATCTGAATCGTTGAGAATTGACAAATCCTCAAAACTGTCACCACTTTGTACAAAGTTGGAGTTTGAACTATTCTTTTGAATTGGCATTGTATTACTTAATTCTTCAAGAGAAACTATTGACGAAACAGCAGATAAACTCTCGTTACTGGTAGTATAATAGAATGATGTTGATGATGATGCAAAACAACTATCGTTGCAGTCTTCTTCTTCTTCGGTATTAGTTGAGTAAGAATAACTTGTTGGTGATTCTACTCTATAGTCATCAAGGCAATTTTCTTCAGTTGATATTGTTGATGATGAATAATTCCAACTCTCTGATGATGATAAATAGGAGATTGGTTGTAGATGAGCTGATGATGATGGTGATGATGGAAATTCTTCCATGCTACCTATATTACTTCTATTGTTAATGCTTCCATCCTTATCAGTGAAGGGAATGATTCGGGTCTTATTAATAGCACGAGTGGTACGACACTGATAATTATTCTCTTCCTGATGATGATGATAATGGTAATTAAATTCTTGATGATGAGCATCAGCAAAAGTTTCCGAGGTGTTACTATTAAAATTAATAATATTCGAAAGGGAGTAGTACTCTTGATGAGAGTGGTCGATATTTGACCAGTTTTTGGCTGGTGATGAATCCACTGATGTTATTTCTGGATAATTATGCATTTGAAAATCACCGAGAGTGATAAAGGCATGAATGGACATTTCAGAAGTGTCGCTGGATTATTTAACTCTTTACTGAAAGGGTTGTTTTGCTATTTCAAATTAGTCCAAGACTACAGTAATAATAAATTGTAGTAAAGGTAATTAAATTAATTAATAGAAGAAGGTTAAATATTGAGATGAAGAAGAATGCAGAAGATTTTGTTAGTGACAGTTGAGTTATTATTTTTGTCAGGAAGATCCTCTTCAATGGAAGTCCTGCATTTGATATTTGAGATCATACCATTGTTCCCAACTTCCTAGATAATGAAATAGAGTCACAGAGATATGAACTAACTTGGTTTATTGTCGAACATCATTGATTGTTACCACAAGGCATCAGCGTTTGGATCTTCATTTGTAACTTTCTTCGTTCCATCTGTTTTGATAAATCTAAAGGTGAGACTCACTCTTCTGTAATTTTCATCCCTTATTAATGTTTCACCAGTGCTTGGGACGTAGACTTGTTTCATATGGGTAATTCCATGTTTCCATTTGAATCTGGAATCGTCTTTCATTACAAATAAACTTCTTGGTTCGAGTAGAATCTTAGTTTGAATATTCTCATTGGATGCCAATTTCAGAACCATGTAAATTGGTTTGTTGAGTGAAACCAGTGTGATGATATCTCCAAACGGACCAGGATTATCAACATGACTACTAATTCCCTGTGTTCCAATATATTCATTCACAAGACATTGTGTTGGATTTCCATAATCAGTCTTGTACAGTCCATCCCGTTCCACAAGTCTTTCAATAAGCCAATCAAATTCCTTCAAATCCAAATGTTGATAATTGGAAGAGCTCTCATTAACTGGTTGCATTGTTGGAAGATTATGTCTTGTATGATAATAGGTATAGCCATACATTTGTGTTCTTCTACAAATTTCATGGCACCATGCCTTAGAGTCAATTAATTTCATAATTCTCTCCTCTTCCTCTTCCGAAATGTAGTTTTTAATGTAGATTGCTCCAGGAACAACAACCTTTGGATTGGTAGAAAATAATTCCTTACATCCTGTTAGGGAGTTGTATTCAACCATGTGTGGCTCAACTATTGTGCTAATACTATTTGATGGAGTTGAAGAAGTGCTCATTGATGATGAATCATCACCTCCACAACAACACTTTTCTGTGGATGATAAAGTACTCTCGGTTGTTGCCATTTTTTTTCCTATTCGGGTAATTTTTAAACCACATGGTAAAGGAAGGTGCATTTTCAAAATACTTTGAAGATAAATTGAGATTGAAACAATTGTTTTATTTCATATTATTTTAGCACACTTTGGTATTTATTTGTTTCCTTCACAAAGGTAACAATTATGAAATGAGTTGGTTGAAATGGAGGTATATTCATCAAAACCTCTCAATTCTTCTGCTATTCTAATTTCCTCTTCTCAGATTGACCAATAAATGACCTCTATCAAAAAAAAGTTAGAGTTTGAATTGCTGAAAGGACATTTTTCCACAAATGCCTTAATATTACTGTGAAATGAAGCAGACTTGGCCGAGTGGTTAAGGCGACAGACTTGAAATCTGTTGGGGAAACCTTCGTAGGTTCGAATCCTGCAGTCTGCGTCTGAAATTTTGATTTTATGCTATTCCTTCAGTAAAAAGCAAGAACTGTTTACTTCTAATGAGAGGAAAATTGTTCCCATCCAAAATGATTTTCAGGTCTTCATATCACGATCCGCAGTCTGAATCTGTTGATTGAGGAGTATTATTTTTGAGAAATGTTTTTTCACATTTGGCAAATTGATTGAATTTTTGTGTTGCAGGAATATTCCGGAACGAATCCCTTAATACATACCTTGCAATGAGAAGCGGTCTTGACCGAGTGGTTAAGGTGATTGACTAGAAATCAATTGGGGCGACCCGCACAGGTTCGAATCCTGTAGACCGCGAAAATTTTTTGACAGTATCTGATATCGAATTTACTTTGATTCAAAATTATTTTATATTAAAACTCAAATAATACAACGACAGGAAGGTGATCTGAAATACCAGAAGCATCGGAATCAATCCATGATTGTTTGAGATATGGCTGCAATTCAGTATTACTAATGACATAGTCAATTCGAGTGTCGAGTCTTGAAGAACCAGTTCCTTTCTCTCCCTCAAATATGATATCTGGATTTAAAACTTTCCAACAATCCACGAGTGGCATTTTTAGTTTAGGTTCGTCAGCTTCTTCTGTGGAGTGACTTTCTGGTGTTGTTGGTTCATTAAATAATAGGGAGGTAACTTGGGTATCTGGAGCTTCCCAACCATATTGAATTCTCTGCTTAATGAGATAATCCCAAAACTTATCCGTATAATCATCCATTCTCATTGAATTAAAATCTCCAAGAAGAATGAAATTCTTATTCTCATCATTTGGATAATCCACCAATTTCCTATCAATAAAGTGTTTCATAAAAGACAAGACTCTCTTCAATTGTAACACTCTCTTATTTTCACTCACATGATCCAAATGAGTCACAAATACATTCCTCACCAATGGATGATCAATTTTAATACCAAGTACTGATCTTTCACCTCTTCCAACATCCTTCTTTTCCTGAAATAGAATTGGATATTTACTCAGAATAATATTCGATTCATAATTAGTGGGTCCAGATCGATATTGATAGGGCCGAGCCACTTCCACCTCCTCAGGTAATGATGAATTCAATGCATAAACCAAATCTCTCAGAGGATGAGAATACTCGCTATCTTCATAAACTTCATTCAGGCAGACAATGTCGAAATTGTTTTTATGCAAATATTTGTATAATTCGGTGAGGTTACTCCTTCCGTATGCAGTGGAGAAGTGATGAACATTGAAGGAACAACAGGAGAGTAAATTGTTGGATTCTGGAGGTGGTGGAGATGAAGTTTGATCGAGAGACATTTTTTTGATAGAAGAAATCGGAACATGGTTGAATGTAATAATATTACAGTGTAATATTAGTACGTGGTTTACAAATTAGTATTTAAATATTGTTAAATATTTGTAATCTTTAATATTTATTAATAATTTAATAATTAATTATTATTTAAAAAAAATGGCAATCACCAAAGTCATCATACCTATTGCAGGTCACGGCACGAGAATGTTTCCTGCATCAAAAGTCATGCCAAAGGCTCTCTTTCCAATCCTTGATCCGAAAGATAAACTTTGCAAGCCTATTTTATTAATAATTATTGAACATGCAGTGGAGGCGCTACTTGCAGAACAACCAGAAATCGGATGGGATGATATTCAAGTTTGTATTGTCATGCAGGAAAATCAGAGGAGTATTATAGAGGAATTTTTCAATGCGCCTTGTGCTTTTTCTATGGAAGGAAAAGCAAAGGAAATTCAAGATTCGATGAGAATGATTGAGAAAATTTCAAAAACTCTGACTTTTATTGTACAGGAGGAACAACTTGGATTTGGACATGCATTGTTGTGTTGTGCTGATAAATTCATTAAGGAGAATGAGGCATTTATTGTCTTGTTGGGAGATCATATCTATACATCGAGGACTCAAAGTGGAAAAAGTTGTTTGCAGTATGCTGTTAGAGCTTTTAACAAGTTCAATAAGGCTATTGTCACATTGGATACCATTTCAGAAAAACATACGTATGCAAATGGTGTGCTAAAGATTGGACAAGTATTGGAGAAGGAGAGTGAGGTTGTTTATACGTCCATTCTGACTACTATTGAGAAACCGAACAAGATTCAATGTGAAAATCACAATCTCTATATAACAGAGGAGGAGTTACAAATGCTTGAAGTGGAGAGAACATGTAAGAATGAAAATGATGTTGTCTGCTATTTTGGCATTGACATTTTAACCTATGAAGTGTTTACCCATTTGAGAGAAAATTGGAAATGTGGAAAACTTCATAATGGTGAACTTAATTTAAGAGAAGCTATGTGTCCCACTATTGAACGTGGAGATATGGTTGGTGTTTTTGTTAGAGATGCTTCACGGCACGATACAGGATTACCATTTGAGTATTGGCAATCACTACAAGATTTTTACAATAATATCAAGAATAAATAGATCTAATTTATTTAGGAGATTTTCTATTATGCCAAAGATTGGGTTCTGTAGCATTAAAACCAGAAACGATTATGTCTACCTGTGTGGCCAGAAACAAGTAGGTAAGGGAAATAAATTTATAACACATTAAACTCAATTTTTGAAGTAAGTTTTACTAGTTGAAAAGGTTATTATAAACGTCATCAGAAGTTTCACCATCAAACAAATCTAAATTTTCTTGGTGATTGACCACTTCTTTTGCATCTTCGAATTGTTCAATGTAAAGTTGCTTGTGTGCAATTGTATCTTGTGGATTCAAAGTACATTTGAGATCGCAATTTTCCTTATTAAGACGATTGATCTGTTGGAACAGTTCTTGGATATTGTTAAAGTGAGCAAGAGCCATTTCAGAAATTTTAACATTGTAATGTTGATGGGTAGAAGCAACGGTATTGTCTCTGTCTTCTATTATGCCTTCCAATCGAATAATTTTGGCTATGAGATCTTCTTGAGACATTTGGGCAAGTTCAGCTGGGCGGGATTTATATACTACCTTTGGCTGAGAAAGAGGTTGACTATTTTCATGTGGAATAGGATTATTTTGAATGGTTGTGCTTGCTGATTGCAAGCTATTAGTGTTTGAATTATTTGCAAAAGCAAGGTCAAGTTGAGACACCAAATCAGTACTGGCTGCGTCTATTCCAGAAGATGAAGCTTCTCCTGGTTGACTATTGCGCTTTACTTTCTTTCTGGATTCAGAGGGATCAAGCTTTTCATTGGTAACTGGATAAACCTTTGTACAAACCAATAACTGCAATATTTCCTTGTTATCTTTCGTACAAATCCATAAAATCAATCGACATTTTTCACACTTCTTCATCACACTATGAATTGTCTTGCAACTCTTAATGTCCAAGGAGCCAGAAGATTTCTTAATATCTGTATCTCCAATAATCTTACAAACTTTGTCTTTTTGACTCTCATCAACACCAAACAAGAATATTTCCAAATTATCAATGTCTCCATATTGTGAAATTCCACTTTTTTTAGACAAGGCAAGTTTTCTTCTTCTCAAAGACACTCTATTTTGATCATTCTCAAATTCTTCAGTCTCAACCAAATTCGTCTTCATGATGATGTCTTCATAGATATCCTGAATAAAGGTTGCCATGTCCTTGTCTCTCTTCGGAGGACTTGTTGGTTTCTTCTCTGCAGGAATATCATCTAAAATATTGCAAAAGGTAATTCGTTCCTTCTCCACAAGCTGAACCGGTGTAGGGAAACTGTTGAAAAAGTCATCTAAATCGCTCGTTGTTGGCAACATTCTATTTTTTTTATGGGGACGTTGTGGCTTTTTCTTGTTTACAACAGTGGAACAGACATTCCGTTTTGCGGGTTTTGCTTCTTATGGGAACAATGAATTGTGTTAAAAATTTTACAGTTCAATTACAATTTATGGATCTAACTCGAATTTGAACAATATGATATAATTTTTAATTATACATTTGAAAAAGGTTCAAATTCAAAAAAATAGAAAAAATGTCACAAGATAACACGACGGTGGAAATTATTCAAGCACAAGAATTGGCGAAAGATATTCTGGATGGAAAATCATCGAGTTTTATGATAATAGATGTTCGAGATGTGGATCACAAGGGAGAATCAATTGTCGGATCGAGGAATGTTCCATATTTTAACAAGGATAAAGCTAGTAATTTGTTGAAGGAAATTGTGTTTGCCAATCAATCGAGACAAGTTAAGATTGATACTGTAATCTTCCATTGTTTTTATTGTACGATTAGAGGACCAGCTGCTGCCAAGCTATTTGCTGATACTATCAATGATGCTGCTGGTACTAGTACTGATTCAGAATCTTCTCTTCTGAAAGTGAAATATCTGGAAGGTGGTTGGGCTAAATGGAAACAATTATATGCTAAAAAACCTGCCAATCTCATTGTTAAAGTAAATAAAGATTGAACAGTATTGAAACTCCTAAGTTGATGAAAAGTATTGTTGATTTTTAGACAAGTCAATCACTCTATAAATTAAATTTCCAACCTTAACTCTAGCAGTTCCTTTGATAATCCACTTGACAGAGTGATTTGACTGAAGACTACTGAATATTAAATCAGAAATTGTCTTGATGACTGCTGGTGAAAGTGCCTGTTGTGTGAAATCAATTGAAATTGGTAAAGTATATGATGTTTCTCTCCAACCTCTCAAATTCAAACTAGTTCCATTATTTTCATAATTCCAATCAAATGGGGTTGATATTAAATCATATGATGTTTGAGCTACAATATCCTTGATAGAAATCTTTTCAATGCAAATATCGGTAAGTAGTGAATCTTGAATATTCATATTATAAATAATAAAATTCAAATTAAATCCTAAAATAGCATGTGGGCTATCAGTGTCTGTTCTGAAACTTGCGGTCGGTAATTTGGTAATTGACAATTGGTCAATATATACATATGGCGATCTAAAAACATAAAATATAACTATTGTAATAGAAATAAGTAAGGAAATTAAGAATGCCATTATTGATGCTGCAATACACATGTACTGCCATCTCCTCTTTCGATTTTTGTGAATCATTAATTGCATATTTGTACCATTACCAGCACCACCACTATTTACATTCAACACTGGTGGTTCCTTCATCATCACTGTATTATTATTATTATGCCAGCACCAATATTATTATTGCTCTTGATACTTCTCGATGTTGTATTATTACTAAGTGTTCTCCTGTGAAGAAATCTCCTCCTTCCTCCTAGATTAGGCTTTGCCACATAGGAAATCACTGTAACATTATCCTGTTGTTGTTGTTGTTGATGCTGTTGATCTCCAATTCCTCCATACGATTGTTTATTACCCATAGTAATTGGTGTTATGAGTCTTGATGAATCATCGGTGAGCGTACTCTCATCATCAAATCCTACCCGATCATCATCTAAATATTTCATTCTCTCCTCTTCATCATTGTTGGAAGACTTGATGAAGGCTCTGAGTTTATTCTTCTCAGCCTTGTCACTCCTGAAGGTAAAGAGTGTTTCATCAGCTCCCGTCTCCAAATCACACGATGATTCCACAACATGTCGATTAGGTGAAGGTTTATTTCCTTGTTGTTGTTGCATTTTTTCAAGTTGAGAACTCCTAGGATCTTGTTGGATTATTTATTGGTTGACTAACAATAAATTATTCGTCTTGTTGGAAAGATTCTCCTGTTGTTGGAATGTTAGTGAAAGAATCGAGAGAGGAGTGGTATCTTCTGGCTAAAGATTGAACCAGTTGAGCACAATTTGTCTTATCATCTACTCGAATGAATTGGAGAGATTGGATAACCTTTGTATTCAAATATGAAATATTTCTAACAATGTACCAAATAAGGTTTCTCTTGTGGAATTCATCAAGACTATAAATGAATAAAAAGTCCAAATCACAACTTGGGGCATTCAAAATTCTCATCACATAGGACAATTTTTCTATAACATTCGATTCATCAATAGGTCCTCTCAAAGTATTGAAATATTCTCTCTCATCTTCAAGCTCTGTTACTTGCTCAACTAGCTCCTTATCAGAGGAAAGTAAAATGAATTCACATGCTTTGAATAAATCATAGGATTCACAATCGATGGATAAAGTAAGGAAATCTACAATATTAGTATAATTGATTTCATGAGTAATACTTCTAGAAGCAATCTTTGATAAATTATTTTCCTTAAATTTGTGAGCCAGTTTGAAAAGTTCTACAAACTCATCAAAAGTAAGTTCTTCCTCATCTTCAATTTCGTCAACCTCTTCATTCTCTTCGGCAGTATTCTCAGAATTTTCTGGAGATTTTATCATTTCATTGTTCTCGTCATTTTCACTTGGTTCCTTTTCTTCATTTTGTTTGCTCTGTAAGGAGGATGAATTCTCACTTTCACTCATTTCTTTGTCTTCATTTTCGCTATTTTCTTCAACCCCTTCCAAATCTTCTTCCATTTTGCTTTCAACATACCTATCTGTTTGAAGTTTTAGATCATTATAGTAGAGATAAAAACCAAATCTTTCCAATACCAACTCTTTCTTAACCACTTCTGAAAGATCATAGCATGTTAAATCAGGGTTTTCAATAATAATCTTTCTGAAAAACTCAATTCTTGAAGCTAGAATAAATTTGTGAACTTTGATTTCAACCTTCTCATCTCCATCATTTCTGAAGAAGAGTGTAAAATCTTTTGTACTATCATCTTTCCACAATTTGTATAAAGTAGAACAGGAATTGAACGAATCATTGTACAGAATAGTGGTATCTTTCGACATTTCTCCATCTTCAATTCTAAACATAGCTTCAATTGCATGAACATAACTGTCAAGTAGTGATCCCTCAAGATCTTCTAAATCTGTGACCCCTCGATAAACATATTCAAAAAATTCATAAAGATTATCAAAATTAACACGAGGCAATTTCTCCTTAATAGTTTGTACGGAAATACCTTGCTTTGAATCACTCATAAAATCATTAAAAAAAATAGGACATCTTATTTTGATAAGAGGTGAATAAAGTCCCAATTTTCTTCCATCTTCAAATTCTATAAATGTGTCACAAACGATATTAGATCCTGGAATTTCTGACATGTCTCCTAAAAAATGGCAAATACAATCAGCTAGATGGTTGTTATCGGTAAGAGGATCATTATTTTCAAATCTTTCATCTACCAATATTTCCCTTTTCTCTATTGGTTGTGCATTATAGAAAAATTGTCTTTCAACTTGCACATCAGTTAGACTTTCTGGAGGGAATTGCGGTTTTGTATCAAATTTAAATTCACATTTAACATACTCACAAGGAGTTTCAAAATCATATGAACCATGACCGCCTGTGAAATGGGGTCTATGTACAAACTTTAAGGCATTCAACATGTCCTCCTCAGTGACAGTTTTTTCTGTATTTTTCAAGGAAATCCATTCAACCACACCTTGAATATATTCTTTGAGTTGTAAGAACGATTCAAAGTAGGCACCTGAATCTGCATGCATAACTGAACCTCTTCTCATCAATCTGGTCAAATCACGATAAATGCTATTGCTAGTTGGAAGTTGTGATTCCATACTAATTTCAAAATCTAATATGTGTTCAGCGCATGGAATGGCAATTGTCATTGATCCCCAAACATCATTTTCTGCGTTATCATCGTTCACAAAGTGTCCATCATCAGAATAATATTGTGTCACCAATTCTTGGTTGACAATAGGTTCTCTAACGTTTCTCTCCTCATAGAGGTCCTCTTCACCGTCTTCATTCAAGGTTAGTTCCTCTTCTGTCTCTGTGTGATCACTTTTAAGAAACTCAAAAGTGCTCGAAAGAGATTTTGCTACTGGGTCTATCATTTTTCTCTTGTAATGGTTCATTTCTTCAATATCGAACTGGGATATTTCCATAGGGTT
Organism: Naegleria gruberi; assembly: GCF_000004985.1. Lineage (NCBI taxonomy): Eukaryota > Heterolobosea > Eutetramitea > Acrasida > Naegleriidae > Naegleria > Naegleria gruberi. The sequence continues at coordinate 485,668 of NW_003163318.1, read as the reverse complement.
ATCCCACAAGGGATGCCCAACCATATAGTTATCGTTTTCAATATCACTGTCGGTATCAGTATCTGTATCCATGGAAAGATATCCTTCATCTTCTTCGTCTTGATTCTCTTTTTCTTCTTTTTCTTCTTCGTCTCCTTCATTATCATCTTCATCATCTTCATTATCTTCATGGTCATCGTCTTCATTCAACATTGGCTCTTCGTTTGCATCATTTTCACCTTCATTAAAGGTTGGCTCCACATTTTCCTTATCTTTCTCTTCAGAGTTGATGATTGTACCAATTGTTTCATTGGTTTCATTGTCACTTTCATCATCTCTCAGAGTAGAATCGTCTCCATTCAATACATAATTTAAATCTTCCTCAATTTCCTTCACCATTTCATTCTCTTTTGCAGTAACGACACTGTAAGTGTAAATATCGTGATCCATTCTAAAGCATGAGAAATTTCTATTATCAATAAAAGAGTCTATTACTCCTCTCACTGTCGCTCTGGCCATTAATTCATAAGATTTCTTGGAAACTCGGTTTAAAAGATACACAAGCTCGGTATTAATACAATTCAAAATAAATAAGGAAGTAGCCAATCTCAAATAAGAAACCTCAAGCGAGTGATGTTCTTGTGGTGTCTGATTCTTTTCAAACATGGTCATTGTTGTTTCAAGAATAAAAAGGAATGGATTGTGATATTTTGGCTCCAGGGAAAATTTCATATCGGCAAAAGGGCTTTCAGTATATTTCGTTTGTGATTCATCGGGCAACATTTCATCGAATAGATATTTGAAATAAAAGGCCTCATCATTCACAAAGCCATCATATTCTTCAAGTTCTTGTGTGGTGTAAACATATTCTTTGGATTCCTTGTCGAAATGAACGAAAACTGGTTCAGTGTTAGAGGCATTGTTCCATTGAGACTTTTCATGCACCTCCTTGATTTCTGTTTCGTCAAGGCTGTTTAAACGCTCCAGTCTTTCGTCTTCATTGTAATTATATCCTAAAGGATTGTGATTTCTATCCAAATGATAGGCAAAATCGTCGTCGTGGGTAATTTCCTCGTATTCCATTAAATTTTTCATTACTTGCTTTTCATTTTCGTCTAGGTTTTGTAATCCTTCTTGTTCATTATCATCGGCTAAATTGAGTTGTTTTTGAATTTCAACCAAGTTTGGTAATGTGTACTTTTTCCAGTTGTGAAGATTTTCTCTAAGAGTCTCTTCACTTTCATCTCCAAACATTATTTTTGCCTGTGAAATTTCATTGGCAGGACAAATGATTCTATTACTCTCCAACAAATCATTGATAAAATCTGTCGAATGGACCTGGATTTTAATCACCATCCTCTCAGCAAGATAAAGTGAAAGAGATTCAATCTCTTCCCTTCTCTTCAATACATCATCAAGGACATCTTTAATACTATTGGGTACAACTCCTCCGACCTCTATTTGTACAAGTTCTAACAAGAGATTTCTAGCCTTTCTCACGTGCCAAGTTTTAATAATTTCAGTTCCTTTAGAGAGGCTTGAAGAAAAATCAACCTCCTCTATACGATCATCGTACTCAATTTCTTCCTTCCGTGTTTGAAAATAATTTTTCAACCTTTTCGGAATCCTTTCTAATTGTTGTTGTTGTTCATGCTCAGAAGCATCATCATCCCTCGAGATAGCCTTTCTCTTGAGAGGATTTATTTGATTTTCTCCATCACCTTGTTCTTGATCGAGGCTAGGTGTGTTGTGCAGATTTTCAGTCATTTTTTTTTTAAGTTTTTTGATTTCCACATTTTGCTGGTAATACGTTCTTTTACAACAATTATTTCGAGCTGAGAATGGCCATTCTTTATTGAAGGGAAGGAATTGAAAAATCCAGTAAAATTTGATCAAGTTAATAATTTATATTGTAATCTAATTCCATTAGAATGATTAACAATAATGAGCGATGTTGTGTTAAAATGTTCTTTCTTCATAGTCACTTGATGACACAGTATGATGCCATGTAAACTGTAATAAGTCCATCAACTTCACACATCAATCTTGTCAACTTGACATAAATCATCATTTTTAACCCATCAAACTCAAACTGTATAAATACCTTTCCGATCTCATCTATCCTATTCTTCATAAAAAAAAATCAATCTATTCGAAAACATGTCCTTCTGTGAAGACGTTCAAGCCCTCGTTGTTGACAACGGTTCTGGTATGTGTAAAGCTGGTTTTGCTGGTGATGATGCTCCAAGAGCTGTCTTCCCTTCAATTATTGGTAGACCAAAGCAAAAGTCCATCATGGTTGGTATGGGTAACAAGGATGCCTATGTTGGTGATGAAGCTCAATCAAAGAGAGGTATCTTGACTTTGAAGTATCCAATTGAACATGGTATTGTTACCAATTGGGATGATATGGAAAAGATCTGGCATCACACTTTCTACAATGAATTGAGAGTTGCTCCAGAAGAACATCCAGTCTTGTTGACTGAAGCTCCTTTGAATCCAAAGGCCAATAGAGAAAAGATGACTCAAATCATGTTTGAAACCTTCTCAGTTCCAGCAATGTATGTTGCTATTCAAGCTGTCTTGTCCTTGTATGCTTCTGGTAGAACTACTGGTATTGTTTTGGACTCTGGTGATGGTGTTTCTCACACTGTTCCAATTTATGAAGGTTATGCCTTGCCACATGCCATCTTGAGATTGGATTTGGCTGGTCGTGACTTGACTGATTACTTGATGAAGATTTTGATGGAAAGAGGTTACTCATTCAACACTACTGCTGAAAGAGAAATTGTCAGAGATATTAAGGAAAAGCTCTGTTATATTGCTTTGGACTTTGAAGCTGAAATGAAGGTTGCTGCTGAATCATCCTCAGTTGAAAAGTCATATGAATTGCCAGACGGTAATGTTATCACTGTTGGTAATGAAAGATTCAGATGTCCAGAAGTCTTGTTCCAACCTAATTTCATTGGTATGGAAGCTGCTGGTGTTCATGAAACTACTTTCAACTCAATTGGTAAATGTGACATTGACATCAGAAAGGACTTGTACGGTAACGTTGTCTTATCTGGTGGTACTACCATGTTCGAAGGTATTGCTGAAAGAATGACCAAGGAATTGACTGCTATGGCTCCTGCCTCAATGAAGATTAAGGTTGTTGCTCCACCAGAAAGAAAGTACTCAGTCTGGATTGGAGGCAGTATTTTAGCCTCACTTTCAACATTCCAACAGATGTGGATAACGAAGGAAGAATATGAGGATGCCGGCCCAGGTATCGTTCACAGAAAGTGTTTCTAAATTGGCACTTTGTATAGTCAACTGTCGAGCTCTGTAAAAATAAATCTGTAAATTCAATGAATTTTTCAAAAATGACTTGATTTTCGGAATCTCCATAGTTTGTTTGGTAGGTAGGTGCTATAACCTTATTAAATAGTGAAGTAGTGATCGATAGGGAAGGCAACGATTAAAATTAGAGAGCTAGAAAATATTTCATTTTAAAAAAAAAAAAAAAAATTTGAAAATATTTTATTTACATTTTAAGGAAGGGTATTGAGTGGAGAAGGAGTTTGTAACAAAAAATATTTAGAGTTAAGAAGTAAATTATCTTGGTTGACCAAAAAAAAATTGTAAAAATTTTAATATTTTAAATTTAGTGTGAACAAGTGCCGTTCCCCTCAGAGAGGTCAGATTTTCAAGAAGGAATTGATATTTTTCACCAAAAAAAGACTACAGCACCACAGGTTCCCAAGTTGTCTCCAACCTCAGTACTGATGTGGCTCGACGATGCTTAACTTCTCAAATCGGACGGGATGAGGTGCATTCATCGTGATATGGCCGTAGCCATTCACTTTCTTAAATTAAGGCTTACCAATAGAGTCAACCTTGAAAGTTTCAGATTATTAGAATGTTTATTTCAGTTAGATTCATTCAACCATTCATTACCTTATTCCAAGAATATTGGTAAATAAACAAAACCAGTTATTAATAAAAGTGAACAACGTTTAAAGTAAGGAAGCCAATGTAGCACCAATGGATTTTGTAAGGTCTGCATTTTGAATCTCTGATTTGATCTTTTCAAAAGTGTTCAAATGTTTCATCTCTTGAATGGCCCTTTCTTTGCACTCTTCAACTTGTAAAATATTGGAAAGGGTTTCTAAACATACTCTAAGAAATTCATCACACAATCCAGAGTGTAATATTTCAATTACATTGAGATTGATTAGATGATTAATAATTTTATGGTTGCCACGGCAGCACAGAGTCTCTATGAAAGAAAACAGCCCAGGTTTGACAAAGAGATTATCATTAAATTTTGACGTTTCCAAAAAAAGAGGCGTTATTTTAGAATTCACTACCACCCCCTCGATTTGTTCTGCAGGTATACTTGAAAGTATATAGAATGCTTCTCTTATGAGTAAATTGTTTTCACTCGTAAGGAAAATGGATACCTTTTCCAATAATCCACTATTTAAGGCAATTTCTGTTTGAATAGTATTATCTGTACAAATATTTGAAATAGTACGAGAAGCAGGTCTGTATTACTATTGATGAGTAGAAAGAATCTATGTGATACTTACATTTGGTTATGTATAGAGCTGTCGGAGAGGAGTGCCACCAATTTTGAAATGGTATCGGATGTAATAACCAATTGATTAATTGCAGGTTCTACATCTGTTAGTAAGGAAAAATCCCAAAGAAAACCATCAGATATCTCAGATTGATGGAGCATTTTGGAAAGTATTGGGATTGCCTTTTCAAAATATTGTACAGGTGCTGTGGTGTAATTTCTCGATAATAAAATAGAAATTGAGTATGTTACTGCAAAAATTAATGAATATAATAAATTTTAAACACATACCATTTCGAATTCGCTCCAATTGATTATTGTTTGAATTAATAAAATTGATAAGTATGTCCAAATAGCCATGACTTAGCAATGTATCTCTGAACTCTATTATTTCGTGACTATTTTGATTAATGTTATCTAATGCCAAAATGGACTGATATTGCATTTCAGAATCATTACAAGCATTAACGAGCATAATCAATTTTGGAACACATCCTAGGTCTACAATATGTTGAACATACTCTATTGTTCTGCGGCCTATATTAGTAAGAGACCTCACAGATTCATATTGAAGTGCCAATAACTGTGCTGTGCTTATTCTATTTGTTATTGAGGAATCATCAATATGAAAATTCTCATCGCTTTGAATATTGAAATACCTTGAGACATATTTCACATCAAGAAAATCAACAAGATACTTTGTAATTCCAGCTTTAACAATCCATGAAAAGTGCAAATCTGTTCCAGCCGAAAACAATCTAATCATTTTTACACTTTCAAAAATTGTTTCATAATTATTAAATTCCATATTCATATATATTGCTAATCTTTCAATTTCAATTTCAGAAAAAGGAAGAACCACTCTTCTCAGCAAGAAATTTTTTGTTTTGAAATGTTTCAATCTTTGATGATCAATTAGAGCCTTCCGAGCTTGTTTTTTAATCCGATCCTTGCTGAGTCTGCGCTTTTCATAGTCGTCATTCAAAGTATTAACAGAGTTGAGGTCTTCTTGGCTAAGCATTTTTTTTTCTGGTTGTAAAAAGAAAAATCACAGTATTGAATTATCTATTTAGGTCAAGTGGGGTTACATCATTAAGACATTCGAAATAGTTTCAAGTTTATTTTTCTTGATGAATGTGAGTGTTACAATGAAAAAATTTCATGAAATAAATGATGAAATAGCAAGTTGTTAAATCAAGAAAATAATCAGTCATCTTCCAAAGCGGGATTTCGAAAATCATTATTGTAATCCCACGAACTTCCATTAAAATTTAATTATTAAAAAAATCACTCAACCTTCCTAATCATCTATCAACTGACCAATGGAGAGCAATTGATCACACAACAATGCGAAATTTAAATCTCATTAACATTGATGCATGGAATAAATTCCCTCACACCATCATCATTCCTTTTATAAATTATTCGAAACCATGTATTTATTATTCGAAACTTTTTACCATCATTCTAGTAATACTAGTATTTGTAAATAATTTCATCACTCCGATTAGTAGTAACACTACTAATACTATAATTAATGTAGCCTCTACAAACAATAATAATCCAGTTTTTTCACCCACCGAAAAACTAGATCATCAAACTCTATATCTTACTCCACGATACATGAAAGCAGGTATAAATTATGTCAAATATGAGGTGGATACCTTTACAGAGAGGAGGATTACAGATTGTTATTTTGTACAGAAGGGTAGATGTGCCTATCAGAAATTAAGTTATGTCTATGTTGCCGATACTCCAGATTCGGAATATATGGATTGTGTGATTGGATGTAATACTTTTACAAAAATTGGAAAACAAATAATTACAGATTTAACAACAAAATTATTGGATATTTATAATGAGGCCAATAACACAAAAATTCCAATTGCACTTGTTGTGATTGATATCTTGTTGGCAACTGATGTGCCGAGTGCATCTTGTACTGGAATAGTTGAATTGAACTTTCTTATGAAAATGTATTCATTAGATTACACGATCATTTACCAAATTCATGGAGAAAATAAGATTGTTAATTGTAATAATGCATATTTATTGCATTATACTCCCAATCCGAAAGTTTACATGATTTTTAATGGCATATCTCTTTATAATACATTTGTTTTGGGTTGTGTTGTGATCAGGGATGCTGTATTGAACAATACTACACTGAATAGTATTTATGAGTCTGTTGCGTTGATTAATGTAAATTCTAAAGGTCATCTCGGATTAATATTAGGGGATCCAACAGGTGTTGTCACAAGTGCCTTTTTTCACAATGTACAAGTGGAAGTGTTGAATCATTTGGTATTTAAAAATTTTAAAACCTTAATTATTAGTAATTCGAGTTTACCAATTCAAAAGAATGATGTATTCTCGTCCATTACGTCAGTATGGCTTTATGAGTCAGTACTGAGAGTTGGAGGATATTTATTATTTCAGGATGTGGATGAATTTGCAGCATATAAAGCTAGCATTGAATTGGTAGAATCCCCACGCGAAAATCTTCCAATTCTGAGAGTTTCATATTGTAAAGTTGCTGTCATTTTTGCAATGACTTTTGATAGATACATTGGAAAATCATCATTAAGAATTGAGCAGACAGCCATGGCCGCAATTTATGAAATGATTGTTTCTAATGGGATTGCAGGTATTGCTGGAAATAATGTCCAACTTAGAAATATTAGAAGTCTCGCTGTGGTAGACTCTGTGTTTGAGAATAATGTAGCAGACTTTAGCTCTCTCAGATTGAATCAAGTTTCCTCTGTCCTAATGAACAATGTTTCCTTTATCAATAACAGTGGTTCATATGGAGCTATTTCATTTACCAATGAGGAGTATACATATGGATCTCTTTCATATTTTACTGGGTGCTCCTTTATTAGAAATAGAGCAAGCAATGTGGGTGGTGGTGCCATTTATATCAGCTACACACCAGTATTGTTTTCAATGTGTCAATTCAAAGACAATTATGCAACAATAGGGGGAGCTATCTACTCTCGATATGGACTTCATTTGGAAGATTGCCTTTTCATTGGTAATAGGGCTCTGTATTCTGGAGGAGCTGCTCTGTCACATGATACCATGTCAATTGTCACCACAACATTCATAGAGAACTCAGTGGTATCAAAAGATATTGTGAATTGCAATAGAGAAATATGCAAAGGATATGGTGGTGCTATTTACTTTGATTCAAGCAATACTGGATCTGAAATTGAATTGGTTTCTAATAGATTTGAAAGGAATTCTGCTGTTTCTGGTGGGGCAATATCACTGAGAATCTTCACCCCAGACCCAGCTGCCAAGTTTGTCAATAACACAGTTATCAACAATAAGGCTGTCTATTCTGGTGGTGGAATTTTCTTCTCGCTAAATGACTTGGAGCTCGACACTAAAACCAATACAATTACAGGAAACTCTGCTACTAGTCATGGTAATGACATTTCCACACCAATTAAATCAGTTGACTGGGGACCAATATCAAGAGATGCCAAGCAAACTGAAATGACTTTATATCCAGGTCAAGCGTTTTCATTTACTCCAACCTTTACCGACTTTGTAGGCAATCAGTTTTTTACATGCAAGGAAAGTTTTGTCACTACAACTAACCCTGAGAGCTTTTCACTCTCAACTAGCGCAGATTTCAACAACATGTTTGTTACTGCTTCAAATTCCACATTCGTACCGACTAAAATTAGAGCCAAGCTCACTTTTTTAAGAACTAGTACCGAGTTGACCATCAACGTAATCCCCTGCCCAAATGGATTCAGTATTAACCAAGCTAACTATCTGTCACACTCATCTTCCTACATTTGTAAAGAGAATACACCTACTGATTATATAATCATTGTAGCTGTGTGCGTGACTATTGTAGTATTTGCTTTATCACTCCTTATATTGTCTCTAGTCATTTGTGTCTGTGTAAAGGCAGGAAGGAAGGTTCTGTATTGGGTGCAACGAGATAAGGCTGAGAAGGACATTGAGAAGAGACTATTGGAGAATGAGTATATTTCTCTCAATGAACCAGGTCATCAGCACAGCCATGATAAGAAGAACAGTTTTGTCATTAGTATAGATCAAATATTTTTGGAGAAAAAAATTGGAGAAGGAGGATCAGGAGTTGTCTATTTAGGTAAATGGCACCATAATGCTGTCGCAGTTAAATGCTTGAGAATTGACACTACTTCGTCTGGAAGTATGGATTCTGATGAGATTGAAAAGGAAGCGGCTCTATTATGTAAACTTAGACATCCTAATATTGTACTATTCTATGGTATTTCTATTAGTCTCCACAAACAATATTTGGTTGTCGAATATTTGGAGAAGGGAAGTTTAGAAAAGCTAATTAATGAAATGAGAAGAACAGAAAATCCTACTCAAATTTCCTTCATTCAAAAATTGAATACTCTCATCGATATCACTTGTGGAATGGTATATCTGCATAGTTTGAAAATTATTCACAGGTAAGTGAGCTTAGATTACTTGATATTCACTCTTTCTATTCTCAGAGATTTGAAACCTGCTAATATTTTAATTGATTCTAAAGGAATTTGTAAAGTGTGTGATTTTGGATTGAGTAAGATCATGTCCAATACTTGCCACACAACCACAACATGCGTAGGCACATTATTCTATATAGCTCCAGAAGTTATGAAATCAGATGACGGAAATAATGATAACAATATGATCACTACGGCAGTTGTAAGTACATTATTACTCAATTATAATATTTACAAATCTCAAAAGGATGTTTTCAGTTTCAGTATTATAATGTGGGAAATGTTCTTTGAGGACAACCCATACATGAACGGAAAGTCCTACAAGCTCCACAAATTCCACTCTAATCAAAAGAGAAATTCCTTGAATGCAGATCCAAAAACTCCATTCACAGTCCTAGCTCGTGTCATGCAAGGTGAAAGACCGCTAATTCCATTCAGTGAGGAGGAAAAGATGGAATGGCTTGAAGAATTCATGCCAGAATTCAAAACCTATCCCACTCAGAAAGATAGCATTGGACTGTTGGTGAGTGAATATTTGGAATTAATGAAATCTTGTTGGGCAGATGATTATCGAGTACGTCCAACCTTTGAAACCATTCTTAATTGCCTCCTACTCATCAAGAGACAAATGCAAGACATTAGTGAGAAGAAAGATACACTTCTACCCAATACTGCATTATTTAAATATGTCGAGCTGAAGGATATGAAGTAAGATTAATCTTTTCCTCAGTTTGTAACGACATTGACCAAAAAAGAAAACAACTGTAAACCTTCTCCTTATTAATCAATTAAGAGAGCCAGCTTGTTGCGTGATTATCTTTTGATTGTTTTTGTGTGGGCTACTAAATAAGATCGCGCCATTTTTTTTTACAACTTTCCTTGCAATGAGGCTTCATACAACACGCTCCCTTGTTGTAGTACGAAATAAAAATCAGAAAAAACAAGAAAAATGGTACTTGCTAAGGAACGTCTTCATCATCAAGAGGAAACAAATCATCTAAGTAACTCGGAGAAACCCTATGTAAATCAAACAAGAGAGTGTATTGTAGAAATGAATGAGCAATTGATGCGATTGGTCGAGGTTCATGATTTTGATTTTGTGAGAGTTGCTGGCTCTTTTCAGAAATTTATTGTATTTCTCAAGTCAGTTTATGAAAAGGAGTTAGTGAATATAGAACCTCAAATTTTTACACCCGATATTTGCAGGGCAAGGTACGCTGCCTTAGACTGGGGGAAATGGAATTATATCGGTGGTAAAACAAAACCAACCTCACCAAATAATTATGAGGAAACAAAGAGAAAACAAGCTGAAAATCTCAGGTCGAAATACAAACAAATGCATAAGGAAGTTAATAGAATTCTTCCCTCAATAGAAGATCAGGATAGTGACGATGAAAATATCTTCTCTTCAGGACTTCCACCACCTTCGGAATTTGAAAAACAATTCTTTTCTACAGATGTGGACTTTTGGAACATTCATAGCAGTAACAATGAAGCTAGGAGTGATAAACCAAAGAATATTGAGGAATTGGAACAGGAATGGGCAAAGGTTGGAGACTTTGTCAAAAGTCCACAACCAACTATAAAGAAAACAGCCCCTGTTATGGAAATTGATGTGTACAAGAAACTTTCGGAATATGATTTAGATACTAAGGAAATTGAATTCGAACAAAAAGTTGAAATCTCATCAAACAAAACCAATTCCGAAAAGAACTCTAAACCAAAATCCAAATCCAAAGAACCTCAAGAAGCAGTCACAGATAAAAGAGCCAAGAGCAGAATGTCAAGAATGCAAATCGTTGAGCACGACAGTGATTAATAAATTTATTTCTTCTTCTTATTAGCTCCTTGATTTGGATTTTCGAATGACTTGTTGGCAATGAATTCTTGAGCAAACTTTTGAGCAGCTGAGGAATTACCAATATATTCTGACATGTAGTCAATAGTTTCCTTTTCAGAGTTGAGGGACAACAAGAAGTACATGAATGATGGATCAACAGACTTGTTCAATTTCTTCAAACCCTTCTTGAACCAGTCCTTGAATTCTTGAGAAACATCTGCTTGGCCAAATGGATTATTCTTTGCAGAAATGGATGGGAAATCTTCTTCAACAGCAGTATTGCTTGGAGTATTGACGCTGGTGGTTGTTTGACTAGTGGTTGTAGTTGGCTTTTCATTGGTTGCCTTCTTCTTTTTATCCTTCTTGCTATTCTTCTTTTCAGAGGCAGTAGTAATTACTGGATTAGTAGCAGCATTGGCTGGAGTTGGGCTGTAATCCCAGAAGACACCTTCTTCTTGGTCTTCCTCTTCTTCCTTTGGAGAAGTAGAAGAGGTAGAAGCTGGAATAGTTTGAGGCTTAATAGCTTGGAATTGGAATGACTTGGTTTCAACAGTCTTAGTTGGAGTAACAGCTCCAAAATGGGTAGATGAAGATGAGGTAGATGGAACGTCCTTTTCAGGGATTGCCTTAAATTGAAGAGCACTTCCTCCCCAAGTTGAACTAGCATTCTTAACAACAGAAGCTTGATTTTGAGATTGTTGTTGCTTTTGAGCCTTTTGTTTCTTCTTCTTTGCTTCTTCTTCTTGAATTTCCTTAAGAGATGGAGCAACAACATTAGCATTGGCAACTCCCCATGGATTGGCTGTATTAACTTTGATAACTTGTTCAGCAGCTTCCTTCTTCTTTTGTTGAGTTTCCTTACTTTGCTTGAGGGCTTCCTTCTTTTGTTGTTCCATAATTTGCTTCAAAGTTTGAACAGGAGCAGTAGTAACAGCTGGTTGGACTCCCCATCCTTTAACTTCTTCCTTCTTTGGATCAGCAAAACTAACAGTTTCAGTTGGTGGAACAGATTTGAAAACTGGTTCTTCCTTGACAGGTGGCAATTCTTGCTTCTTCTTGCTTGGTGTGTTAGCTGGTTTAGCTTCAGCTCCCTTCTTTTTGTTCTTTTCCTTCTTTGAGGTCTTGTCATCAACCTTTGGAGTTTCTTGAGCAATAGTTTCTTCCTTTTGTGGAATTTGAGTTTCTTCTTCAACTGGTGTTTCGACTACTTGTTCAGTGTCAATATCTTCTTCTTCATCAATAGGTTCTTGCTCTTCAACAACCATTTGTTCTTGAACATTACTAATAGGTTGAATAGGAGTGTAATGTTGGAAAACTTCTTGATGAGTAGGATGTTGTGGAATACTTGGTTGAACATAGAGTAATTCATTTTCAATATCAGTAACGCTTGGAATGCTATTACTATTATTGGAGGCACCCAAATTCATAGCCAAGTTTGGCATGTTACCCCAGTGACCTGGTCCTTGATGGAATGGTGGCATGAAATGATTTGGCATGTTTGGATTAACAAATGGATATCCTGGATGAACCATTTGTTCCATTGGTTGTTGTCCAAATCCCCAAGGATGAGAAAATTGTTGACTTGTTGGAGTAATTGGTGTTGGTTGTTGTGGCTTATCCAACGAGGAAAGCAAAGATCCTTGAATAGGAGACTTTACAAGAGATTGAGACATGAAAGGAGAGCCCAAAATACTTCCAGTTGGAATGCTTGGCTTATCATTCATGAAAAAGTCATTGGAATGCATATTGCCCTTCATACCATTGTTGGATAGCAAATGTTGAGAAGCCAAAATATTGTTACCCATTCCATGATTCATGTGAGAATTGTTTTGTTGAGTTAAACTGTTCAAAACTTCTCCCAATGTAGTTGTTGCATGAGATTCAATATCTTGTTTGATTCTAGTTTCAGATTGGAGATAGAATAAATCCATCCATTCCTTCAATTTTTGCAAATTATAAGGACCTTTTGGCTCATTATCTTCGGAAAGATAGTACCATTGAGAATCCCAATCAATAGCTTCAATAGCACCGTCATTATCATTTAATCCTTGTGGCTCAAGAGAATCATCAAAGTCATCAAGAGGTTTCTTACCCATTTGAGTCTTCCAATGTTCATTCATTTTCATTGTAGCAGCAGCTAAACTTTCAAGTGAAACCATTGGTTGATATGTATGAGATGATTGTGGTTGTAAAGCCCCAGGACCAAAAGTATCATCATCCAAAGATGAATTAGATGTTGAATTTCCAAAGAAACTATTGTTTGAAAGAAGTGAATTACTATTATTGTTTAAACCAGTGAGTGAAGAGTCTGTTTGTGTCAGATCTTCATCCATGGCCCAAGCAGGAAGTCTAGAACCTCCAAGAGAAAGTGGTGATCTTGCAATAGCCCTTGGACCTGAACCTATTGGAGTACCAGCTCTTCCAAGAGAGGTTGGACTTGATCCAAACAAGCTTGATGTTCCACTTGGACTTCCGCCCAATGATGATGTTACGAGGGGACTAATTGAAGAACCTCTGCCACTTGAGGATAATCCACCACCTCTTCTACTTCCTCCTCTTCCTCCACGACCTCTGCCTCTTGTAGAAAGTGTAGGGAAAGTGGATTCTGGATTAATATTCTATTATTGTTAATTAGTATTATTATATTATTGATAAGTTGTTTTGTGTTTTTGTGTTATTGTTAGTAATACATTATAGCATATCATCATATGTTGATATTAATAAGAAATTATTGTAGAAAAATTCATCATGACGAATGTTGTATTATTTTGAAATAACAATATGTTGAACAAAATGATATTAAATTAATAAACAAACAACAATTATAACTTACATAATCCGAATCGAAAAGGTGAAGATTTGTTTCATTTACAGGTTGAAGTAATTTTGTAGACAAAATAAGTGGGAATTGTTTTAAATTTTCTGGAGGTTCTTGAATCTCAGGGCATGATGCTCTATAGTAATTGAGCAATTGTTCCTTGTTATAAGAGAGAGTGGATGTCATTTTGATGATGATGTATAAAACCGCTTAAAAAATAAACTTGGGTGATGTGTATTTTTTTTTGTAATTGACCAAGAGAAATTCTTTATCGGAAGGTTTTTGTGTATTATTTCTCTGGTGCCATTGGGCAAAGGAAGAATAATTCCATGTTCATTCGTAATAATTGCATGAAAAATTTCATCATCACGTTTGAATTTTTATAAAGTTTTTCACATCTACTTTTCCTATCTTTTTTAAGGTTCTTAATTTTATTTAATGTGATAGAAAGAAAGTTTCTTAATGTAGAAATTCTCCAGTTCAATAACATCATCTCCTCTACAGTAGGTAGCTTCTCTGGAATCAATATAGAGGGAGCATGAATCCTTGTTAGGATTGGTACAATCATTCGATATGAAGAGAGTATCTCTGCCAAACATTATTCCACCATACTTATCATCATCGAGAATTGTAATGGCAACTTTTTGTTGGAAATGAGCCAATCCATAAATGTGCAAGTTGGATTGTTCACATGATTCATTGGTGATGCTCTGTACTGATGATGAGGGAGAATCACTGATAAGATTCAAGTTGATGGAAAATAAAAAGGCATGCTCATCTCTAACATTCTCCACGTCTGATCGTTGTCTTACCCAAGCTTTACTGGTAAATCCTCCAAATATTGATCCACTATTTGTTTCGAATAATATCAGATTTGGTTGATTGTATTTGGCTTGAACATTGTGGAAGTGTGAATAATCGAATGGTCTATTCTCGTCACATGAAAAAACCAAAGATAAGTTACAATTACGAGTAATTCCCAATTTACTCCTGATGAGGTGCAATAATTCTTGTTGTTGAATAGGAGAACACCATCCCTGTAGAGAATTTGATTGATTTGTATCGAATTTACTTGTTTTTAGGTGAGTGTACAGATTCATATGGCCATGAGTCTCGGAATTGTGTACACTTTCACAATCAAAGGAGAATGAAATGTCATGGAATGGTAAAGACATTTTTTTAAATATGTGAAACGTGATTTTGCTTTTTTGTCATTCTGTGTGCCTTGGATTTTCAAAATGTGATGTTGATTAGGATTTTGGAACAGAATAATTAATATGATCAAGCATTTACAGTTTTTTCTTTTGGATTTAATCAACATTTTTTCACAGTTTGACAACTACTTTAGAATGTTTCCGATTGTAAATTACAAAATAAAATGAATATTCCGATACGCTTAATAAGCAACCTCAATTCCGAGAGTAATTATTTTTCCATGCTCAAAAAATTATTCGAATCTCATTTTGAATGAACAAGAACAGAACTCCAAAGAAGAAACACAAAAGATCATCTCCATCTCATCTCAAACAACTTCAATCCGACACAACTTCTTCTGGTAGCTCCACTGCACAGATTTACGGTAAAGCAGATTCTGCATCCAATATTTCAAGCAGTCAACAACTGAATAACCAAGAAACTCAACAGGTTAATAGAAATATGTCCTCTGGTGCTTCTGCTCTCGCTACCTCTCTTAACTTAAGACATGCTGATTCAGATGGCAAAGAAGTTGATAACCTCATTGGCAAAAGAGAAAGAGATTCTGAGGGTATTTCTTTGAAGAATTACCTTTGTGATTGCTATCAATCAATCACTGGGGAATCAGTTAATGATGAGTTATCTACAGATGAAATCTTTGAATTGTTGTTATCAGTTTCTAATGAACAATATTCAGGCGACAAAGAATTCAAACATCGTATGGCATTTCTTCAAAGAGTATTCAGAGAAGAAGTAGATGCTCCTATTCCAGATGCATTTTGTTACAAAGATTTCAGAAGTAGTTGTTATCCTATACTCTTGGCTCAATCTTACATTATTGTTCAGGTCTGTAAAAGATTGAGAAGTGCTTCAAATTTCAATTTAGTGGAATGGCTCCAAGGTGTTGAATTTATTCACAACATTGCTGATTTAAACTGTATTGCTATCAAAGCCACCAGGACCAGTGACACATATAAATCTGGTAGTACTATTGATGACATTACATCCAAACAACAAGAAAAGGCGGTCAAGAAAGCTGAGAAATTGAAAGAAAACAAGCTAAAGAAACTGAATTCTTTTTTCCAAAAAAGAAGAATCAATAAAGATTTATATCAAAATAACCGCTAAGGATTCATTAGATTTCAGATTTGCAACAATTACTACTAGAACATGAGGAGCACGAATTTATTGTAGGTAGAAAACAATAATAAGTACACGTTACAATCAAGTTTAAGACTTTATTTTTGTACAATTGGATTTAATTCCATTCAAAGCTTGCTGGTGGTTGTGGTTCATTTTCTTCCTTTTCTTCTGATTTTTGACCAGCTTGAGGTGTTAAAATATCAGCATCTTCACCTGGTTTTGTATCACTGAGCACGTTAATACCCAAATTGATACCAGATGAAGAAGATAATTTGATAGGAACATATCTACTGGTTGTATCGAATGAAATAAAGTTAAGTTGTGAAGGTGTTACACGAGCAGGATTTGTAAGAGATTCAGAAGTTGGTTCCTTCTTCTTCTTTTGTTTCTTTGTATCCTTATCTGTTTGTGAAGGTTGTGATGGTAGTTGCTTTGGATCAACTTGTGGTGTTGGAGTTGAAGTAAGAGGAGTGAGGAGAGGAGTAGCACTACCTTCTGGTCTTCTTCTCTTTCTTTCTTCTCTAACTCTGGCCTTAGCAGAGAGAGACAATTCAGCAACAGGACCAACAGTAACTTCCTTCTTTTCTTCTTCAGTCTTGAGTGGAGGTGGATAGGCAAACATGGATGGTTTTTGATTACTCTTGAAAGTGAATTGGGATGGCATCTTCAAATCAGTATTCAAACCAATAATTGAAGTTGGTTCAAGAGAAAGTGATAAGAAATGTAAATATGGATACCAGAACCAATATTGAGTAAAGAGAGCAAGACCAACAATATTTCTCATCTTGTTATTACCATGTCTGTGCAAACAAATTGTAGCATTTCTACCACCAGCATCTAAAATACCTGCAGAAAGGATTGAACCTAATTTACACATAACTTCTTCAGCTCTGGTTGACCAAGTCTTTTGCAAATGTTTACGGAAATCAGCAACCTTTGGTTCTTGAACTTCATTCAATTGCATCAAAACCATTGATTGAGCAATGAGAGCACCTTGACGAACAAAGTCAACTCTATCCAAAGCTAATGGTTCCAAAAGATCCAAAGCTTCCTTTAAACCAGAACCAGCACATGAAATACCAACAGCAAGAGCAACACCATATCTTACATGAGGATTATAACTTTCGGCGAGGAGAGAAACAATTCTTGGACATTGTTTTGGTGACTTGAAGAGGAGGAAACCCAAGTTAATAACAGCAGCTCTTCTGACATCATCAGATACATCAGAAACAGCAACTTGCAACAATTTTCTGATAGCATTATTATTACCAGTACCAGCAAATGCCAAACCAATAGCGTACATTCCACCATATCTGAGAATTGGATCCTTATCATTAGTCAATCTATCAATTAACTTGTTACCTTCTTCTTCTCTACCATAAACAGTTAAAGCCAAACCCATGGCAAGACCTCTAATAATCTTTTCGTGAGCAGTTTCATGAGCATAGTTCAACATTTCATCAATGGCCTTATCATCACCACTTCCCAACATAACGAGACCCATACCAATAGCAGCAGCTTCACCTGAAACAGCATTATCCAAAAACATGACATCCTTCATCTTTTCATAAAGTTCTGCTTCTTGAGTAGCCATACCACATAAACCCAAACCAAAACAAGCACCATGTTGGACAACTGGATCAGCTGATTGATTAGAAACAACATTGAGTAAATATTGAGTCATATCATTAGCTAAATGATTAGAGTGAATAATACCCAAACCAAAGAGAGCACCACCTTCAGAATAAACACTTGAACTAGCGGTAGAAGCAGTACCTGATGATGGAAGATATGGCTTCAAAATAGTGAGACTGTCCTTAATTCTACCCTTTTGAATAACACCCAAACTGGCAGTAGCACTGAATTTAGCCCAATTATTGGCCTTACCCAACCATTCAAGATTATCTCTAAGGAATTTATCTACAGTTGTACCAGCATGCATAAAAGCATTGGATGTAATTGTACCAGAATGGAGAACAGAATTTCTTTCAAATGATGATTTGATATTGTTAAGAATTTGAAGATCTGTATGGTTGTGTCTGAGTAAAAAGTCAACATTATGTTGAATAGTAATTTCTCCTGAAAGGACAGTTAAAAGTTTAGCAAGAGGTGTTTCTTGTTCCTCAGCCTTAGGATCTTGTAAAAGTACATCACGAGCAGAAACCAAAAAGTGTTGTGGTGCACGATCGTGTAAATCAAATCCAATTTGATAAGCAATAGCATGATCATTAACTTCATTGGATGTAATTAATTGATGTAAAATATTAGCAACAGATTTAGCATCATCCAAAAATGTTAAACATTGTGTCACTGCAAAGTAGTCAGTATTTTCCTTATCTTCCATATAAATATCAACTAATTGCTTCAAAACATTATGTCTAAAATCTCTTAATTCAATAAGATTCATAGCAACATCAAATGTATAGTTAAGCATTTCCTTGATATTTGGTGAAATTTTGATAGCTTGAGTTATTTTATCCAATCTTCTAGCTTCAATAGCAATTCCTAAAGCTTGTTTATATTCACCTTCTTGCAGACATCTATCAAACATTCTTTCTACAATATTTGTCAATCTTGGATCCTCCTTTCCATTGTTTTGTCTTGTTTGTATGTAAGTATCAATACACTTGCTGATGATCTTATTAACATATTCATCATCGTCTTGTTTACTAACATCAAATAAATTTCCAGCACCAAGAGCAAATTGTAAAGATTCATCAAACTCGTTAAGATGATAATACACTTTGGAGGTAAGTAAAGCAGCTAATTCACGATTTGGGAATTTTTCATTTTCATACAACGATTCCCTAGATTATGGTAAATTATTTAATACAATATTGATCATCACGTCAAATATTAAATGATTGAAATACTATGTAAGCCTCCTCTTTTTGTTGTATTAATACAACTTACAATTTACGAACGGATTCAGAAATTTCGGCCCAGTATTGATCCACAACTTGATCCAACTTCCTAAGAGCCATTTCCTGAAGGTCGAAATCATTTTCATCCAACAAAGATAAAATACCAGCTGCTGAATAAGCTGAATGATTTGAAAGGGTTGCTGTTGCCATATTTTTTAGATTGTGTATTTTACTTGATGGAAGTAAAAATAGATTTTAATTCCAGCTTTAAATTTTTAGCAGAGAACAATGAAGAAACCATACGCTAATAACTCTCAAACATCAAGTTTCACCTTAAGAGATTTATAACTCGAATTGTTTCACCTTTGCTTCAACTATGGCCTCAATTCAGAATAATTATATTGTTGTTATTTCAGAATGCAGAAAGTAACTATTGAGGGAACAATCAACCTTTGCTGTTAGTGTTCAATAGAGTTCAGCATTTAGAGCCAAACAACCAATTTGAACTTTTTATTCGAATTATTCTTCAAATGCAAAGTTGGCTAACAACAAATCATCACCATTCCAAATCTCTTTTGAAAGGTAAAGGTTGTTGTTGGAGTCTTCTTTTCCCTCTTTGATCAAATGGCTAACAACTGTGTTGCTCTCACTCAACACTACTCAAAAAAAATACAACGGTAAATATGGGAACTAATACCAGCTCGTTGAGACCAGAAGAAGTCGAAGAGATGCAAAAGGGTACTAACTGTAAGTTATTGTTGTTGTAGAAGAGTCATTCTTAGAGATTTAATTGCTATTGTATTTATTGTATGAAACTAATTAAATTTTCAAAATCTTTGCGGATACAACAATAATATTTTTAATACACCTTTGCATCATGATGACGGTGATGATATTATTGATATTATTGATTTAATGATTTAAATGTGATTGATCAATATTTACGATATGACGATGACAATTAAAATAATACAATTTATTGATAACTACTTCATCTTAAAATAGTTACCCAAAAGGAAATTAAAAAGTTATACAAGAGATTCAAGAAGCTTGATAAGGATGGTAACGGAACTATATCAAAGGATGAATTTTTGATGATACCTGAACTTGCAGTCAATCCCCTTGTGAAAAGAGTTATATCTATATTCGATGAAAACGGTGATGGATCCGTAAACTTTAAAGAATTTATTGCTGCACTCTCGGTATTCAATGCTCAAGGTGATAAGCAAAGGAAACTTGAATGTAAGTAATTAGACAATTTCTCTCCTTAGTTACTAAATATTTACCTTATTAATAGTTGCTTTCAAAGTATACGATATTGATGGAGATGGTTACATAAGTAACGGAGAACTTTTCACAGTTTTGAAAATGATGGTTGGTAATAACCTTAGTGATGTACAATTGCAACAAATTGTCGATAAAACAATTTTGGAAGCTGATGAAGATGGTGATGGTAAAATTAGCTTTGAAGAATTTGCCAAGACACTATCACATCAAGATTTGGAAAATAAGATGACCATTCGTTTGTAATTTCATTCTCCAAGAAGTTTTAATATCCCTATAAAATTTCATATTCAAAAATACTTGTATAATATCAAAGATTTTCTTCTTTTCATTGAAAGTGAATCAACAATCATTCATATTTCATTTTAGATTGGAAGTCAATTTACAACAGAATTGTGTAGAATTAGGGTTTCAATCACAAAGTAGCAATAAACTGAATGAGAAAATTCCTTCCTGTTGCTGAAATTCATAGATACCTTTGGTTGTATGTTTGGCAATTCGTTTCATCTACCACTACTAGTGAGCTAGTCACCAAACTTATTACAATATGATGGTTATCTGTTCAACATTTTTGATATCAGGACTCCTGTAACTCAAGAGATGGAAAAGAATTACGATTTGAAATCGTATTAATCGTATAAATAATAGAGTAGGTTCCCAAATTGCTTTGTTTGGTATTGTCTCCAAGTTTAATCTCCTCTATTACAATGCATATTAAAAAATCACTTGTATAATATCATAGATTTTCTTCTTTCAATTTGGTTGGTGAATGAAATCTTTGAAAATGAATATCATGAATTAATGCACAACTGTTATTGTTTCATCTGAGATTGAAGTTCAATTTACAATAGGTACCTCCTCAAACAGGTGAATCTTGGTTTGCACTTCCACACAAAGTTAAATTTCAACCATCAACATACCAATGAAACACTTTTTCTCGTGTATGCACTTTAGAAACACTGTTATCAATAGATATTTAAAATTGTCGTTTGTAGGAGATGTTAGAAGGTCATCTCCTCACGCAGCAAAACCGTAGTTTGCAGCACCTTGTTTCCGCCAATGTTCAAACTATAAATAAAAATCTAAAAATAAAGTTATCGTAGTTATTTATAATACCTGCTGAAGTTGTTTGCTGGAAAGAGTAACCACAAAAAAAACACTTCGTCTCACTCGCGCGCATTTCTTCTGCAGCACCTATTTTGACTTTGAATTTTTTTTGATCACTCCATTTTTAAAGTTTTCAGTTTGCAATTTCGAAAAGAAACTTCTCTACAAATACACAACTCCACCACCCTCAATCCACCAAACCCCTCTCTCTCTTTTAACATGTACAAAAATCAATCATCAGAAAAGATCTTTGCCAAAGTTTACTTCTATGCAAAGCAAAAAAAATCTAGTGCTTCCTCAATGGAAGCTTCTTCCAATGTTCAACCGAAAAAACATGAGGAAATCAGAAAGATTGCACTTTGTGATTCCTATCAAGAATTTTATAATTCAATTATGCTCAGTTTATCAAGTGGAAGAAATGAGGATGGAAAACAATATCTTAGTGACCATATTCCAATGTCACTTGTTAACACCCAAAAGAAAAAGAAGACAATCTCCTTCAAATACCAAGATGGAGAAAAGGATTGGATTTCTTTTGACAATCAAGAAGAGTATCAACAGGCCTTCTTGTTGGCAAAAGAACAAAAATCTTTACGAGTCAAAGTTGTTTACAAAAAGTCAATGTTTAAACCATCTTCAGGGGCCTCCAAGGCCTCTAAACACCAAATCTCCCAAAACCACTCTCTCACTATTTCTGTCGAATTTGAAAAACTCCAAGAATTATTGCGTTTGCAATCTAACCAAGCTAACTCTAACAAGTGCGCAGATTCATCATCTGACAGTACTTGTATTTTTGACTTGTGGAACAAATCTGCTCCAGTCCAAGTTGATGTCTAAACTTCAAGATAATACATCCATCTTGCTGGGAAGAATAGGAAACATTATCTCACAAAAAGATGAAATAAATGTTCATCCATTGCTGTTTGGCTCGTAAATAATGTAAATTTCTTGTTGTTGAACTCAACTGCGAATGTTTATTGAAATAGATGTTACAAACTTGTACTTTACATTAATTTACAAAAATTTTTAGAAGAGTTTGCTGTTGATTTTTCAATTCTAGAAAAACCTTTCAATAAATTATTCAAGCTTTTAACCTTCTCATTCAGAAACTCATCCTTCACAATTGGAGAATGGAATATCAATGAGGGAAATTCGCAATTCACAATTTCCACTTTTTGTGTATTTTCCTGTCGTTCGTCTAGGTTAAAAGAACCACTCCTTGTATTGCTACTAATAAAGAAATGCATTAGCTTTGGAGCTTTAAGTTCACTGAATGTGATTGAAATTTTGGAGTGGTTCAGTAAAACAAGCGATCTCAATGATTGGTGAGTAATATTTTTAGCTTCTAGGGAAACTTTATGGCTTGAGGAATACAACTCTTTCAGGTTAACCATACTATTGAGGTCTAGTTCTATCTCTGAAACATATGAACTGATGGAAAGATATACAATGTTTCTAAATAGACTATTAGTTTGTGATTTCAACAATCTATCTGAATAATCCCCATCATAACAAAGGAAGGACATGTTTCCAAAATCAGCAGGAGAACAAGTTTTAGAGTAGAGAAAATTTTCTATGTGATCAAAAGTTTCGGTGTCTGATTTCAGAGTATTGGAAACAATATTTAACGTTTCATTATTGGAACGACATTCAAATTGTCGTTTTGGTCTGAATTCTTTTGAGAGATGTGTAATTCCAAAATTATTACTGACTTTGGCTTTTCTTACTATTGAACAAATTTCTTCTGTTAATTGATTTTCTATATAGATATTGGAAATTTCCAAATTATCAGCAATAGAATTGAATAAATAACTTGAATTAATATTTAAATGATTAACTCTTAATATTCTATCAAATATTATCTTAAAAGTTCTGAATTCCGCATAGTAGCAATAGGAAATATCAAGATGTGCTATTGAAGATGGATTAAGCGTGTTTTCAATTTCCAAAATTTTCAGTCCTCTACAGAACTCTCCAAAGTTTGTTGAAATGGTAGAGAGTTTACAATCCAAGAGATGAACCTCCTCTAAATTCTTACACTGGAAAATGGTCACATTATCGCAAGCAGTAACACTGATGCAAGTTATAGATGGGTGTCCAGAAAGAACCATTTCCATGCTATCTAGAGAAGAATCCAGTTTGTTGGGAATAATTCTAAATTCTTTGAGATTTTCATGATTATTGAACCATGAGTTGGCATCAATACCTTTACAATTATCAATAGTCAGGTATTTCAATGTATGGAACAATGGAACAGTTCCAGACATATCAAACATTCTCAATTGGAGGGATTCTAGTGATCTAGCGTCCATCCCTTTCAAATTGAGTGTTTGCATACATCCTTTCATATTCAATATTTTTAAATTTGGAAAATCCATATTACTCAAATCTAGAAAATCTCCTCCCTGATATTGAACTAATGTCAATTCCACCATGTTGGATAGAAGTATTTGATTAGATTCATGCCCCAATTCCGCCTCATTTGTAAATTGGAATATTGAAAGATTCTTGATTTTTGATAAATATTTTGTAGCATTGGCTCCATACTTTTTCACATATTCCATTTGAACTGTAGCTATATATCTTAAATCCACTGTGCCAACAAATTCCACACTCTCCAAAATCTCTGATTCTATTATTCCTCTATTCAACAAGCCTACCATAATATTATTAATAATTCTGAAATTATTTCCCTTATTTACAAAGGTTATATTTTCTAGGGTTGCAATGTGATATTTGATAAAATCCAAGCAATAAGCAAGTTCTGCATCAATAACCAAATGTTTCAATTTCTTGAAAGGATGTTTCAGAGACAAATCCAATGCCATCGATTGATTATCTTCATTGTTTGGTAATAAAATCAACTCTTCCAAACTCTTAAAGATGTAGGACATGAAAGACAATGCAGGGCTCTCCCCATTAATCTGTGATATATTCAATAGCTCCAATCTAGAATTCATATCAGAATACAATGATTTCATTGTAAAATCAATTGAAATTCTCTTAATGACCCTCTTTACATGACACAACTTGTTCAATAAAAACAAAATATTCAACACATCTGCAACCATATTCTCTCTCTGAATCACATCAATCCCATCTCCATCCAACAAATAATATCCCTCCAAATTCATATTCATCATCCAAGATTTCTCATGTCCACTCTTAAAACCCAAACTAATCGGAAAGGAAATCAATATCGAATGCCACAACTCTTCACTCTCACTCACAAATTCAAACATTCTCCTACATGTATTCTTCAATGAAAATAACATCATCATTCCATTCAATTTCAATGGAGAATTTAAATAAAATCTCTGATGACCATCATGATCATTATTCAATGATGGAAAATTCAAAAAACGTCCAACACTCGAATT
Source organism: Naegleria gruberi (assembly GCF_000004985.1). Lineage (NCBI taxonomy): Eukaryota > Heterolobosea > Eutetramitea > Acrasida > Naegleriidae > Naegleria > Naegleria gruberi. Next base: position 460,999 of record NW_003163318.1, on the reverse strand, counting down.
AGTTGAAATATTTGATGATTTACCATTTTGAAACCATCGGTGTGATTTACGAGTGGTGGAAAACTTGAGTTTTTGTTCATTGCGTTCTTGATAATTGTTGAATAACTCTCCGAGAAGAAATGAACAAATATAACAATGAAGATCGGATGAGAGATTGAGAAAAGGATTCCCTTCATTGTTTTCATGCATTTTTTTTCAATATTTGTGAATAACAAATGAACTATTAACTATCTCTCAAGATATTTTGTAAAGTTTGACAGTTTCAATCGTCAGTGCAGATCTGAATAGTTCAGAGTTGCAAAGATAAAAAAAATGAAGAAACTAAAATCTTTCTTTTCGAATGCATCCAATTCACATAATCAAGCTGCTGATGATATTGATCAAGTAATAGTGGAAAATAAACCATCACCATCATTAAATGATGCTAGTCCAGTAAAAGAACGAGACGAAAGTTGTAACAATGAACGAAATTCCTAATGATTTGCTAATTCACATCGGAACCTTTTTGGTTGCAAAAGACATTTCTTTCTTTGCGTTGAGCAGTAAATATTATTTGAAATTATTTTTCAACATGACTTGTGATGTTCCAATCAAATCCGAAAATCTATCAAATGAAATGAATGATTTAGCGATTGAACAAGAAAAGCAAGAATTCACACCAGTGCAGGTATCCATTTGGAAACCATTAGTATTAATGTATTTCCCTAAATTCTATGCTGATTTGAATGTGAAAAATTGGTTGCACATTCTCAAGAGGAGAATTAGACATATTGTCCAAAAGTCTCCACAGATGCTCCCTTTAGGAAGAACTGTTAGATTTCCATTGACTGATACACCATTTGTTGAGTTGTGTGAATTTATTTACAAGTGTCCAATGGATTTTTCTGCAATGCCAATAGTTGATGAGGAGAAAATATTGGATCCAGAGCTCGATCAACCAATTGAGAGTGTACCACCTCCACCTCCTATTAATTCTTTTGGTGTTCCTCCACCACCTCCTCCTTTAAATACTAACACTGTATATCGTCAGGTGAGGTTCTGCTCTGGATGTAATTCAAAGGTCTATCAAATTACCACTGCCAAGGAAATGACTTACAGAGCACAACAGAAACAATGTGTATTCTTCAATTTGAATATTCCAAAGCCACATCCATTAGAGTTATTGGGTGGTCCACCTCCACCTCATTTCTTCACACCACCTCTTCCTCCTCATATTCCTCTGATACCTCCTCCACCTTTTAAGTAATTTTCTCAGTCCACTTCATTTGCATTAATGTATCCTATTAATCTTGATAAACAATTAGTATTACAAAATATTATTGTTTATTAATTTCCAAATGCTAAAGTCTTAGTAATTGAACATTGGAATATATGTAGGAATTGGTATGTTTCTTTTATTTGGATTTTCATAAAGATCTCCAATTTGATTTTCTTAGCATAAACTTTTAAGGCTGACTCTTTTGATAAACCTTAATTTAGTATAGAGAATGGCTACGGCCATATCACGATGAATGCACCTCATCCCGTCCGATTTGAGAAGTTAAGCATCGTCGAGCCACATCAGTACTGAGGTTGGAGACAACTTGGGAACCTGTGGTGCCGTAGTCTTTTTTGCTAATACATCTTACGAGATGATTGAATATATTAGTATTTTCTCGAAGGTTAATGAATTGCTTTTAAAAATTATCAGGTTCAAATTTTGGCGATGTGAATTATTAACATAAAAATTAGAGGAATTATTAAGATTATTGATTTTGGATTGGAGTGACACAAAGGTTTAATTAAAAAAATGAGCAAACGAAACAGACAAGATTTTGAAAATCATCAATTCATTAATTTGGAGGAAATATTCACTAACAATACTAATATGGAAGAGAAAGCAAAGCTTGTAAAACTCGAAAAAGAAATATTTTCAGATGATGTTTGTTTTGAAATAATTTCAATGCTTGATTCGTGGTTTATTTTAAATAATTGTACTTTAATTTCAAAACAATGGTTTAATGTGATCAAGGAACGTTCAAAACTTGTTATTCAATTTAAAAAACAATTTACAGAAAATAGAATTGAATTGTTAATGAAAAGTCAATTCATGAATAGTATTGTAAATGTTAAGTGTTCCTTTAGGTTGCTTAACTCTCCAGATAAAGTTAAATTCATAAGTGGAATGAAACAATTAACATTACTTAATATTGGGAACAATCAAATTGGTGTAGAAGGATCCAAATTCATACATGAAATGAAACAATTAACATCACTTGATATATATTATAATGAAATTGGTGTAGAGGGATCCAAATTCATAAGTGATATGAAACAATTAACATCACTTAATATTAGTCACAATCAAATTGGTGTAGAAGGATCCAAATTCATAAGTGAAATGAAACAATTAACATCGCTTGACATTAGTCACAATCAAATTGGTGTAGAAGGATCCAAATTCATACGTGAAATGAAACAATTAACATCACTTTTTATTGGTGCTATTAGAGAACAATAAAACGTGAAACTTTATTAATGTCTCTTATATCAATAACAACCTGAGACCAAATCTTTAGACTATCTAAGATTCGTGTAGGGATTTGCTGCCTTACATTGTAAAGATTCGTTTATTTAATGGCCCCTCTGTGGGAGTATTATGAATGTGATTGAATATTTTCCAAACATTGATGAGTTTACGTATAAATATCCGTATAGGTAGTAAGAGTTATATTTACTGAGTTTTAATTTGATATTTAATTATAATAATTATGGCAATAAGCAACAAACAATCAAATCGACCACAATACCCACAAATCCAAATTCTGACACTTTCCAAAGTCTATACATTTCACAAAAGCTAGTCATTCCTAATGATACAAATATATCAGTATCTAAATAATTACTGGGAAAATAATTCTGGTAAATCCTGTTATTTGAAACAAGATAGTGTTCAAAGGAATAGATGTTACCCTCCTTCTGCTGAATAAACTTGATTCTACCTTGAAACAATTATTCTCCAGAAAAACTGGAGTTATTGAATAATCTGATTATTTCTAATAGTCAGAATCGTCTGATTCGTAATCATCTCCATCACCCTTAACCTTTCCTACAAAAGGAATCCAGCCCAAGCTGTCCAATCTAAAGGATGAATTGAAACTTCCAAAACTCAATTCTAGAAAATCATAAATCATTGCTTGTTTTACATCATCAATTTGATGAACTTTGACTCCATTTCTTATCAAAAACTCATTCGCTCTTTTGGAAAGGAGTATTGTTTTCAGTGAATCTAAAAGCTCTTGATTGTGAGTTTGAGAATATTGACTTACTCTCATGTTTTCTCTTCTCTGATTGTTGAATAATTCGTGAGAGTAAATGTATAAATTCTCAGATTGATCAAGACTATATCCATTAATAAATGTTGTTTTCAGTAAGAGAGGATATCCAATATTTGTAAATACAATAATCTCATTCTTGGTAACAAAATCAGTAACTCTTTCCTCCACAACATGATCCAACAGAAAAACTTCTTTCACTCTTCCAAAACATTGTTGAACTGTTAATCTATTAAATGTAAAGTCCTTCTCCTTAGTCTCAACACTTGCCAAACTATTGTTACCAAATCGTTTGAATGATTGAGCAATCAGTTCATCACACTCCATACAGGCAACCAATTTTTTAATTTCTGAAATCTTTTCTGCACTATTCCTATCACCTCTATTATAATTATTCAATGTTTCAATGATACGTGTCTTGGTCTTTTCCAGATTTACTTTATAGAATAGTTTGGTGTACATTTGTAAAATTTCATTCATTGTTTGTGGAGGTGAAAAGGTCTCTGTTACAATTTCACGATCCATCTTTCTCTTCTTTTGTGGTTGTTCATCTGTATTTTCTGAATTGTTTTTCCAAATCCTTCCAAATTCAAGACCAAATCTTTCCAATTGATTAATCTCCTCTTCCGATAATTGAAACCAATTCAACAAGTATTGCTTTGCAAACTCCTCCGATTCAAATACATTCCTAAATGAAGATGAGATGAGAAATGGCTTGATAACACTCCACTCTTCATGATGAGTGAATTTCAAAATGTTGAATGCAAGAACAGTATCAAAATTGGTATCAAAATTGTGATGATTTGATGACATTTTTTTATTATTAACTTTTTCATCAACAAAAAGAATGAAGGTGATTTTTGCTTTGATATTGAATTCATATATTATTTATTATTTTTCAATTATTATTGTAAATTCCTTTCCAGGAAATAATTGATATCTTTGCAAAGATTCTTACTAGTGATCATATTTATCAAGATTTTCCCCGACATTTTTGGAAGTCAGAATTTCCTACGAATGAACGAATATTCACTCAAGTCAATTGTTGTTAGTTAATAAAACAATCATTGAGAGAATATTCTTTCCTTAGTGTACAAGGATAAGAATCTTGAAGAATATTCTTATTGCTTTTTCCTGTGTTGTTTGATTTTTCTAATTATTTTCATTTTCATAAGAAAACAAATAAGGTTTCATAGAAGCGATTCATAAATTTGGGATACTTCTCCTCAACCAAAGCGTTCATTCTCTTATTTGACTACCTTGGCTTACGGGAGATTTTTATCTGGTACTTGCATTTAGCAATTTTATCAGCAACTCGCAAAACCGTACCTGAAACAATTTAAAAAATTTAGCAAAAGGTATTCCGCACTTTTTTCTATGTGTTGCGGTTTGATTTTATTGCTACTGCACAACAACATCAACTCCAAGAACAGAAACACACAAGTTTTGTGTCTAGAGATATTATTTCTTTTACAAACTCAGCCACTATCTCATTGTTTTTCAGTCATCTAATCCTATTTAAAATAGCAACAATTAATTGAAGAACCACTCGATGAACGATCCATCCAATCCATTCTTTTCCAATAATAACAATAATAATAATCCAGGAGCCAACAAGTCTTCTTCCAATACCACTACTGCTCAACCACAACAACAACAACTCTCGGATATCAATTCATTCCTATCACAAGAGTCATCCTTCCGTACAACAAGTTCTACTTTAAATAATAGTAGTACCAATAATAATAATAACAACAACGAGGGAGGCGATTTATTAATTGATCCTGTTGTTGGACAAAATATCATCAATAATACCATCTCTAAATTCCTCCAATTCAATAACATTTCCAAACAACAACAACAAGCTACTAATACTATTGCTTCACCCCTTCAACCTAACAATAATTTCCCTTCCATCAACAATATGAGCAACAATAATAGTGGTCAGATTCCTCCATCTCTTTTTCAATCTCTTCAAAGATCTCCAAACAACTACCAGAATAATCAGCAACAACAACAACAACAATTTAATACACCTTCTCCAAGCTCATCTCCCTATCCAATGATGAATAATACTCAACAACCTTACCCTCAATCTTCTCCTCCTTTTAATTTTACTCCACTCTCTGGTAATCAAAGACCAGTTAATAATAATAACAACAGTAATCAATCATCGGTAAGCTTATTGGCCTCTATTTTAGCCAACCAGAACTTTGCAGTTCCACAACAACAGCCACAACAACAGCAATCACAAATAGCCTCTTTGCCAGGTTCAAACAACCAACAAATTCAAAACTTGATTGCTAAAATTCAATCCTTAGAGGGTGAAATCCAAACTCTCAAACAAGAAAATGCTCGTGTAAAGGGAGAATTAACAGATTTTGCTTCAAGCTTTGTAGAATTCAAGAATAACTTTCTGGGAAGAGCCAGCTCTGGTTTGGGAGTCATAATAACGAGTGGAGACACTGGAAGGATTTTAAGTGCCAACTCTTGTGTTTTGAAACTACTTGGTTATGATGATTTGGAACAATTTAGGAGTATTGTTAGCAAGTGGAGTGATGTTGTTGTTCAGGAAGATCGCCAACGAGTATTTTCAACATTTTTACAATCTGCCCTTGCAAGCAATGATAATTGTTTCATAGTTTTTAGAGCTAAGAGATTAGATGGAAAGATTATAACTGTTTCTTCAAACCATGTGGTTGCCTATGATGATGGAGGTGAAAATCCATTCTTTTCCATGTCCTTTTTCAAACAATTGGATGTTCCTCCAGAGGATCTCATTTCTGAGCAAAGTATATAATAAAAAAACAAAATTTTCAACCATTAGGTACTATTTAAAATTATTTATTTAATTAGTATTTGTGTAATCAAAGTTATTCATTAGGTCAATAATATTTGCATCCACTATAAAACAACTTGTTCAATTATTTTTAATAAAATCAAAAAAAATGCAAAATCCTCACCCTTCATCCCACACTAATAACAATACACTGATCGGTGGTCTTGGATCATCTTCGGAATTAGCAACCGATTCTAAAAAGATTGGAATTATTATTCCACCTCCAGCATTGAAGAGGACCATTGAAGTTACCGCAGAACATATTGTATCTAGTAAAATTCCCGAGAAACAACTCTTGTCAAGTAATGAAAATACATTTAATTTCCTCCTCCCAGAAAATCCATACAACAAGTATTATAAACATATTGTGGAAAAATTAAAGAAATTTAAAACCTTGGAAGAGGAATTTGAGAATGATGAATTTAAAGATGATGATGACGATTTTGAAACATTAAAATCAGAAAAGTCGGAAATTACTGTTGGAAACATATCTAAGAGTGCCTCTGTTGCATTTTACATGAACAGATCTCGAGAAAAACCAACTAGGGACCCATTCGAATATTTCTATGATACAACAATTCCTTCCTCGATTAAACCTTTAGAATTGGATATTATCAAATTGACTGCTCAATATACAGCTGCTAATGGAAAGCAATTTATGTTCGAAATTGCATCTTTGGAAAGTAGTAATCCTCAATTTGATTTTTTAAAGCCTAATCACAGACACTTTCACTTTTTCACAAAGCTTGTAGATATCTATACTGGAATTATCCACCCAGACCGATTAACACCAATGCAAATTCAAAAGTACAATCAAGAAAATAACATTCCAAATAATCCAAATTCTGAACTTCAACAAATTTCAGTTAAGCCAGAAGATCACATCTTTAAATATCTCAACATGTTCTCAGATAGTGATAAGAAATTACAAGTACTCGATATGCTCCTTCAGAAAGCTGAATGGGAATTGATACAAGAAGAAAATCAAAGAAAGGAACAACTTGGTAGAGATGAAGACAAATCAGTATTCGACATGATTGACTGGCAAGACTTTATTGTAGTACAGACAATAGATTTTGATGAAGATATTAATGAAATTGAAATGGACGACGAGGAAGAGGAAGAGGAAATCAATGAACAAGAATTTGTAGAACCAGAGGAAAATATTTATGAAAATATGTATCCAAGTGGATTTGCTGATTCAGATATGAATCAAATGGAAACAAACGAAGATGAAAATGTTAATCCTGCAGAACCAACCTTTACAGATATACAAGAAGAAAACCGTATGAATGATGAAGATGAGGATGAGGAAGAGTTAGATCCGAGTAGATTTGCCAGAACTTATCAACCTCAAAAAGGTGTCAAATCATCCACACCTCTCATGTTTAAGGATAAAAAAACTGGTGAACTCATTCCAGTTGATAGAGCAGAGAAACATCTCAAAGTTTCTACAATTAATCCACAATACTTTGAACAGAAAGAAAGAGAAAAGGCAAAGAGAGAAAAAACTAACATTGCTCCAGGTATTGAAATGACCAAAGTTATTGCCTCATGGAATGAAGATAGTGAAACACAAGAAGGCTCATCTGTTGGTACTGATCAAATCTGGGATGGTTACACCTCATCAATTATGAGAACAACCAATGCTGCTCTCTCAAAGCCAAGAAAAGAGACAGCTCCTCAAAATCAACTAGGTCCACAAACACCAACCGAATACTTTAAACAAGAACAAGAAAAGGCAGTTGGAATAGCACAAATGGCTGCAACAATGGCTTTGAAAGAAATGATGAAACAAAACCACGATTCTACACTCGAAGAACCTGAAAGTAAAAAGAGAAGAGAATACAACGACAGTGATAATGAATAAAACCAACCTAATTTATTTTCTTTTTTCTGTTTGGCCCATCTCGATATTTACTAGTTATTTTGCATGCTAGCTGAATGGATTTATTCTTCCTTCTTTTGGGAAGCTCTAGTAATTGGATTACCAACATAAGTGGCATACCACAAACTAGTCAAAAGAGTTGGAACAACACTCAAAGATCCAAGGAAAGTGAGGGCAGCAGCCTTTGATGGTGGTCCATTATTGAGGCAGACGAGCTATTGTTAATCAATAATATTTAAATACAATGTTTTTTTGTTGTTGTTCAAGTCCAATGTTGGTTTGATCAAAATATTATTTTCACTTACCTCGTGATGATGGGCGTGGGCATCATGTCCTCTGGTGAGCTTTCTCAAGTTGTTGTTGAATGATCTAAGTACTCTCATTTTTTAAGTTTGACTTTTATAAATTCTTGTACTGATTTATGTACAAATTGGGATCGCAAGTGGTTGACTCTTACAAATGGTCGTTTTTGGATTGGAGAAAAAATTACCTTTTCATTACACCAATAATTGCTCGTATTGACGATCATCGACGCTTCTTTGATTCGAAATAATGATAGCAATGTAGAGTCAATAATTGTTCTTTGATATCCATGATAGCTCATCAAACGTACAATGTTGTATTACTTATTATTAGTTCCAAGCAATTTAAAAATGAGCTGAGTCACAAGCCTTCAATTTGCTTCAAATTCCAACAAGAAATTCAAATTTGCACCAAACCCGACTTCAAATAGGGATTTTAATTTGCATAGTATGTGCTATTTCTAAAGACCACAAACCACTAATAATATTATTTTGCCAATATATTGAATTCATTGTGTAATAATATAAAAGTTGATCGTGACTATTTAAATTTTCCTCTTCAAAAAACTAAAATCATCTTTAAAAAAAAAATATTTTTCATCATCACAGATGTCTGATTCACCACAACAAGAAACTCCAGTTGCTGAAACTGTTCAAAAGCAACCAAGAGAAAAGAAGGTCAAACCACCAAAAGAACCAAAGGCTCCAAAACAACAACAAGGATCTTCAGCTGCCGGAAACAAACAAAACGAAGGTGTTGATGTCAAGAAGGCTGAAAACTTCTCTGAATGGTATACTCAAGTTATCACCAAGAGTGATTTCCTTGATTACTATGAAGTCAGTGGATGTTATATCTTTAGACCAAATTGTTTCTATGTCTGGGAAAAGGTACAAAACTTCTTTGATGGTCACATTAAAAAGTTGGGCGTTCAAAACGTAATGTTCCCAATGTTTGTTACCAAGAGAGCTCTCGAAACTGAAAAGGATCACGTTGAAGGATTCTCCCCAGAAGTTGCTTGGGTTACAAAGTCTGGTAACTCTGATTTGGATGAACCAATCGCTTTGAGACCAACTTCCGAAACTATTATGTATCCATCATATGCCAAGTGGATTAAGTCTCACAGAGATTTGCCATTAAAATTGAACCAATGGACCAACGTTGTTAGATGGGAATTCAAACATGCCGTTCCTTTCATTAGATCAAGAGAATTCTACTGGCAAGAAGGTCACAGTGCTTTCAAGAATTTCGAACAAGCTAAAACTGAAGTTTATGATATTTTGGAATTGTACAAGAGAACTTATGAAGAAATTTTGGCTGTTCCAGTCATTAAGGGTAAGAAGACTGAAGCTGAAAAGTTTGCTGGAGCCGATTTTACAACAACTATTGAAGCTTTCATTCCAACAAATGGTAGAGCTGTTCAAGCTGCCACAAGTCACCACTTAGGTCAAAACTTCTCTAGAATGTTCAAGATTGAATTCGAAGCTGAAGATAAGAAGAGTAAGCTCGTCTATCAAAATTCATGGGGTTTGTCAACTCGTTCATTGGGTGTTATGATCATGGTCCACGGTGATGACAAGGGTATGGTCTTGCCACCAAGAGTTGCTTTCACTCAAGTTGTTCTCATTCCTCTCTACTTTAAGAATAAGGATAATAGTGAATTGGAAACAAAGTCAAAGACAATTTTCGCTCAACTTGAAGAAAATGGAGTTCGTATCAAGCTTGATGATCGTTTGGAAAAGACTCCAGGTTGGAAGTACAATTATTGGGAACTTCGTGGTGTTCCTTTGAGAATCGAAATTGGTCCAAAGGATTTGGAAAATGGTGTAGCTATGCTTTGTAGAAGAGATAATGGTGAAAAATGGTCAGTTCCTCTTGAACAACTTACTGCTCAATACGTCAATGAGATTTTGGACAAGATTCACAATTCCATGTTGGAAAAGGCTAGAGAAGTAAGAAATCAAAGAATTTCTGTTGCTAGGACTTGGGAAGAATTCATGACTGCCCTCAATGCTGGTAATTTAGTTTTGATTCCATGGCGTCAAACTCACAAAGATGATGTTGTTTTGGAAGATCTCTCTGAAGAAGAACGTAAGGAATATGATGCCAAGATTGAAGAAGAAAAGAAGGCTGAAGAATACATTAAGGAAAGATCCAAGAAGGAAAGCGCCATGTTGAGTGATTCTGATTCTAACACTGGATTGACTGGTGCTGCCAAGTCATTGTGTGTTCCTCTTGATCAATCTATTTATCCATCATTGGGTGATTGTGAAGTCTTCTGTCCAGAATTATCTGACAGAAAGCCAAACAAGTGGGCTTTGTTCGGTAGATCATATTAAATTATTCATAAAGTTTTATCAATAAACTTGAGATCGATTTGGTAAAGATTTTACAGTGGATTAAATGCTAATGAGACCACTAAACAAACATCTAATATCAGGGTATTGCCAAAACATGAAATGGAACTGTTTCTAACAGCAAAAAGGAAGCAGTTTCGTTTGATTCTTCAGTAAATAGATTGCCTTAAATGGCCATGGTTATTACTCCTTCTCATGTTATCTAAGAATTTCCATGGTATTGGCCAGACAAACTTAGACCTGCTTCCTATTTGTTCCATACACAAGTTACTCGATACTAACTCGGTTACAGTTGCAGTCCATCCAACTGCTTATTTCTTATTGAAACTCCGAATAGATTTATTTTGACATATATTATAGTGTGAGAGTCGGTGACATTTCCAGATCATTTACCACAACGGATAACCTTGGAGTGCTTTTGTTCAAAGTCTATGTTAACATATTGAAAAAATTGTGCTCATAATAAAACCAATAGTAACTTATTCAACAACAATGAAATCAGCAAAGAAAATTATACTGTTAAACCTTATTATCCTTTCGACGATAGCTGTCTCGCTGGTAATTTATTCTATGAAAGTCATCTATTCACATCAGCAGAACACAAATCCAATCACTTCTGTGACAGACAACTCAATTATAAATCCACATGCCATTGAAAATTCAAAGCACATACCAATAAGTGAAGAAGATAACAGTATGCTAAAAAGTGTGAGGAAAATCTCGCAAGATATAAGGACTGGAGATGCTTACAATCCATGTATCATCATGGTGAGCCAATTACATGTGGAGGATGCACATCAACTTGACGATTTATTAACTACCATTCAAATGAATTTATGGAATCCTTTTGTTTGTGAATATCATTTTCTTCAAAGGGATAAACGACACAATCTCGCAATTAGAAGTTTATTGCAGTCCAAAGAAAAAGTCAAGATTAGGATTATTGAAACGGAATTAACAATTGGAAAGTTTATGGAATATTCAAATGAAAACCTGAGTTATAGATTGGTTATGCTTTCATCGGGAAATGTGTTTTTCGATCATACATTGGTGCATGCCAGTAAAATAAGACAGGACTCTATCATGACCATTTCAATGGAGAAGGAGTTGACACATGTGAAGGTGAGTGTTTGAATGTTTCAATCTCTTAATATATTTACCAATTATAGGATGTTGAGGCTATTATATTCAAGACAATAGCTCCATTTCCTCGAAATGTTATAGAAGAGCTCTCAAAGAGTACACTGCTAGGTCAATATGCTGTTCGACCACTGCTGTTTTATTACAAATTGCTCTCAAACTCTATCAACGTTTGGAATTTAATTAAGAACTCTTCACATCTCCACTAATGATTCAAACTCTCCCAAAAAATAACATTCCCTCTCGAGCACTTATTCTTTCCACCCAACAAATCACCATTTCTTCACCTCAATCAATTTTTAATAATTAAACAATTTCCACAACACAATTAAAAGTAAAATTAAAAAAAATGAGCACAACAAACAATCCACCAAAAACTTCACAAGAAATTCTGGAAAGTAGTAAGTGGAGGGACGTAACACAATTCCTCCGTGATACAACAAAAGATGAATTCGAGGAGGGAGAGATGGTTCACGGACCAGGATTTAATTTATATGATATTTTGAGTGCAACAGAGATGGGAGATGAAAAGATGGATACTTTTCTCAATGGACCTAACAAGGAATATATTTATTGGCCAAAGGATAGACTTTCAAAAGGAATTATCAAGCCTATTTCTACCTTGAATATTAAACAAATTTTATTCATGATGGATAAGTTATTATGTGGAGTGGTAAGTTGTTGATGTTAATTGTTGATTAATTGCTTACATTTAAATATTATCATCATCATGTTCAAATTAATTTGTTAATATATTTGGAAAATAGTTTACTTGGTATGAAGGATGGTCATTGATTCAATCAATTTTAACTTGTGAATATATTCACCATATGGATCATGTCTCGGAAGCAAGTAGCTATGAAGATAGAAAGAATATTGTTAAATATTTCCATGCACTTGCTTGTGGTGTGTTATCTGTCAAGGAAAAATTGGAAATTGTCATGTCAAAAGCTTTGTGTAGAGAACAAGAGGAGTTCTCCTATGATTCATGTGGATTGAGAGTTGTAGCAGAGAAGGAATCGATTGTTATGGAACGATTGGAGAGTTTGGAAAAGGAACTTGGCTCTCGTTTGGATTATTTAACAAAAAAGAGTACACAAGTTGTCTTTGAGCCAATTCAAGAAGATGGTGCTATTGAGGAAACTATTGTAAAGGCATTGCTGTCTAGAATTTCATTTATCAAGGTTTGTTTAGCAGATACATATTTATTAATGCTTTAAAGAATTTCTTGATTATTCATAGTTCAATGATTAGTGTTGTTTCACCACAAGTTAACAATTGTAAAAAATCAATTACAACTTGTCTTGCTCTATTTACACAAATTAAGGATGAAAATACATTATTGGAATTAAATAGTCATAGTGTTGGATTCGATAAACATATTGCCTTGATTGGAAATTACATCTCTCCACTTAAAGCTATTGAAATTTTCAGTATGGAGACGTCACTCGAGATTGCTACAAACTATTTAAATGAAATGAATTACGTTTTGGGAGTTAGACAAGTCCAAAGTCTCAGTCAATTATTGCACTTTTTCAGAAATTTCTCCTTCTCAAAGAAAGCAGAAAACTCTGTTGTTTCTAGAGCTTTCCTTTACTATACTACACTCCAGGATGATTTAATCTTTGGAAAGCACAAGCTTGGTGATTGGATTGAAAAGCATTTAGAAACTGAAGTGATTTGTCTTACCGAAAAACATGCCCAGGAAATCAAAAAGCAAAAGAAGACTCCTGATAGATTGTATCAAGAATGGCTTGCTGCTCTTTCCCACATAATACAGAAAATATTGAATGCTTATTGTAATAACAAGTCGAGATTGAGAAGAATTTTCAATAACTGTATTGCTGACCTAGGATTGGCTGAACAACGAGCAGAACAAATTGATGTTACCTGGATTGGAATTGATGTTAATAATATAGAATTAGTTAGAAAGAGTGATAGCTATTCTCATTCTCACTCTTCATGATTGATTACATTATTGACATTATGCATCAAACTTTGGTAGTTGGCTTTGATTTGGATATCTATCATCATACAGAAATTGTGCAAGTTGCTTGGTATATTGACTACATTACAAAGATTAGAAGTTCTAATCTGGCCAAATTGTTTACCGATGTTAAAAAGAAAAAATCTGGTCCAGTCAATTTGAATAGATATCAATTATATGCTAGAACCTTAACAGAAGTTCACAATTTATTCTACAGAGGATTATTTAGAGTAAGTTGTAATATGAATCTAATTTTTCTAATAATTATCTAATTGTAAACCATCAAACAGTTCCTTATGGCCATGCATAAGAAAGGACTTTACACTAACATTAGTGCAGAAACTGATTATCCACTCACATCAGACGAACTTCGTTTTACGAACAGATTTAGAGCATTCTTCAATACTATGCAACCTCCACCAGTTAGTTTTGAATCATATACTAGAGCTAATGATTTATCATTTGTTGGTGAAAAGGATTTGTTTGATTCTGCCAAAGATCATTTCGAGGCAACACAAAAGGCCATTGATATGGTTTTGAAACAAGATATCAAACTTTCACCATCCGAAAAACAATCTTTAGAATTATTATTGAAAGTAGCCAAGACTAATGCAGTTTCAGTGGTTGTTTGTTCGAGGGTTCCAAAAGACGAAACTCAAACAAGTCAAACACCATTCTTTGATTTTTCAATTTCTTCCCAATTCCCTGTTGTGAAACCTCCAAAAAAGAAGTAAATTATTTTACATTTATTATGTACATTCGATTTGTATTATTTTGTGTTCGCAACTTATTGGAAACACATTGATAAGTTAGTGTTTTTCGTTTTCCAAATCATCGGACCAGTCTTCATCCAAAGTCAATGTTGCCACATCATGATTGAAAATACTTCTCATACGAACGTGATGATTTTCTGGGATATCTCCAAAGGTATTTTCTTCGTGGTCTTCTGATTCCTTGTATTTATTTATGAGAGGACTTGCATAGGTAGCTGTATCTGTTTTGACTGTGAGAGTTTGTTGTGTTGGTTGTTGTTGATCAGAAGGTGAGGATGACATTTTTTGTGTTTGAATTTTTTGACAAGAGATTTGTGAATGCCAAACAAGTACTGTTTCAATCCCGACTCTTCACTTGCAGCATAAAACCCAATTTTTCAACACTTTCATTAATAGATTTTAATTATCAAACTGCATCATTACCTCTTTGAGAATTTAAACACAAGGAAGTAAACAAATTCATTGAGAAATCTCAATAGACTCATTTCCTTACTTGACTACATTAAAACTCTATCTATGGTTGTAAACGCTCACTGGTCTTCTATCCGTCTGTCAATAATTCTGTCAATACTTCATGTTCAACTCAACTACAATAACATATTGCATTAACAAAATCAATGTAGAAATCTTTGCATGATCTTTAATTTTGTTCATAATGTCTATTAATGTTTGATGTAAGAAATCTCTCAATAGACAGCCTCATTTCCTCACTAAAATTTTCTCCTTCATAATATTCATAATAAGGATCGTTTGGATAATACTCAAGCTGCGTCAAATTCTTCAAATACTTGCTCTCTATAATGTATCTTGCACCCTCATCTCCAACATATGCGTGGGTAATGTCTAAACATTTCAAATTTATCATGTTTGGGCATTCTGCAATAATCTTTACACCTTCAACACCCAATTCAGTATATTCAAAGTATAGATCAGTTAAATTCTTTGCATTATTACTGTTGAGGAATAGTTTGAATGGTTCAAGTGTAAAATCTCCTCTATCCAACATTATGGTTTCTAATTTAGTCAAATAATTACTTTCTTCTAATAATTTCATAACATCATCATTGGCAAAATGAGAAAGTCCAATATGTTTCAAATTTGATAGAAATGGACTTTGACACATACATCTCACTCCTTCAACAGGGTTTTCATACAAATTACTCAGATCAAGAAATGTTAAATTTGAAAAGTTTTCACTTTCTGCAACATATTTAGCAGCCAAATATGAATGTCCAGCCCAAAAAGCTCTTAAATATGTCAAATTCTTAATGTATGAACTCTTGCTCAATGCTTTGAATCCTTCATCTCCAATTCTCACTCTATCAATATCTAACTCGGTTAAATTCTTCAATACCATTCCACTAAACAAGGGTTCTACATTAATTTTATCATCCCAATCTCTAATGTTCAATTTAGTTAAATTTATCAAATTTTGTGATTTTGAAAAAATTGTAATCATCTCATCAGATACACGACCATGAATATAGAGTGAGTTGATTAATAGTGATGAGGTAAGATCCGATAATTCCTTAAATTTTCTATTACTTTCATCAATATCTTTCTCATAACCGTATGAGCCAAATTGTTTGTCAAATTTAAAATTGAGTGAAGTTCTAAACCATTCACTGGATACCATCATGACGGAATTCATCTCATCAAAATCACAAAACTGCATCATGTGAAAAATCATGTCAGTTGGCAGAGATTCTATTTGAGCCATTTTTTTAAAGTGTTAATGTGTTAATTTGTGATGGATACAGATTGAATTTGAATGATCATCGTCATCACCATTGGACAGATTAACATGTTACAATGAAAGAGCCCATTGAGCTACAGTAAATTCTCGTTGCATTTGTTGTTTTCAATTTCTTGAATTTGTCAAGTTTGTTGAATCCTAAACGTTTTCCTGAAACGAGAATATGATTGAAAGTTTCATCTTTCATTCCTTCTACTAGAATGACAGAATAGTTGGGACCACAACAAGCATCCAAAATTCTCTCTTCTAAAGCTTCTTCTTCATTACTTTCCAATAGAACTGGCCCAGGAAGAAACTTTTCCTCACCAATGAAACCACATTGATTTTCATTGTTACTTCCCATAACATAGAGACAATTATCTTGGCTCAATAGCAAGGTGTGGGATGCTCCGCAGCATGTCTTTCTTATTTGAACGTCTCCTCTAAGAATTTCCAAAGGAAGAGGTCTCTCCTCAATAAATCTGGGAAAGTCAATCTTGTCATCATAGGTTTCATGCGAAATTCCACATTGCATATAAGAATTATTTCCAAAACAAAATACTGAACCATCTTGATCGAGAATGGTAAAGTGATAGGCACCAGAATTGAGTGAACAAATGGTAGCAGATGTTTCAATGGTCAGTTTTTCAATATTTTGAACATTTTGATCTAGAATTGAGAATTTAAACAGTTCATTCTTCTGATTGACCAATAATCCAATCAAACCATTCACCTGAAATGTAGAAATTGCAAAATCCTTCACATTCTCCAATTCTATTTCACACAATTCCACAAATTTCATCAATTCTTCATCAATATAATAAATTGCAAATCTTCCATTCCTCTTTTCAATCAATAACAATAATCCATAATTCATATGAGTTTGCATTCGAAGTATTTTCTTAATTTCCATTGGGTTTTCAATTACTTTCCATTCAACAATTTCCTCTTCTCTTGTTTTTAAATTTTGAACAATAAGAGTTTCATCATTGGATTGATTTTTCACAGCTCCGAATAAGACAAATAAATTGCAAAAGGTAATTTGAACATCGAGAATATGAATTTCCTTGTTAGAATTTGTTAATTCAATTAATTTAAATTGATTATCAATTTTAATTTCATCAACAATTGTTTGAAAATTCTTTGGAAATTGATTCGATCGAGACATTTTTTACAAATCTTATTGAATCAAATTACTGGCTACAAATCAATTACAGGGAATTATTTCTCTATGAAAACTTCTTCCAAGATATGATGAAGCTGAAAGTTTTTCGGAATGTTGATGAACTAGAAATTCCGAAAAACTATTTAAAAAGTTGTGATGAAAAATTCGGAATTTTAATCAAAAAAAATACAACACAATTAATCCTTTATTTATTCTTCAATTTAATCAATTAAATCATAGAAAATGTCCTCCGAAGATATTGTCATGAATGATCAAAGTATTGTTGATGTTTTGGGTGATGGTGGTATTATTAAAAAGATTCTCAGATTTGCACCTGAAGATCAAGTGGATACACCACCAAGTGGTTCCGAAGTTACTGTTCACTATCATGGTACATTGGCTAGTAATGGTAACAAGTTTGATAGTAGTAGAGATAGAAATGAACCTTTCAAATTCAAGATTGGTGAAGGACAAGTTATAAAAGGTTGGGATGAAGGTGTTGCCACAATGAAAAGAGGTGAACTTGCTCTTTTCACATTGAAACCAGAATATGCTTATGGTAAGAGTGGTTCTCCACCATCTATTCCACCAAATAGTACCTTGAATTTCGAAGTTGAATTGCTTGATTTTAATGATGAAATGGAAGTTACTCAAGGTATTACAAAGAAAGTTTTGTCAAAAGGAGAAGGATGGAGAAATGCTGAGGAAGAAGGTGCTACTGCTGTTTGTAATTATAAGATCTATGAAGGGGAACAAGTTTTGGAACAACGTGATAATGTTACCCTTGTTTTTGGAGATGAAAATGTTGTTGGATTTGTGGAAGATGCTGTTGGTTCAATGAAATTGAATGAAAAGGCAATCTTTACTGTTACACATTTCAGACCTTGTAAATATCTTGAATACACTGGTCACACTGCTGAATTCAAGAAGGTTTTCGAAACTGAATTGATTAAGGGCACTCATACCGTTAAAATGGAAGTAACCGTGACAGCCATCGAAAATGAAAAGAATGCTTGGGAAATAGAAGCTCTCGAAAAGTTGAATCTTGCCGAATCAAAGAAGGAACAAGGTAATGAACTTTTCAAGAAGAATAGACTTGAACTCGCCAAGAAGAGATACGAAAGAGCTTTGAGATTCATTGAAGATGAAAAGCCAGACGATGAACCAGAAGATCAAAAGAAGAAGAGAGCTCAAATTATTTCTTCATGTCACAGCAATTTGGGAGCCATCTATGTCAAACAATCAAACTGGAAGTTTGCCATCGATGAATGTAACAAAGTTTTGGATGTTGATAGAGAAAACATTAAGGCATACTATAGAAAGGCTCAATCTTATCAATCTCTTGGAGAACTTGAAGAATCCAAGACTACTCTCGAACAATGTGTTGAAGTTTGTGCCAATGTAACTGAAGAAACTCAAATCCAATTACTTGCCTCTGCTAAATCATTCTTGGTCAAGATCAACAATGCCATTGCTGAACAAACAAAGAAGGAAAAGGCAATGTTTAATAAAATGTTCCAATAAATCATTTTTATTTACGAGGCACAAAGTCAATCAATAGTTTTTCTGTTGGTCTTAGTGTGACAGCCATTTCAACCTTCATGACATGACTTGGATCTGGAAGTTTGAATGAATAACGTCTAGCCAACTTGGCCAATGCACAAATTCCTTCCACAAGAGCAAAGTAACGACCAGCACAGATTCTTCCACCAACTCCAAAAACAGTAAATACAAACGGATTACTTTGAGGATTGTGGAATTTACCATCCTTAATAAATCTCATAGGTTTAAATTCTAATGGATCTTCCCAATATTTCTCATTGACCAAAGTATTTACAAAAGAAACTGCAACAATTGAATCTTTTGGAAGTGAAACACCATTACATTCAACCTTCTTTGGTAATTCTCTGAAAATACCAAAAGCAACTGGAACCAATCTCAATGTTTCATTAAAAACTGCCTTGACATAGTCCAATCTTCCACTTTCGTAATCTGAATAATCAAAAGTTTCTCTTCCTGTTTCTTCCACTAATTTATCCAGAGCATTGTG
The DNA here is from genome assembly GCF_000004985.1 of Naegleria gruberi. Classification (NCBI taxonomy): domain Eukaryota; phylum Heterolobosea; class Eutetramitea; order Acrasida; family Naegleriidae; genus Naegleria; species Naegleria gruberi. The sequence continues at coordinate 441,451 of NW_003163318.1, read as the reverse complement.
AAGTTCTTGTTGAATGTGTGGATTCTTGGAAAGAAGGTACAGTAGGAAACCAAGAGTACGTGCAGTAGTTTCATGTCCTTTAAAATTATTAGAAATACCAGTAGTCTAAATCCTACTTACCAGCAACTAGCAATACGAAAGCATTAGAAATCAATTCTTCATCAGTTAAAATTCCTCCTCCAGTTGAATTCTCTCTATTATTTCTTCTTTCTTTCAATAAGAGAGATAAAGCATCATCAGCTGACTCTTCTCCAGTCAATCCAGTCTTTTCCCTCTTCTCAATAATCTTTTTAATAACTTCACTGAATGAATCACAAACTCTATGGATCTCACCAACTGGACCAATTCTTAAATTCATTCTCAAGAATTTTGATGGAATAATTCTCAAAAAATCTGCCTTCTCCAAAAATATACTTGTCTTTTTATCCATAGTTTCTTCTCCTGGTTTCGAATGGAATGAATCAAGAGCATAACCAAAGGCAGCATGTCCAATTACATCCTATCATTGTAAGAAAAATCTATTCCTTTAAAAACATACCATTGTTAAATTAGCAAAGTCAACCATAACATCTCTCTTTTCCAATTTTGATTCAATAGCAGGAATCATATCCTTCTCAATAACTTGATCAGTAACCTTAGCCACAAGTTTCAAATTTGATGGTACAAAGCTCTGATCAATTAATTGACGATGTTGAGACCAAACCTGATGATCCTCCTCAGCAAAAACATTCGTTCCATAAAAGAATTCCAAGAAAGTTCTCTTGGAAAAGAAAGTTTTCTTATAAAGTTTTGCAGATTTTGTTGCAACTTCTTTGGAAAATTCAGGTGAGTCCACAATAATCAATGGCAAGTTGATAATTCCAAAAATGACCTTGTAATAATCACATTTGACAGTCTTGATGGTTTTGATAATGGTTTCTGGACTGAGGGTTTCGTATGGGTCAGAAATTATACCAGCAGGAAGGATCCATTTAGGTAAACGACTGGAAAGTTGTGGTGGAAGGAATTGAGTGATACCTGGCAAGTGTTCATACTATTTACAGAGTTTCTTATATTGTATGTATCTTTCTAATAAAAAAAGAGATACAAACAAGAGACATCCAGCAGGTACATAGACGAAACATAGCACGAGAGTGTTTAGAATCATTTTTTATGGATGGTTAAATTGTTGTTGATGGCGCAGTCAACTACAACCACTGCGACAAACAAAAGGAGAATTATGTTCAAGGATGAATGTTTGGCTTGTTATTGCGTGGAAAATTTCTATTAGCAGGTTTCAATTTGAATGATGAAACTGAGTTAATAATCACAGAAAAATTCAAGTTAAATATTTCCCGCCATTTTCATTTTTAAAAAATTGTAATATAATTATTAAATAGCAAATTAAAAAAAATGGCATTATTGGAAGGAGTACCCATTGATAATGGTAGTGATGATGATGATATTCAGCGAGCCTCCGATGGTGATGAACAATCCAATGAACAAGATGATTTATCTGGACCGAAGGAAGTAGTGGAAATTAGATATGCTTCCTATGATGGAGATTATTGGAAATCGAGAGTGAAATTAATAGGAATTGGATTTTTATATTTTGTAATATTGAATAGTGTTGTATTGGTGATTGGGTTTTGGGCTTGTCCGGATATTCAGATTTTTGGATATGAAATTGTGAATGAGATTTTCAAGTGGATGTGGTATATGATATTGTTGGTGATGGGATTTTTCTACGTATCCAATGTTACGGAGCAAAGATGTTTGTATAGAGAACTTGTGGTGGTGCAACAGAAAAATGTTCAGAATGAAGAGTTTAGTGTTGAGGAGTTTGGACATGTTTTTTGGATTAAGCACTTTTTCAAAAAGTTGATAGAATCTATAAGGGGAAGATCATTTAGAGAATTTTCCAAATATTATCTGCAAGATAGAGAGGGTACATGTAGTGAGTTGATTAATTTATTGAGCCCTAGATCTTTTAAACTGGTAGAAAACAGGAAGAGATCTAAGAAGGATATTTTTGTGTATTTTCCAATTTATTTAGTTGGAGTTATGAGTTGTATTGAGACATCTACTACATCAACAGCATTTTCCTACTTTTTAAATAATGGAATTTTCGTTATAGCTTATTATATTGGACTTCAATTCACTTATTTAGACAAAATTGAATTTTTACAATTATTTGGTGATAGAATTGCAAACTCAAATAGGTGGAAAGAAATTAGAATTTTTGAATGGATTGGAGTCTTGATATCAGCTATTGCTTTACTTGTAGTGATTGGTCTCCAAATATTTACTTTCATTACAAAATCTGGTATCGATATTTTAATTGCTTATGCACTTGGCTATTTTTTCTTCTTTCTGTTTGTTTCAATAGTTTACATTTCTCTGTCACATGTTAGAAAGACACATTACCTTCACATGCATCATTATTTTTTATTTCTGATTATTATTCCACTATTCAGATCTACTGGCTATTTCAATATTGGAACATTATGTTCTGGTCTATGTCTTGGAATATTTATAGAGGGTGTTAGCAGATGGGGAATGCATGGAATTTTAATTGAACGTCGATAGAGGTTATATTTACCAGTAGGTTCAATTAATCTATTTCCTTAGTAAAGTCGGTTGCATTCAGTTAGAAAAAATAACAATACAATGAGCACGACTTTATCCGAGGAATTATTGGATCAATTGGAGAGTAGAATACAGATTGCAGTGAAGCAAGCTCTTGAAGAGCAATCACCAAATAGATACTCTGATGACACTCTCGTTCATCTGAATGTTGGTGGGAAAAAGTTTACCATTCTTAAAGAGACAATAATTTACAAAATTCCGAATATTAATAAGCATCAAGATGATCAAGAAGAGTATTATCCAGATAATATGTTTTCCATCATGTTGGAAGGATCAATCCCGTTTACTACTGATGAGAAAGGAAGAATTTTTCTAGACAGAGATCCAACCTATTTTCCATTCATTCTCAATTATTTGAGAGCTTCTGGGTCGAGAAATCAATATGTTCTTCCCGAAGATAAATTAGCTCTGAAAAGATTATATTTGGAAGCTAACTATTATCAATTAGTTGGCTTGTGTGAGCATTTGGAAGAAATAATGCCTGAATTGGAATCTCTTGTCTCAATAGGAAGAGCATCTTCCTATAGATATGCTCCAAATAATGAATGCAACTATGCAAGTGGAATGAAGATATTCATAAGGACAAAGGTTTTGACAATAGAATTATGTGAAGTATTGAATTCATTTGTTGGAGTGGAAAAGGATAGAAAATGGAAACTGTTGTGGCAAGGATCAAGAGATGGATTTGATTCGAGGTCATTCCATTCAAAGTGCGACAATAAGGGACCAACTGTTACTATTATTCGAACCTCAAATAATTGCATCTTTGGAGGATACACAGAAGTCAGCTGGAATTCATTTAGTGGATATTCTCGAGATCCAAATGCATTCCTCTTCTCTTTAGTGAATGTAAATAATATTCCTTCAAAACATCCAATCAAGCACCATGCCTCCAGATATGCAATTCAAAATAGACTGGTAAATGGGCCAACATTTGGCTCTGGTCACGATATTTTCATTTGTAATAATTGTGATACAAGGCCTGACTCGATGACTTTTCCATGTAGCTATATGGAAGGAACACTCACACTAACAAATGATCAACAACAATCCTCTCAGACAGTTGCCAACAATGCATCTTCCTCAACATTGGTAGGTCAACCATTAGCTCCTTTTGATAAGAACTATTTTGCTGGAGGAAAGAACTTTATTGTGAAGGAAATTGAAGTATTTACATTAATGTATTAATGTAGAGACAATTAGTTCTGCCTTGTTGGTTTTCCAAGCAAAACAATATGCCACCAGCTGGTTTTTTAAATTGTTTAGCTCTTTTAAAAGTCTTAATAAAGAACTGTACAACTAACAGTAGGCACTATTTAAGGACTCAGTGAAAAAACAGCCACACCATATTAAAAACTATATTTGTGGAGAGTTGCTTTACTGTTTTGTTGTAATATTACGATGGGCAAACAACACCTTACTACAAAATATTTATTCTTGGCAACTATTGACACCTAATACCAGGAAATACTTTCTGTTTCATTCCAATGCGAAAGCTGAAAGTTGCCCTATTTCTCATCTATCATCTCCGCACTGAGCTTGTCATTACAAAATCATCATGAAATTGATCACATCAAAACTCGTCATGAATCATTCCACAATTAAATTTCTTCACAATCCTCATAGCTATCCGCCTGCTTTTTGCTTTGATCACCAACAGAAAGAATGCATTCTGTGACGACATTTTAAAAGTGATCCTTCACACAAAACACCAAGTGTTGCACACTAACAGAACTCAAAAAAAAACCCTCAAGTTCATCTGCTCTTTTGTGTTGTTTAAAAAATCTAATTGTACAAAAGAAAACTCAACACAAACACTACTATAAGAAAAAAGTGCTGCAATTTTGTAATAGAAGAATATAAAACATGGCCTCATCGACTAATTTCCTAACTCTTGGATTGGAAGACATTGAAAATTTAAATCTCAACCCAAAGATTCAAAAGTATGCTTCAGTGAGACCAAGCAAGGAAACTGAAAAGCTTAAGCAACACTACAAGAGAAATATTCCAATCAATGTAAGTGTTCCTTCTTTTTAAACTCAGAAAACGACAATTTTATTATCAATAATATTTTGATCAATTCAAATGATGTGATTGATCATTTCATACAAAACAACGCCAAATAACGAATCATCAAATAGACCAAACAATTAAAATATGATTTTAGAGACAACAAGCACTCTACATTGACAGAGAAGAGTGCTATCGTGGAAGCAAGCAGATGTTTAAAGTGGTATGTAATTGATCAAAATATCAAGACAGTTGTTAATATTTTCACAACTGTAAAATTAAAATGCAATAATTTAATTACCGTGATGATGAACAAACTAATGTATTTATCCTTTTTGATGCCTTCCGTTCACTACTATTGCTACTGTACCAAAATTCCACATCAATCCTTTGCCTGTGCAAAAAAAACTCTGCGAAATATTATTTTAAAATGGAATCAATTCACATTTTTGCACTTTTTACCTTTCAATCATCATAATGTTTGATGCATTTTGAAAATTGGAATATTTCATAATGATAGTGCTGACGCTCCATGTCAATCTTCTTGTCCAACTTCATTGGATATTAAGAGTTTTATTAGTTGTATTTCTACTGGAAATTACTATGGTGCTGCCAAGATGATTTTCTCTGACAATCCACTAGGTTTGTCATGTGGTATGGTTTGTCCTGTTAGTAATTTGTGTGCAGGAAGCTGTAACTTGGCTGCTACCGAAGAAGGCCCAATTAATATCAAGTAAGTTGTTAAATTTCACCATGATTTTAACACAAAATACATTTATTACCAATATTTGTGTAATGCAATTTACTTTCAATAACAACAATCAAAAAACAATAGTGGTTTGCAAGCATTCGCAACTGATGTCTTTAGAAAGATGAAATTGAAACAAATCAGAGACCCAGATGCTACTCCTCTCGACAAATTACCAGAATCATACAAGGCCAAGATTGCTCTCGTTGGTGCAGGTCCTGCCAGTATTTCATGTGCTACTTTCTTGGCTAGAATGGGTTATCAAAATGTTACCATCTTTGAAAAGGGACAATATGCTGGTGGTTTGAGCACTCAAGAAATTCCACAAAATCGTCTCCCATACGAAGCTGTTGAGTTTGAAGTCAACTTGATGAAGGATTTGGGTGTTAAAGTCGAATATAACAAGGAATTAGGAAGAGATTTCACTGTTGAATCACTCAAGAATGATGGTTATGAAGCCATCTTTTTGGGTATTGGTCTTCCAGATCCAAATAAGGAATCAATCTTTGACGGATTGACCCCAGAACAAGGTTTCTACACCTCTAAGGATTTCCTTCCAGCGGTCATGCAATCATCAAAGGATGGTATCTGTGGTTGTAAGGCATCAAACCAAAAGCTTCCAAAGTTATATGGTAAGGTTGTTATTTTGGGTATTGGTGATACTGCCCTCGATGTTTATGGTTCTAGTATTAGATGTGGAGCTGATAAGGCTGTTCTTGTTTTCCGTCGTGGTTTCTCTGAAATGAGATGTGTCGAAGAAGAATTTGAACCAGCCATGAAGGAAAAGTGTGACGTACTTCCAAATTGTTTACCAAAACAAATTATCATGAAGGATGGCAGAATTTCTGGTATCGAATTGTACAAGACTGAAGTTGACTCTAATGGTAAACTTGTCATTGATGAAGATCAGTTCATCAGACTCAAATGTGACTTTGTCGTTTCTGCATTTGGTTGCACTTTGAAGAGTGAAAATATTATCAAGTCCCTTTCACCTGTTGCTGTTAATAATTATGGTAGAGTTCCTATCAATAATACAACAATGGAAACCGAAGTCAAGGGTGTTTTTGCTGGTGGTGACTTGATTGGTAGTGGTATGACAGTAGAGGCAAGCAATGATGGTAAAACTGCATCTTGGTACATTCATCGTTATATCCAAGAAGAATTGCATAAGGCTGATAGACTCTCTGATGCTCCTCAACTTCCAAAGTTCTTTACTGAAGTTGATAAGGTTGATATTTCAGTTGAAGTATGTGGTGTCAAGTTTGAAAATCCATACGGTCTTGCTTCTGCTCCACCTTGTACTACTGCTGATATGATTGATCGTGCTTTTGATGCTGGTTGGGGCTTTGCTGTCACTAAGACTTTTGGTTTGGATAAGGATTTGGTTACTAATGTTTCACCAAGAATTATTCGTGGTTCAGTCACTACAAACAGAGGTCCTCATCAATCTGCTTTCATGAATATTGAATTGATTTCTGAAAAGTCTGCTACTTATTGGTGTACTGCTATTACTGAGTTGAAGAAGAAACATCCAACTAAGATTGTTATTGCCTCTATCATGGCTGCTTTTAAGGAAGAAGATTGGAAGTTCCTTGCTACTAAGGCCGAACAAGCTGGTGCTGACATGATTGAATTGAACTTGTCTTGTCCTCACGGTATGGGTGAAAAGGGTTTAGGTTTGGCTTGTGGTATGGATCCATATCTTGTTTTGAATATTTGTAAATGGGTTAGAGCTGTTACCAAGATTCCATTCTTTGCCAAGCTCACTCCAAACGTTACTGATGTTTTGCAAATTGCTACTGCTGCTAGAGATGGTGGTGCTGATGGTGTTACTGCCACAAATACTGTTTCTGGTTTAATGACTCTTAAACCTGATGCGACCGCCTGGCCAGCAGTTGGTGCCAATAAGAGAACTACCTACGGTGGTGTCAGTGGTAATGCAATTAGACCAATTGCTATGAAGGCTGTTTCTAAGGTTGCTAAGAACATTCCTGGTTATCCAATTCTTGCTACTGGTGGTTGTGACAGTGCTGATGTTGCTTTGCAATTCATTCATGCTGGTGCTTCAGTTGTCCAAATTTGTTCATCTGTCCAAAATCAAGATTTTACTGTTATTGAAGATTACATTACTGGATTGAAGGCCTTGATGTATATCAATGCTCATCCTGCATTCAAGGGTTGGACTGGTCAAACTCCACCAGTTGTAGAAGAAAAGAAAGTTGGTTTGCCAAGATTTGGTCCATATGAATTGAAGAGAAGAGAACTCGATGTCAAGGAAATTGAAGAAAAGGGAGTTTTGACTGGTAGACATGAAGATAATATGCCAGCTGAAATTGAACAAGTTATCAAGGTTCCATCCATTAACGATGTTGTTGCTAAGGCTGTTCCAAGAATTGGTTCTTGGGGTGAATTGGATCCAAAATTCGATCACCACGTTATTGCTGTCATTAATGATGACAAGTGTATCAATTGTGGTAAATGCTACCTGACTTGTAATGACAGTGGTTATCAAGCCATTTCTTTCGATAAGGACACTCACATTCCAAAGGTTAGTGATGACGATTGTACTGGTTGTACTTTGTGTTACTCTGTTTGTCCAGTTTTGGATTGTATTGAAATGGTTCCTCGTAAGACTGAATACAAATCTCAGAGAGGTATTGCTCCAGGTGAATTCTCACAAGAAGCTGTTTTGAAGTTTGCCAGTTTGTATGATTCAAATGGTTCCCTTGTTTCTGATATGCACGAATAAATTGTTTATAAATAACCTGATTTTTGCATTAGTTGAATATTTTCATTTTGTAAAGGTAATTTTTCTCTTGTTAATAAATAAGAGATGAACATTGGAATTATATTTACTCAAAAAAAATGTCTCTCAAGAGAAAGAGAAATGGTGACCAACTTGTGGAGAGAATTGTTTCCATCCTTCGTTCACAGGAAAATTCTGAAGAGTTTGATTATTCCACAATATTAGATAAAGTCTCTGAACAATTAAAAAAGAAAAAGAAATCGGAAGAAAAACCACTAACCAAATTAACTGGTGATGAATGGTTATTAATTTATTCATTTGCAGGTTATGAAAATTTATTTTACAATCAAATTTACAAAATTAATCGTCAAATGATGGAGAAAATTTATGAAAATTCCTTATTTTGGAAAACTTTGTTTAATTTAATGTGGAAATAAATGTTCGAATGTTAATGAAATTACTGATTGGACCTATTTCAGAAAGTGTTGTTTTCACAAATTTGACAGCTTTGAAAGAAACAGACTAGACAATCCATATTACAATGAAGGAAAGTTCCAACATGATAGGGTGCATAATATCAATAGTAAGCTGTACAATACCGATATTACTAAATCATGGTACATGTTAAAAACCACTCAACCATGCTATTTTCTAACCTTGGCTGCCGATGACGGACTGAATCAGTTTGCTAATATTGAATCTGAAATGAATATTTATTTGAAAGAGAAACCAATTTGTGTAAATCTGTACGTGAAAGCAAGTACTTACTACAACAGATTCATAGATGTTAACCTTGATATTAAGGCAAGGATTGGATTTTCAGCTGATGAACATTCAACATCTGAAAATGAATGGATTGATATATTTAGTTGTAAAACAGCACCAAGATTAGAGATCGTTAAATTATTCAAACAATTGAAATTAGACGAAAGAGTACTTGATAATACTCCTACTTGGGAATCATTTGGCTTTTTAAATACTGAGTTTCCAGAGTCAATCAGAAAGGACAAACATTTCCTATGGTTCTGCGATTCATTTCTTTCTCAAATTCCAACCCCATTTGATTTCATTTTTCAATACGCTCCAAACTCATATCTGGATTATCTGTATGCTGTAACTGATGAAGATATTGGAGAAATCTATGATTATTCAAGTAGTAGTACAGAAGAAATTTAGTTTCTGTGAAACTCCCCTATTTCAATTGGTGCAACAAAAAAATACAAGATGCTTCGCTCGTTATACCGTACTGTTGTGAGCAATCGTTTCTTAGTTTTTTCTTTCGGACCAGAAATGAGATGTACAGTTTCGTTCCATTACCAGATTCCTCACAACAAACCAAGGAGAACAAAACCAATGAAAAGGAAACACTAAGCAAAATACTCACTACTGCATCATCCGTGTTGAGTATCACCTTATCAGTATACGCCATATTGGTCGCTAGAGATGCACAGCAACAACAACAAAATAACCTCAATTACTCTGAGGACTTGTTGCAAGAAGTAAGGGAGAAAATGAACACACCATTCGAACCAACAATTGCAATGATACCAGGAATAGACTTGTGTGAAAAAAGGAGCAGAAGTGTTGAAGGAGTTGTGTAGAACTGATTGCATTCCAAGGTTAAGCTATATTTATGGCCCATCTAATTGTGGGAAATCAACGGCAGTAGAAACAGAGCTAAAGGGAAGAAAGAATGTTATTTATATTACATTACGAAACCAATCACCAATTCCCAATATCAAAAGTGCTCTCCGGATATCCAAAAGAGAAAAAGAATTTACAATCATCAAATGCTGGAAAGTGTAAAGCAAGTACTTGAAGAAATCAAAATCAAAAGAGTAACTGAAAAAGATATTGAAACACCATTTCCCCTTGTTGTCTTGAGTGATTTCATTTCAGATAACGAGGATTGCCAAATTATTGCAGGCTACATGCTTCAGTTTGTGGAAGAGCAACTTGCCAGTGCCATTCATATTTCTAGCAATCACACAACTTTGTTAGAAGAAGAGTGTGGCTCAATATCTTTGAAATCTAATGATGAGAAGATTGCCAGCTTTGTAAATGGTGAAATAACCTTGCCAGATGAAAAAATAGCCAAAGTAATTGACGCTATCATCAAAACAGAAGCAGATGAAATCAAAGGAACCCTAAAACAAATGTCAAACATTATGTCATCATTGTGTTGAGAGGTATCTGTGATTCCAAAACACTCACCATTAAGCCAACAACATTGGAAGAAATACGTGTTTGTGACGAGCTCACACAAAAGAATATCCTCACCAACGTATTTGATGACACTGACTATTATACCTGGCATAGACCTGTTTTGCATTACGCTTTTAAAACAACAGAATCATTCAATTGGTAAAATAGAACCAAATTGTTTTTTCTTAAAAATTGACAATAACATGCTTGCTTTTCAATGAGTGTTCCAAATATTTTGAGGGTTGTATCTCCATAAGAATGCTCTTTCAACATATTAAATTGAATTCTCTTTTTTGGAATCATTATCTGAATTCATAAATTTACTTCTTGAAAAATTTCAAAAATTAAAAAAAATTTCAAAAATTAAAAAGACTACAGCACCACAGGTTCCCAAGTTGTCTCCAACCTCAGTACTGATGTGGCTCGACGATGCTTAACTTCTCAAATCAGACGGGATGAGGTGCATTCATCGTGATATGGCCGTAGTCATTCATTAGCTCAAATTGTCAAATATAAATACATTACTATAATATTATAAAATATGAAAGGTAAAATACGCTTGTGAGCTAAACTTGCTAATCGGTAGGCATCTTAGAAATGTTTCGTTATTCAATTTACAATTAAGACGGGAAGCCTGCCAGGAATATGGCGACAATCCCGCTACAGTCTTTGACTGTATGAACAGTGAAGGCAACGAAGACAGAATCTTGTTGGTTCAGTAAGGTTTTGTTGAAGAAATTGATAGAGTTGATCACACTCGTATTTATTGAACATTAAGCATGTTGAATTGCTTGATGCAACTTTTGGTTTCCGATTTTCTAATCAATTCGAAATTGAAACTTCATGCCATTCAATTCATGAAAGCAATTCATTTTGTCTTTTCAATCTCGCTTTGATATTCAAACCTTTTGAATATCTTTGTTAATCATAGTGTATTTTGTAATTTAAATGATCAAGGATTTCAACTTTACAAATATTAAAAAAAATGTTTAAATCTCTGGCTAGAACGTTCATCTCTGTATCATCATCACAATCTAGAAATAAATTGATCATTAAAAATTCCAAAAGGCTCATGATCGGAGCTGTTTTTACTGGAGGATTGAATCATGAAAATATGAATAATTCGGATCAAGAATTGTTTCATTCGTCTTCCTCTGTAAAACAAGCAGTAATGGATAACGTGAATGGTTATACATTAAAGGAGAGAATTCTTGCTAGTTTATTGTTGGCAGCTGCTGGTGATGCTATTGGTGAGTGTAATATGTGATCATGACGATATTTAACTAAAGTCAAATTGCTTTTTTGGATTTGTTTGAATTTTCGAATGAATTATTAGGTTTTAGAAATGGAAGTTGGGAATTTACTAAGAATTCACATTCCATTCATAATGAATTGAAACATTATTATGGAAATTTGAATGGAATTGATACTAAAAATTGGAGAGTTTCTGATGATACTGTCATGCATTTGGCAACAATGAGAGCAATGATTAGTTTTATGGAAAATTCGAAAAAAAAGATTTTTACGTTTGATGAGAAGGATGAAAAGGTAAATGCCAATTTTCTTGTGGAATTTGTAGATCCATTGATGAAAGAAATGGCAAAGGAATATTTGATTTGTTGGAATGATATGTATGGAAGGGCACCAGGACCTACATGTAAGTGAGCTAGTTGATGAAATTTTTTCACTCGAATAATAATTTATTTATTGAATTGTCGATTAAAGGTGCAAGAGGTGTCGATTTTATTCGAGAGAATGGATTTGACTATTGGTTTGCTTATCCATATGATAAAAGAGGAGGAGGAAATGGTGGTAGTGTAAGTTTGTTACTAAATCATAAATTCTTAAATTGTATATAGATGAGAGCTATGGGAATTGGTATAATGACAGGAAAGGAAAGAAGAGACATGCTGATTGCTACTAGTATTGAATCTGCAAGATTGACTCATAATCACCCAACTGGTTTTTTGGGATCTTTGGTTTCTGCTCTTTTCACATCCTATGCTTTGGAAGGAAAGATTCCTCCAGCTCAATGGGGTGTGCACTTTCTCTATAACGACATGCCAAGAGCTAGAGTTTATTTGCAGACAGTTGCTCAAAGAGATTGGAAGGAAATGAAAGATTCAGTTACACATTTCGAAAATGTTTTCAAAACCTATTTGAAAGATAGAAGCTTATTCTTGGAAGAAGGGGATTTCAAGAATGAGGAACTTGTAAATAATTTGAAACCTTCCTTCCCATCTCGTTATGGCATTGATGAAAGGGATGTATATTATAAGAAATTTGCATATGATGGATGGTATGGAGCTAGTGGAGATGATTCAGTAATTATTGCCTATGATTCAGTTCTCTATTCTGGTGCCAATAATTATGAGAATCTCATTTTACAAGCATGTTTGAATGCAGGTGATTCTGATTCTATTGGCTCAATTGCTGCTGCATGGTATGGAGGAAGATATGGATTTAATAATGTCATTGAGAGCCACATTAAGAATATTGAGAAGAAAGGAGAAATTGAGCAGATAGCTCAAAAGTTACATCATCTCTATCAAGAATAATATAATTCAATATTTACTAATGTACAAGTTATTCTCGTTTCTTGAGAGCTTCAAATCTCTTTTGTAATTCATCAAAATCATAACTGTTCGCATCTTGACCAAATGCAGGTACATTACTAGCTCCAAAAGTTCCTTGTGAAAGTGGAGGTACATCGTGGAACATTGATGGTTGTTGAGGATTAAAATCTACAGAATAACCAGATTGATTGGTTGGACGAAGATCGGAAGGAGGAGGAATTAAATATTGAGGTTGTGATTGGAATTGTGTATTTGGTGAATAAGCTGGCGGAGGTCCTTGATGGAATTGTTGAGTTTGGAAAGGTTGATTATGTTGAATTGGCTCAGATGTTGGAATTGAGAAGGTTTGTAATTGTGGATTAATTGGTGTCATCTTTTGGTTATGAACATCCACATCAGTAACCACATTACTATCATCCCACTCTATACCATTTTCCTTTGCAATTTCTCTCAAATAATCAATACAGAGATATGGCTCTGGTACTTTAACATCAAGTTTGAACATTACACGTTGATTTACGGCCAAATCCTTATTATCCATTGCTGCATCAACAAAATCCTTTCCAAATTTTGCTGCAAATTGATTTCTAACTTCCATCAATTCCTTAACTTCAGTTCTTGGTGCAGCATAAATCAATGTACTAACTGCTTCCTTCATATCATGTGGGCAAGTACTATTTCACAATAAAATTAATCATCATTTAAATCATTGATCATGATCACTTACTTTGACTCGGAAAGTAACTGTATTCTAGTATGAACTAAATCGCAAAATAATTCCAAAATTTCTAAAGCTTCAATAGCATAATCCTCTCTAATAATATTTTCAACTTTAATTCTTGCTGATTCATCCTTTTCATTTTGAAGTAATTCAGCAACTTGTCTCTTTTGAACTTTAATGCCATTGGATTTCTTGTTTTTCAACAAGCCAATTCTTGTTATGGCCATTTTCAAATTGCTCTTACTAGAGATCATCATATATCGGATGAAAATAAGTTCATACAATTATTGGCAAACCAACAATTAAATAATCAAATTAATAATTATCATAATATTCATCATCAGCATTTTATGAACAACAAAACCCGTCATCAGTAAGCACACACTCCCAAGAATAAAACAACGTACATTTTATGAACTTCAAACTTTTCCTTCTTATCAAAGAATCCCATTTTTTTATATCTTGTTTTATTTTTAATTTTTTATTCTTTGATTATTTTATATTGGAACTGAATTGGAGAGAAAGGGAAATGCACAGTTAATTTGGTTGAGTTTACTTGACTTTGAACAACTGATAAGGAATTGTCAATCTTCTTCCAATTTCATAAAATCTTGTTTTATTAGAGTTTTACAGTACCTGTCTCATCCAAAACCTTATCACCAATCTTACAAATGAGTTTAAACCTGATTGGTATTTGACTATCAGTGATTGGTCTTGCAGCACTGTTAACAATTTTAACTTTGAATTTTTGAGTGACACTATCAGTGGTGTTTGGTGCAATTGATGTGGAACTTGGTTTGAAAAGTGTTACCTCACAATATTTTGGTGCGGCAGCCTTAAAGTCCAATCCCATAACTTCCTTGGTGTTATTGTTGGAGAAATAGACAATAACATTGAGACTTCCTGGATCCATTTCAACATATTCAAATCTGATATTAAGGGAATTCTTATTATAAGCTGATAAAATCTTCTTTTCTTTTTGTGGCATTAATGCAGAAGCTGGTAGGGAAGGAGATGAGAGAAGGTCATCCAACAAAAGTGAGTTTGCTGAATTGGAGCTTGGCATATCTAACATATTTAACAAGGAAGGAACAGGACTGGTGGTAGTATTGGTAGTTGGAAGAATAGACTCAAATGGAAGGAGAGTTTCTGTTTGTTGAACAGTTGGAACCTTACGTGTTGGTTCAGTTGTTTTTACAGGTTTTGTTTCAGTGGTAGTTGTAATAAAGTCAATCAGGCTGGATTCAGTTTGTTTAACAGCTCCATTATTTTCAATGTCAATGAGCAAACTGCTTAAACCACTACCGACTGCAGAAGTTGTACGGTCAGAAGGTTCGTTATGTTCTTCCTCTCCTTGCTCCTCTTCTTCTTTTTCGGATGAGTTTAATTGACCAATAATAGAATCAATTTGGAATTCAGGCATCTTGTCAAGAATATTTTCTTTAACTGAAGCAGACATTTTGGCGATTTGGAGTAATTCACAAGCTCTTTGTTGTAAATCAAGTTGAACATTGTCTGAATATCTTGAAACAAAACGTTCAATATCTGCTGATCTATCAGGGAATCTTCCAGATAATTTCAACAAGGCAACAAGTGCATAAGCCCTTACTATATTGTTTGGATCAGTTGACAAAACTCTTCTACTCTTTACAGTACTAACTGAACCCTTTGGTAACATGTTAACCAAATCGAATAATACATTTACAACATTCTCACTAGTAACTTCATTATCAACAATCAAATCACCATATTCACCCAAACACCAACTGCTTACTTGCATAAGAATTTCTTGTTTGAGCAAAATATTTGGTTTTGGAATTAAATCCTTAAGAGTATCGTACAATTTTCTGGTAATTTCAGCTTGATTATCAATAGATTGTGAAAGCATACCAATAAAGATGGAAGCAATTTCATCTCTAACATATTGGGCTGATAAAATTATAACTTGTAAAAGTGTTGTAATCTTCCAGTCCTTTGAAGGAGCATGCTCTTCAATAATTGTACAAATTTTTGTGGTCAATTCTGGTTTAAATTCTGGTGGGGAAACTTCCAAATGTTGAATCAACTCTTGAACAAGATATGTTACATTACTGTTATCAACAATGACATAAACCAAATCAAGAGCTCTCTTTCTAATTGAAATATCGTGATCTTTCAAACATTCAACAATGGTAGCCAAATGTCTACTGACTGCTTGAGAGTCCAATTTGGAAACCTTTTTCATTGTGTGCAAAGCAACATATCTAAGATTGTTATCCTTCTTATTACCAAGGAATGTACCAAGTTGACCAATAGCCATCTTTCTCAATGAAGGATCGCATTCAATATCCATAACAGTTCTAACACATTCATAAATTACAGCATTACCTGTATTCTTAGTCTTGTCAGTGTTAGTGAGTGTCTTTGTCAAAACTTCTGTCATTTGTTCACTTGCTTTAGAACTTCCTCTTCCCAAAACTTTCAATAAACGTAAGAGCTTTGTTTGCAAAAATGGATCGGCAACTCCATTAACATCATATTCAGAAGTAGAATTACTACTTAATAATGCATTGAGTAATCTAACAAAAACAGGAATATGTTTTCTAAAGTGAAGTAAATAATTTCTAGTTTCAGATCCACCAACTTTTGTTGGATTGAGAATTGTAAGAATCAAAGTAATAATGCCAAGCATGGCAGAGTGACTTCTTTGATGTTGTTCATTTTCCAAAATTGTATCAATTCTTTCAATATAATTTTCAATTAAATCTGGACATTTAGAAACAATTCTAATAGCACATTGTGCGGCCTTCTTTCTAATAAAAGAAGGAGCACCAATTAATAATTTTTCAACTTCAACACTCAAATCACGACAAATATCTGCTGATGCAATGTTTCCGATGGCTGTAAGAGCCAAAGCTTGAACAAATTGATTACTATCATTCAAATCTCTAATTTGATCAGTCAAATTTTAAATAAACAAGAAGAAAACCTACACTTTAAATCTATGTTCTGTCAAGGTAAGAATTTCTTGATGTTCGTCCAACATAATCATCAGTGACAAGTAACCAATTCTTTTCTCTGGATATTTAGAACTTGATATTAAATTAACACATTCTATTTGTCCAAAATTTGTCGGATATCCCAACATGTGAATATACATCAACTTGGCAGCATTTCTTGCCCTGTAGGCATGTTGTTCCTTCAATGCTGTTCTAATAGCAGCACATTCTTTAGCAATGACCGATCTTTCCTCTGCTGCTGTTTTACAATTACGAACCTCACGAATGAGTTCTCTGAGTCTCGTACTCATTTTTAATAAATATTTTAATATTATTTACTCATTGATGGTTGCAAGTGACGGATATTTTGATTATTATGATTTTAATTGTTGTTTTGATGGTGGTGATGTAATTGATGACATCACTCTCAAGTTATTTATTCAATGAAAGTTAATACTTCAACTCTTCACATAATACAGTTGTTTTGAATTAATATATTCTACTTAGTCGTGTGTGGTAGATAGTATTCTTGAAACTCTTCCCAGCCTTCTTTAACAATATAATTGTTCTTCTTTTCAAACTCGTGAATGAAAAACACAATTAAAACAACAAATCTTAGTGACGAAGAATACTTTCGTAGGTTGCTTTGAACATTTCAATGTGGTCAGTATGCTTTTCAATAACCTCCCGAATCATTCTCAAATCTTCATCTTCTATTCCTTCACCATCATCACAATCTGCAACAACCTTCTTCTCTGATGATAGAATCATCTCCATCACTCGATCCATCTTTTCCTTCTTCCACAATACACTTTCACTCTTCATCTTGTTCCTCTTCTCCTCATCTATTAATCCTTCCAAACTCATCAATTGAATAAGAAAACCACAAACAATACCCTCTCTAATACCTCCAACGAGTCCCTTTTCAAAATAGACTTGTCTAGCCTCATCAAGGCCTTCGGAAACACCATCCTTTATTCCCAATGTAACAAAAGTATCCCTCATACGATCGAAATTCAAAGAAGCAACATATTGATCGTAACTCTTGGAATCATTTTGTCCGTCCACTCTAAATTCCTCCTCTCCCCAAATATCATCATCATCATTGGAATGAGTTGAATTGTTTTGTGTGGTGGTGCTTGAATTGTGAAGATTGTCTTGTTCCATTTTTATTTTGAATGCACCATTGCAGAATTTACCTCATTATTATTGTTAATGTTTATTGTAATAGATATTGAATAAGAATGAATAAGAATGAGAATGCTGTAGAAAAACAATGTTATTTATTGTAAATTAGTATTGAGATTCTTGTAGATGACATGTGAACGAAGCTATTCGAATGAGTCAGTTTCGAATCATTCAAATAACAGTTGACATTCATTACTCAAGTGGAAACCAATTGTTGACAAGTGGCATGCTTACAAATACTAGTATTTGAAAATTATTGAAGATCTCTTTATTAATGCGAAGAAGAAACGCGACCAGCAAACCTGTCAACTTGACTCAATTTCCTTAGGATTCGAATAGGGAGAACGAAACCCACTTTCTCTTACCGTTATTACATTCGAACGTTCTCAAAACATCATCCCTTAAATTATAACAGATGACATTGACACGCTACCAGTCATCAATCATCAAAACCACTTCACAAAAAAAAACTAGTCAAAAACCCAACCAACCCATCATTAACAAATGGCCTGGTTGCACTACAAACTATACAGGCCCTATGCCATCTGTCTAGTTTTCTTGATTTTAATCAATTTATTGTTGTGGATTTATCCAGTCATTGATGCTGGTACAGTTTTTAGATTCTGTCCTGGATATTGGTTATTTGTCTTTTTAGTCACAGTGCCATTCTTTTTGGCATTCCCTGTTGTTATCTATTTAATATTTGCTATTAAATACTTTAAAATGTAAGTGTGTTTTGAATGTGAATGTGAATAGTTTCAACAATATATATTTTGAAAATTAACACACACACCTCTATATTATAATCAAATATATTTGATATTTTCTCTCTCTCTATTCTTGAACACAATTTCCATCACCACAACAACAATTTTAATTTCAACTCTCATAATAATTATATTGATGAATATGATGATGAATACACACACTCACATTTGATAACTTTGAATTCTCCTTCATATTCATATTCAATCTGATATATATATATTCAATAACATGACAATTATGATATATTCAATAACATAACAATGATGATATACTCTTTATAGTCCTGCTGTTGAACAAGCAGCACTTCCATCCGATGTTCAAGCTTCTAGAACAACTCTTGAATATTTAAAAATTGTTGGTTATGTTACTTTGGCAACATTTGTCTTGTTGGCAACTTGTATGTGTTTAATTTTGACAGCAATTGCAGCAGCATATCATCAACAACATGTTTCACTTGTGCAAGAAACCATTTCCATTTTGAGAGATATTGTTGTGAAGGGTGATAAAATTGTCATTGAAAGAGATTCTGAAGGTTTTTCACATATTACTGGATCAGATATTGAAGATGTTGCTTTCGGTTTAGGATTTGCTCATGCTCGTGATAGATTATTCCAAATGGATTATTATAGAAGAATTGCTAGAGGTCAATTGAGTGAAATTGTCGGAGACAGAGCTTTATATTGTGACAAGTATATGAGAACTTTGAGTTTATATAATTATGGTGTTTCTCATTATACTAATTTAACTAGTGACACTCAAACTTTTGTTTCAAGATATGCAGCTGGTGTTAATTATTATAAGGGAAGATATGGTTCTTCAAATAAGGCCTTTGAAACCACTTTGGGTTCATACGATATTGCTGATTGGACTATTTATGATTCAATGGCTGTTTTAAAGTTGTGGCAATTCATTAACAGTGGTAATGCTAATATGGAAATTTTACGTTTCTATTTGGCAACTGTTAAAGAATTGAGTATGGATCGTGTTATGGATCTAGTTCCAATGACTCCTTTGAATTCTAGTTTTGCTTCTTTCACTCCTGTTGAATTGGATACTCCAGTTTCTTTGAGAAATATTTATAGACAAACTGAACTCGATAGTTTAACTCAAGACAGATTGAATAACATCAATGCTCAATCAAATATTGGTGTTACTTCTCCTAAATCAACTAGTACTTCCTATACTGCTCCTAAATTTGCCAGTGTTGATGATTTGCTCTTATATTTCGATCCTCTCACAACAATGCTCAAACAAAACAGTGATTGGATTGGTGCTGGTGGTTACTTATTTGGTACTGCATTGTCTGCTTCATCTTCTGCCTATGTTTCTTCAAAGGGTGAAGGTTTCAGAACTCAAGTTCCTAATCCTGTCTATGTTGCTAAACTCAAGTTCAAGACAACTGCCTCTACTTATTCCTCAATGGGACCAACTATTCCAGGTATTCCAGGTTTGATTGAAGGTCGTTCCTCAATTAACACCTTCACTACATCAAATATGTATGCTGACTGTATGGATTGGTACATTATTAAGGATGATGGTTCATCAAATAACTATGCTGCTAATGGAGCTACTCTTCCATATACTACCAGAACTGAAACTATCAATGTTAAGGGTGCATCTGCTGTTACTATCACTGTTCGTTCAACTGTTTATGGTCCAATCATGACTGATATTCTTCCAGATACTTTGAAGAAGAGCGGTGCTCAATTGGCATTAAAGTGGACATCCCTCTCTGATGTTGATTTGACCATGAATTGGATTACTCAAGCTTGGCAACAAACTACTTTGGCTACTTTCAATACTTTGACTGTTAACAATTTCCACAATCCACCAATGAACATGTTGGTCATGTTTACTGCTGCTTATCCAGTTTACTTTGGTGTTGGTAGATTCCCAATTAGAGCAACTGGTCACTCTGGTTTGTTCCCTGCCTCAAATAATCAAGTCTGGACTGGTTACAATGCTGCTCTTGTTAACTTTAGAGCTTTCATTGCTCGTAAGGATTACTTTGTCAGTGCAAACAACAAACCAGTTGGATATGGTTATCGTTATAACTTTGGTTATGATTTTGGTCACAGTTATAGAGCTAGAAGATTGAACGATTTGATTTCTCCATACTATGGTTCTACAACAACTCCATTCCTTGAAGCTGATCTTAAGAAGTTCATTAAGGATCAAGTTAACGTTTATTTCTCTGAAGATTTGATGCCATTGTTGACCAAGTCTGTCAATTATTACTCTGACATTTCCTCTTCATCAATTGGTAAACTTTTGTTGGCATGGGATGGTAGTTTCACTTCAAGCTCATCTGAAGCTCCAATTGCTCAAAGATGGTACTATGAATTGAGTAGAATTGCTGCTTCTGATACTGGTGTTGCTTATTGGGACAATCCAATTTTCGTCAGAGATGCCTTCTTGCCAAACTATGTCTACTCTAAGAATGGAACAACTGTCACTAGTGAAACTATTTCATCTGATACTCAAAATAGAAATATTCAATCTTGTGTTTTGGCTTTGAGCACTATCTATGGTGTTACTGGTCAAGCTGCTGATCAAACTGCTTGCGATCTCTATGCTGCTAAGGCATTACAAAGTGTCATTAAGAAGTATGGTGATCCAAAGTTGGGTAACATTTATGAAAAGAAGTTCTCTCACTACTTCTCTGAAGATGGAAGTTACAGTTGTGCTTGTACTCGTTCTACATACTCTGTTGCTGGTGGTGAATTTACAATTTATCAATCTGCTCCAGTTCGTCCAGATATTTCTACTTCAACTTCATCTACCACTGGTCTCGATGAAAACTACTCTCCAAGATTCTACTCCAATCAAGGATTCTACTTCCAACAATATGCTGTATTGGGTGCAAACAGTGTTGCATCAAGTTCTTCGATAAAACCAAAGATTCTAGTACCAGGTGGTATTACTGGTCACCAATGGGATAAGACAGTTTATGATACTTACTTGTATAGAGTTCTCGAAGGTGGTGAATATCCAACTGCTCTTCTTGAAAAGTATTCTGTCAGTTCTTCCCAAACACTTGTTCAAGTTACCTCAGTCTAATCTTAATGATCTGTGTAAATATAGTTTTATTAACACACTTTTAAAACACTTGTTAAATTATCAATAAATATATTAGTATTATTTTCATTCATTGTTCAGCACTGAGGTAGACAGAGTTTCTCTTCTTCTCTAGCATTGAAGCTGCTCTTGTTCTTGCAATTACAACAAGTTGATACATTCTTTCAGAATCGAGAAGACATTTGAAATATTGTTTTTCTGTACTATCGAATACCTGTTTCATAAATAATTGTCTTCTTATCACGTAATCTTCTTTCAGCACTCGATTTACAACTTCAAGTGGAACTGCACTGATATTCTCTTCATGATGTTGCAGATTTTTGTGATGTTGATCGTGGGTTTTCGGTTCAGGGCTAGGAGACATTCTGAATGGTTCAGGACTTGGTGTATGTCTGCCTTGGTCGTGAGCATGTCTTACTGCCTTATGAAGCTTAATGTACTCCTTTCTCATTTCACCATCCAAGTGAATCTTGTTTGTACTATTCCTAGACTTTAAGATTGATTGCATCAAACTGGCCATGGTTATTGTCTTTACAGAACCTTCCAATTTTTGAAATTGCAATCTCAAAAGTAATAATCTCGCTTTTTTAATTTCTAAATAGGATCTAATCATATCCCTACAAGTCGTCATGTTTGCTCTCAGTTTTTGCATTGCTTTGTACACTAGTTTGGCATCCAGGAAACTAATAAAACTCCTCCTAATAATCTCTGCAGCAATTTTCTTTCTGTTAATTTTCCACAACATTCTTGCCACGTATTGACTAAAAAGTGTTAGAATATTCAAGATTGAAATATTACATACTTTCTAGAGAATTTTTCCAATTCTTTTGGTTTTTGAGCTTCCGTTTGTTTCGTGTTACCGAGTTCTCTGTTTGATTTGAACTTGGAATGCAAATTCTGAACAAAATTCGACCTTAGAACCAAGGATTGCCAAAAATGGAGTCTACTTTGATCCAAAAACACATAAAAATCATTCCTCGTGTCTGTATCAAACAACTGAATAGTTCTTTCCTTTTTCAATAACAGTAAAATAATATTTGAAATCTCGTTATTTCCAATAGGACCCAGGAATGGAATATCTTCAGCTCCTTCCTCCAATCCTTCATCCCCTCTCGAATCATGATCATCATTATGTTCCTCCTCTTGAATAATTGGTAAATTTTTCTTCTTACTTCTTTTAATTTCTTCCAGTTTTGTCATAAAGGCAGGGTTGTTTTTAATTTCAGTAATTCTCTGTCGAAGTGCTTTTGGTAAATCTCTTTCAAACATATTAATTGGTTCTAGAGTATGCTCTTTAAAATTTACAGTTTTCTTTGGAATGATTTTCTTAGTTGTTGTCAACTTCTTTTCCTTCTCCTTCTTGGTTGAGAATGGTTCCCTTTCTTCCACAATCATTTTCTGAATGTATTCATAATCCTCCCAAAACAAACTCCTATCCCTAGGTGTCTTGGCTTCCTCGATATATCTCAAAATATTTACAAGAGCAGGACTTGCTCTAATTTCTGATATTTGCTTCTTGTCATAAATGTTCATCAATTTAGTTAGTTTGATATTTTCCTGTTCCGTATAGTTAGACATTGCAATTTCAATAACATCCTGTGTTGGTTTTCTCCTTGTATCCTCTGATGTTTTACTTGTTTTCCTAGCCTTGAAAGGAGGAGTTATTTCCCTCATCAAAGATTCCCTCAATTGATCATTACAACTAACACTCCTGTCTTTTGATTTACTCTTTGATTCATTGTTTTGTATCCCCGTTATGAAAGTGCCACTATCATCAAGCTTTAATTCGGGTAGTTTTCCTTCAGCTTTTCTCTTTCTTTCCATAGTACGATGAGTAAGGGGTGATTTTTCAATATATTTAGGTGCTGATGAAGTCCTACTAGTATCATAATTAAGAAGTTTTTTCAATTCCGAAATCCTAGACCCCCTCGTACTGTTACACACAATCAGATCAAATAATACAGGATTAATGTTTTTCATGGCCTCCAATGAAACGTCTTCGGTATATTCATTGGATTTACTCATTTTTTTTGGAACGTTTGTGCAATCCTTAAAGGAAATGGTGGACGCTTATTTAGAAAAACTGTAAATTTTAATTCAAAATTGGAAGGTTAGTTATCTCCTTCAGTGAATGGCGCGTTTGATAGATTATTCTGGATTTTTAAAAGCTATCTTTCAAGTCTTCAACCATATTACTCAATTGTCTCTCTAAATGCAATTTAAGAGTATCTGGTAATCTTTTAAGAATTTGAGATAGGAAAACTTGTAGACGAGTTACAATGACATCATCATCGTAGGTTTTCATTTCTTCTTCCAAGTCTTGTTTGATTTGTAGGAAGAGGTCAATAAGGTCAATTTCTGAGAATTTTTCATTCTTTAAAAATTCATCAATATCTGTATGTTGTACATCATTTACATAAGCTTCTCTTAATCTATGTTCCATGAATGATTTAAAATTGGTTGAGTAGACAAATCTCTTATACATTTCAAATACATCTGACTTTTTGGCCTTGAAAACCTTTTCATTATATCCATTCTTTTTGATATAGTTGATAAATTTCTCAGTCTTGAAAACTTTTGCATGCTCCGATCGTACAATGAAAGTTTTCATGGAACAAACAAGTGTATCAAAACATTGATGAATTGGGTGTAGGAAATCTTCGGTCAATTGTTCAAAGAATTTTCTAATTTGGTCATTATTGAGACTGTCAGCAGAGCTTCTGTCACTAACGTTAATGTCCTCAGTTAATAATTTAATACCTGACATGTCCAAATCATCTACAATAAATGACTTTTTCTTAGATAAGAATGTTTCCTTATAGTCCCACATTAACTGTTTTCTTTCGTTTGATTCATTGTCAACATTAGTGAAGAAGGATACAATTTTGTTGGCTGAGAATGCACTTTGGAAAGTACTTGGCGGTGAGGTTGATTTTTTCACTGGACTGGAATTGTGTTGCTTTCCTACTGTGATAATATGTGGCCACTATAGAATTATTTCATTATATATTTGAATTGGGAGATATATTACTTACATTTTCATAGGCCTTAACAAAGAAAGGATTGGTCACACCAACGATTGCTGATGTGAAACCTTGGTGACCTCCCATTTGAGAGAAGTATTTAAAGTCTTGATTATGTACAGTAAAATATGGTCTTACATCGCCTCCGTACGGTATTGGAGCAATCATTGAAACAAGTGAAAAAACTGAAACACAACATTGTGTAGGTGTTGGAGACAAAACTAGTATAGGTTCGCCAGTTATTACTAATTCCCAAAATTTAGCGAGTGATTCCAAACTATGACTAATAAAGTTCCTATATACATTCACCTCCTGCTGATATGGATACTTTCTTCCTAATAATCTCTCCTTTAGAGGAGTAACGGATGAAACACCACCTCCTTCTCTTGGTTTCAATTGATTTATCTTATTTTGGTAAGATTGAGATGAAGGAATAAATAGAGGAGATCTATACTTAATCTTTTGTTCAAAGAATGACAATTCATATTGAGAATCTACATTAGGAAGAACCCAATTGTTCACTTGCTTCATAACTTGTGCAAAAATGTTAGAAGCACTCAAAACTGATTCTGATGAGTTTTTCTTTGTTTGTTTTTGTTTCTCAACTTCTGAAAAGTAGTTCATGGCAATTTTTTGAACCATGTATCTGTACAATTTGATGAAAGGATATTTGGTTAGAAGAATGACTGAAGTCATTAAACAACCTCGTTTTACAGTTGAATCTTGTTGTTGTAAAAAATGTACATAACCAAAAAGGTCGTCACTCGTCCTAAATGACCAGGTGCATGTAGTTGGCTTTTCTGATGATGCTCCTGAGGTTGAAGTTTGATTATTTCCATCGGGAAATGATAGATATGCTATTCGAAATGTCACAAATATTAATAAATTAACGATCAATATTAATATTAAGATACACTACCAATATCTGATAATTGAGATTGAGAAATAGGATAGTCACTAGGATATACTTGATGAATTTTTTGTCCAAGTTCAATGTCAAATGTAGCAACCATCAAACAATCAATCCATCTTGTTGTACAACGAATATCTCCATTTACACCATCATTTGATGAAACTACTCTATTTTTCATTGGTGACAATGCATATGATGGTGGAGAATTCGACAATGAAGGACAAGTGAAGCCTGCCTCTTCATCATGATTCGAAACACTCAACAATGTCTTGCTAACTTTTTCATCAATACTCATTTTCTTAATTTCCTCTCCAATTTCATCCGATGATGCAACACTAATAGGCGATGTTGACGAAGAGGATCTATTTGAATTTTTCTTTTTCTTCTTCATTCTTCGGACCACAACAACCTCATCCTCTTCTTCTTCATTACCATCACCCGAGCCATCAACAAGAAAATTATTATCACTTTGACTCTTCAACTCTTCTCCATCCAATCTTGTTACTGCAGAAGAGGCTTCACCTCCAAGAGAGCACGAATCCGACAATGTAGGTGATGATGCAACAAGCAACGTTGAGGATGAAGGCTCTTGTTTCATTTTTAGCAGTTGAATAATTTTAAAAATCATCTCCGAAATCGGGTGCATTGCGACTACGAAAAACTCCCAAGAATTGGTTGATAATGAATTAATGTTTCATTTAGCAAGAGTTTTTTATTTTTGACTCATGAAAGTCTTACGTTAGACTGAATAATATCTAGACATCGATGGATAAGAAATTCCAATTCAATACTGAAGAACGTTCATTAATAGCGTATCAGTATTAGTGCTGTGTCTTTTATTTGTGGATTTCTTTAGCTTTTGCTTGTCTTATTCGAATCTTTGAACCACCTATTAAACTGTACTTATTGGCTGGAAGCTACCAATGATGCAACAGAGTATCCATTAAAATAGTAGACAAATATTGGTCAGTTTCATTTCCAATGATTTACCGTGTTAATCTGATCAGAGGATACATTATTTAAACTCTGTTAATTTCGAATAATTACCACAGAAACCTTACCCTTTTTCCATTTGTGTATTGATTTGAAAATGAAGTCCTTCAGGTTGGAGCCGTTTGTGAATTGTGCATCATGATATTCAATTTACAACTTGCAGAAGTGAATCACATATCAATAAAACCATTACCGAGCACCGGTAAAGACGTGAACTTAAAATACAAAAAATGTCTCAACAACCATCAGCAGAAACATCTGTGCCATCATCATCAACAACATCCGAAGTGGTACCAAAGGCTAATCCTTTCCATGCACTGCCAAAAGTTACAAAGGAACAATTATTGGCTGGTGTGGAACAATCAAGATTGGAATCTATTTTGAGTAAAACTCATGGATTATTTCCTCTCCTTGATGATATTAAAGATCTGAGAACTGCTTTGAAAATTGTAAGGAATGATTTGGAAGCATTGAAGCAACCATTCCCATATGTTGAAAAACATGAAAATAATATGGCCTTTTTCAATTACAATTACATGACATGGTTTACTTTTGGAGATTTGTCAGAAAGAAAATTGGATGACGAAATTAGTGAAATTAGAAGAGCTGCCTATTTGTTTGCGAGAGAATGCAGAGGAGTATGTTATGACTTGGAAACCGGAGCTTGTGCATCAAGAGGTTTACAAAAGTTTTTCAATGTTGGTGAAAAACCAGAAACTGAACCAACTTCAATTGATTTTACTGAAAATCACATTATTTTAGATAAGATGGTATGTCACTTTAATATTTTAATTATTTAAATAATTTCATTATAGGACGGTACTATGGTTTGTTCAATTCTTGCAAAAGAACCAAGTTTGAATGATGCCAACAAGAGACTTTTGAGATTTAGAACTAAAATGGGTTGGGTTACTGATCCATCAAAATTAGCAGAAGCATTTATTTATGGAAGTAATGATGCGTCACAATTCCCAGTTATTGATATGTCAAATGATGAATACAGATTATCAGATAGTTATACAGGAAAGTTTAAATCATTCATTGAATTTTCCATTTATTGGATCAAGAAGGGATACAGTCCAATCTTTGAATTGGTCTCTCCTCAAAACCAAATTGTATTATTATATGACCACACTTCATTAGTGTTACTTGGCATCAGAAATAACTATGATGGTCATTATGTTTCCTATGAAGAAACTAGAAGATCATGCGAAGAATTCGGCGTAGAATACACGAAACCACTTGCAAGTTTGAATTCTGAAACAAATTTGGAAAATGTGCTGAAATTCATCAAGGAACAAATTGGAATTGAAGGTTTCGTCATTAGATTCGAACCATCTGGAAAAATGTACAAAATCAAATGTAGTTGGTATCTCGAACTCCACTCTTGCAAAACTGATAATAAGAAGATTTCAGACACTGATATTTGGTGGGCTGTTTTGCAAAATACCGTAGATGACATTCAAAGTAATTTGCAAACTAAGGAAATGAAAACTGAGTTGGAAGATTTCGTCAGTAACTTTTGGAATGCATTGAATTCATTCTGTCAAAAGATAATTGAAAAGGGAACAGAACTGAGAGAAAAGTATCCAACCAAGAAGGAATATTTTGCTCAAGGTGTTCTCCCACTCCAAAAGGAAACAAATAAGCTTTACTCTGAATGTAAGTTTTTATTTAATTGATTGATAACTGACTTGAAATAGTTGTTTCTGGTTACTTTGATTGGGAGGATGATAAGGTTCAAGAAAAGGTTCTTACAAAGCTTATCAAAAAGTTGGAACCAACAGTAAATACTAAGAAGAAGGTCAAGAATAATGTCCTCCAAGAAATTAGGGAATGTATGGAACAAGTGACAGAAATCAAACTCAACATTTTCGAAAGTAAATATCTTGAAGAAAAGAAGAGATATGATGAAACTCTCAAGTTGAGAAGAGAACAACAATCCTCATCTAGACCTCAAATTTATGATGCCGAAGAACAAGAATAAATAGTGAGCTTTCTCAATTTCAATAATTGTGAAATCATTCCAAAATGTAATTAAT
This sequence comes from Naegleria gruberi, assembly GCF_000004985.1. Classification (NCBI taxonomy): domain Eukaryota; phylum Heterolobosea; class Eutetramitea; order Acrasida; family Naegleriidae; genus Naegleria; species Naegleria gruberi. The sequence goes on along the minus strand of NW_003163318.1, from coordinate 412,834 downwards.
CATCAAATCCAAGATATCTATCAGCATAGGCATTATTATCCAATTTGAAAACAGGTCCTCTTCCATACAATAATAATACTTCACTTCCCTCTCCCTCATCCTTGAATAATTGTTCTATTGATTGATCCAAATTTGATTTCCTTTGTTTTTTCTTTGATTTGTTTGAATTTTCCTCATTAGAAATAACTTTCCTCTGTACAAGGTAGTATCCATCTGAATTGTCGTCACGTTTCATGTTTTGAAACTCTCTGTATGAAACCATGAGTGGACTCTCATAGACAGTCAATGGCATTTCAGCTTGTCCCATAACAAAGGCAACATCCCTATCCAGTGTCGATCTTCCATTTGATATTTTACTAGATTGTGTCTTACTCATTTCCTCCACAACTTTTGTTGAATTAGGAGATGGTTCAGCCATCAATGAAACAAACTGAGGTTCCGATAATTGGTTTTGATTTGTTGATGAATCTTGTTCCTCCTCTGTTGAATTTAATTGTCGGAATGCTCTTCAAATCCTTTACTTTCTCATGAAAATTATGGAGTACCTACACATTAAAGAAAGCAATAGCTGCACTCACAATAAATGATGGAGCAATAACAAATGATATCAGCGATTGAGACATTTTTTAAATATATTTAAATAATCTTTAAATTTAATTAAATCTTAAATAATTGCTAAAGAAGTGATAACTTTTAATGGAGTGGGACAAACAAAATGTTTTACCCCAAACTAGAGGATTGCTCGTCAACGTTCAATCCTCACTCTAGAGGTAAAGATTTGATAGACGAATCACTTCATCTGATAACCATCCCTCGATTGCACTTGTCCAAGATGACTCTTTCGAACCACCTCAATGACCTCTATGAACAGAGTGGTCAGAGAAAAACTCCCCAACCGATACAAGATGAACCCATTCGATAACCTTCGTGTGCATTGGCTTTTCCTCACTCTTCTCTAATTCTTCATCTTCCCGCTCTTGGTTGTGGTTTGAGAAAAAATCGCAAATGTAAAATTGAGCCTGTGAAGAACATCAAGAATATTGTGCATCAAAACAACACTGCAATTAGAAATTGAAAAATTGAATAAGAAAAAATGAGTGCTTGGGGAATACCTTTGGTCGTTGATGAAGAATTGATTAAACAACCTATTGTTTCGGAACAAAAGGCTGTGGTCAAGCCACCAACAGAGATGAGTTTGCAAAATTTAATAACTGATAATAGTAGTAGTACAACAACAACATCGGAAAAAACAAGTGGAGGATTTTTGAATTATTCTAAATATGAAGAACAGGAGGATGTATCAGCACTTTCTTTTGATAATGAAAGAATTCTTGTACTTGATGCTGGTGCTTTTATTAATTATATGAAGATTGAAAAACATGGTAGTAAATTTATCACCACTCCACAAGTTTTGAATGAAATTAAAGACTCTAGATCGAGACATATCCTTCTTACACTTCCTTTTGATATTCACGTTCGTGAACCAACTGAAGATGATATCAAAACTGTTTCTAGATATGCCAAAAAGACTGGTGACTATGCTAATTTATCTGCTACTGATATTGGCATTATTGCTTTAACTTTAACAATTGAAAAGGAAATGAACGGAACAAAGAATTTGAAACCTGAACCAAAATCTCTTAATATTGCTGCTGGTATTAAATGTTCTACACCTCTTGCATATTCTGAATTGAGAAATAAGATGGAAGATAAACCAGTTGGTTCTCAAAGAAGTGATGTAACAGCTGAAGAAGAAGAAGCTGATACTGAAGAAAAGGTTGTTGAAGAGGAAGAAGATGATGAAGATGATGGAGAATGGATTACACCAGAAAATATCAAGGAATATAAGGAAAGAACCAATAACTTGAATAAGGATACTTCATGGTCTGTAGCAAAGACTGATGATTTTTCAACTCAAGAAACTGAACAAAAATCTGAAGATCAATCAGAAGAAATTGAAATTCAAGAAGAAGGATCTGAAAATACTGAAACCAAACCAGTTGCCACAAAGCCAGAAGAAAAGGTTGGTGCCATCAAATATGTTGGAAGACTTGCTCCTCAACAGACTGGTGTTGAACATAAGGTTGGTTGTGTCACATCAGATTTTTCTGTGCAACACGTTCTTGCCCATATGGGTCTTAACCTTGTTTCAGTTGATGGTTTCAGAATCAAATACCTTTCTCAATGGGTTAAACGTTGTACATGTTGTTATACTATTGTTCCTGATGTTGAACGTAGATTCTGTCCAAATTGTGGACACGAAACACTTAAGAGAATTACCTGTGTTATGGATGAAGATGGTACTCTCAATTTCTACTATAATCCAAAAGCAAAGATTTCTTTGAGAGGTACAATTTATACTAACCCAATTCCAAAGGGAGGAAAATATCATAAGGATCCAATTTATAGAGAAGATCAATTGAAAGGATTTGGTGTCAGTAAGAAGAATAACAAACTTTTAAATAAGAAACAAGACGATGATTACGATTTGTACTCCAAGAATGCTTTCAATAAGAGAAAGAATCCACCTAGAAGGAGATAATAAAATATATTATCATATTTTTAACTTGAAAGCAAACTAAATATCTTTCAGAATATTGTAAAGTGTGAAAAAATCTTTTCGTAATTCAATAATACAATAAATATTTATTTTTCTTCAGTAGGGGCTTGTCTTTGATAGTACTTTTCCTTGATGGCTTCAGTGACTCTGGTCAACATTTCCTTAGGGAAAATTCTACCAAGTTCCCAAGCCTTATCTAAAGAATCAAAAATGGTTCTAGATTCATAGAAACCTTGAGATAAGAAATTTCTTTCGTACTTTTCCAAAAATTCGAGATACAAGTGATCTTCAGCTGAAAGGGCTTCTTCACCGACGACAGCCTTCATGGCCATAACGTCTTTACCAATAGCATAAGCAGCATACAATTGGTTACTAATACTGCCGTGATCTTCTCTTGTGAAACCTTCACCAATAGCGTTCTTCATCAAACGACTCAAACTTGGCAAAACGTTAATAGGTGGATAAATTTGTCTGTTGTGTAATTGACGATCGACGTAAATTTGACCTTCTGTAATATAACCAGTCAAATCAGGAATAGGGTGAGTAATATCATCGTTAGGCATTGTTAAAATTGGAATTTGTGTAATTGAACCTGGTTTACCAACAACACGTCCAGCTCTTTCGTAAATAGTGGACAAATCAGTATACATATAACCTGGATAACCTCTTCTACCTGGGACTTCTTCTCTGGCAGCAGAAACTTCTCTCAAAGCATCGGCATAAGAACTCATATCGGTCAAAATAACAAGAACGTGATAACCACATTCGTAAGCCAAATATTCAGCTGTTGTAAGAGCCAAACGTGGTGTAATAATTCTTTCAATGGTTGGGTCATCGGCAAGGTTCAAGAAAAGTGTAACATTTTCCATAGAACCATTTTCTTCAAAGTCTCTCTTAAAGAAACGAGCAGTTTCTTGGTTAACACCCATAGCAGCAAAAACAATAGCAAAGTTTTCCTTCTTACCAACCAAACCAGCTTGTCTACAGATTTGAGCAGCAATTTCATTGTGTGGAAGACCGGAACCAGAGAAAATTGGAATCTTTTGACCTCTGGCAATAGAACACATAGTATCAATAGCAGAAATACCGGTTTGGATCATTTCTTGTGGATAGAGACGAGCAAATGGATTAATAGGTTGACCTTGAATATCCAAAAATTCTTCAGCCAAGACTGGTGGACCATTATCGATTGGCTTTCCTGATCCGTTGAAGATTCTTCCTAACATATCTTCAGAAACTGGCATCTTCAAGACATCACCAGTAAATTCAACTGTAGTATTCTTGGCATCAACACCTGATGTTCCTTCAAAAACTTGGACGACGGCTTTATTACCAACAATTTCCAAGACTTGACCTCTACGTTTTTGTCCATTACCCAGAGTTAAGTGTACGATTTCAGCAAACTTTGGGAATTTAACATTGTCCAAAATGACGAGAGGACCGTTCACACCAACGACGGTTTGATAGTTGAAACGAGGCTTTGTAGTGGTGGAGTTCTTGCTGCTCATTTTTTTATAAAGTGTAATTGTTATTTTATTAAAATTTTTAAAATTTTTTAAATTGCTTTTGTAAGATGAGCCATCTTTGTGCAGCAAGAAGCCACCGGAGATGGAGTCAGGAAATTTCTCTCCGTCCTCCAAATAGATATTCATAAAAACAATAACAATTAAAAAAAATTAATGATGCAATAGAGCATATTAATAGTTTTTGGAAAAGAGGATGTATTGAGTGGTTTTTATGCTAATTTAATGAAATTGTATCATCATGATTGAAATCAATTAGAAAGCCAATTAAGACATTACAGAAAACAGAAAGAGGAATGAAATTATTGCTCCTCTTAATTATTCTTCAGCCTATCCAAGGATTGGTTCAAAATTGATCTTAATAGACATTTTGATTCTCATTGAAATAAAACAATGTATTTGTACACTTGTTATTAAAGGTGATGTTCCCAATGAGTGCATGACTTAGTACGAATGAATAATCAGTCAATCTTCATCACTCAATAGCCAGTTTACTTTAATGTTGTTTATCTAAATTGTGGTTGATTGGTTTCATGCAGTCAGAGAATGGTTGGCTTCAATTAAAACTCTACAATGTCAAACGTCTGTTGGAAAAGAAAGGATTAAAAAAATTCACAACACCACTCCTGCATCCACTAACGAACACAGTGAGAAGTCACGTTTCTCTAAACACAAGCCTTCTTCATTTCCAAAATACAAGTTTACATTATTCATTTTAGTTTGCTTTCTAATAGAAAATTATTTGAAATTTTACAAAAAACCAACGGCAATAGAATGCAAAGCTCATACTTTTCACTGAAACCGAACATTTCATCCATTAGTATGGAAAGTACACGTACCAGGGAGCCTATTTCTAATACTATTACATTGTCATCAGATAATAATTCATCTTCCCAAAATAGAAATAATACTTCGCAGACGAATTCCATTCACGATTTGAGTAATAACACCAATAATTATAATACACCTACTACTGGCATTTCAACTACTCAACAAATTCTCATTGATGAAGGCACAATTGACTGTTTGAGTTTACCTTCGAAGGCTCCTTCTCTATTATCTTCATGTCCAAAAAGTTTCAAGAATTTGAATGTTTACAATGATAACAAAAGTCTTCAAAAAATGGATGAAGACCAAGATGACGAGGAGGACGAAGTTGACCAATTGAGAATAGATGAGGGTACTGAAGCTATAACTCCAACCATAATAACCAATAAGAATAGTCTAATGTCAAACAATGAAACAAAAATGTTGAGCAATCACAATTCGAATCATTCCTCCTCAATATTGGACACTCTTATCAATTCTACTAATGGTCCAAGTTGTAGTATGTCGAGTACTATTACAACCTCAGCTATCACTAATGGTCCAGCTGCTATTGCTGCAACTTCCTCTCCATCATCCATTTTGATGATGAATAACAATAACTTTGCACACAACTTTCCATTCCTTTCTTCAACGATTGCAAACTCACCAAGTAAGGGTGGATTCCTTGATAGATTATTTACCTTTTCTCCAAATGCAGCAAGTAGTGGTGTAATGAGTCATTTGGTAACTCCTCTCAAAACACCAAATACTTCCTATCAGGATAGAGTGAGCTTATTTACCAGCTCTCCGCAAAAGATTGAACTCCTTTCATCACCCAATGATAGTACTCACTCCAATGCATTCAGTTCCAATCTCACTAACAGTCTATTGTCTAATGATGAGAGTCCAAATTTCTCAAATCTTTGGCTTAACCAACAACAGCAACAACTCAAACAAACTTCCAATAATGGTGCATCAAATCTCCTAGGAAACAACAGTAATAATACTGCTAACGTAATATTGACAACCTTCCAATGTACATAATAACATACCCAATAGGCAACCGACTCATATGGTAAATAACAATGGTCGACATTCTAACCAAATCCATTCTGCTACCTCTCCTACCTCACATAAACAAAGAACACTCACTCCTATTCATTCAGGTATTCAGAAACATACTATCAATCAGAAAGAATTGAGAAGAGCTCAAGAAAAGACCAAGAATAATCTCAAACACTTTCTCAATGATTCAACTCTGATTAATACTAATGGTAAAATTGTTTCGCCACTGACAGCAGCAGCAACTCATCAAACTAATGCAACTCTAACAACACCAACCAATTCAACAATTTCTCCAACTACCACAAATTCTTCAAGTGAAGAATCAGAGTTTCAATTACCTATCAATTCTAAACTTCCCTCTACTGAAAGCGAGGTTCCTCTTAAACAAAAATTGAAAATGAGATCTTATAAAATATTGTAAACGCTTATTAAACCTTTATTCTCAATATTTTCTAAAATCTGAATAGGAGACATTATGATCATAATAGAGCGATTTTGGAAAGTAAAATTAAAAATAAAAAAAATGACGACATCAAAGAGGAAATTGTATCCTCACCTCAATATTGGGGAAGCAATGATGAAACGATCGTCATCCTTCAAAAATGTTGGATCACTACGTAGCAGTAATATGATGGTTGTATTATTGATGATTGTAATTTTTATTATTTTTATTTGTACAGAACAAATGATGGCTACAATTATTCCGATAGGAAAAAGAAGGGTTGATATTACACCGAGAAATTATACAATTGCGGATGATAAACCAATTCATTATTTGGATCAATATTTTGTAAATGCTACTTTGAATGATGATGAGGAACCTCTTACTTTATTTATTGATTCTCATGAACCTCTTCTTATACAATTTTGCTGTTCATCCAAGTCTAAATCAAATGGTTGTTTTGAATCACTAACTTGTTCTGCTGGTAGGTTTAAACTTTTTCAATTTGCAATAATTTTAAAATTATTCTTCTAGTTGAATGCGAAAAGTGTCCAGAAACTAAAAGACATTTTACTTATTACAAGTCTATCAATGAGACAATAATGAAAAAATCCTTTGAAGTTAAGAAGGTTACTGTCGATAGAAATAAGCCAAATATTCCAGTTAAAAAGTTGTCTATTGGATCTTTGGAAAGGACTTATCCAACAGTTGCTACTCAACCATATTATACAATTGAGATTGCATATGCTGACAGTGATATTTGGCAGGGATTGGATGGAATTATTGGATTAGGATATGGTATTTTCAATGTAACTTTCAAAAGTTTGGTTGAAAAGGATGATCCAACATACAAGCAAATGGCTCTTCACCTCAAATTTGATAATGAAACTTATTCTGAAAATGGAGGTGCAATTTATATTGGGAAAAAAACTATTGAAGATGAGCTTTTGAAAAGTGATTTAGTTGATCCTAATCATCGTAAGATATACTGGGGAGAAAGACAATATAGAATTAATGAAAATGCTTGGAAATATGCCAAAGAATCGGAATCAAACACATATATCTATACTTATGATCACAGGCTGCCAGTTTATCATTTATCTATGGAATGTTCTAGCTCATTTTTGAGTAGCAACAGATCGATGAACGGTATTGACTTAATTTCTGGTTATAGCAGTAGTTGGAAAATCACATTTTCAACCAGAATTGATGGAATTGCACTCCCTGGTCCTTTTTATGAAGCTGTAATGAGTTGGTTATTGAAATATAACTTGGTTTCAGGAATTAATGGAGTTTTGACAGAGGAACAGATTAATTCTTTACCAGCTTTATCATTTGTTTTGGGAGATGGAGATGATAAGAATTATGAAAAATTTGTCATTCCATTATCTATCCTCTATGGACCAAATGGATTAAGCTTGTACAAAAGAGACGAAGGTTTTTATGTTTATGATGGAGATTTAGTTACTTTTGATCCTTCTATTGAAATTGGTACATTGGTTTGGTCAAAATTATTCATTCCTGTTCTTGACATGTCCAAATATAAGGTCGGTTTAATCAAAAGAGCTGGAGTTGAATACAATAATTTCAATCCTGATTTCTGTAAAGGATTGAGTATTGCTTCAACTTGCAAAGGAGCTCAATCATACTATGTACCAACTAACCAATGTATTGATCCATCTTGCTCAAGCTACTTCTTCCAATATGTAAATCCAAACACTAAGACTTGTGATCTCAGTATTGGATTTTACTTTGCCATCTTTGTGATTGTGGCAGCTTGTGTTGTTGCTGAATTTGTAGTATTTGAATTCCATTTAAGAATGGGTAAAAAATTACAACAAGCATCAAGAAGCAATCCATCCAGACTCCCAATACCACCCCGTCAATAATTTGTAATTTATTTAAAATATTAAAAAATCAATTCGTAAAGTAAGCAGTAAGATTGTGTGCTGATGACCAAAGAAAGGCAAAATTAGAAGTGGAATTAAAATAGAAAAAAAATGTCATCATACTCATCACTAGCCAACGAAATTATCCACTTAGACGATCAATATCTTTCCTCCGATCTTTCTCAGCAGTTAATTGATTATGCTCAAACAATTGATGAAGAAAGTTTAGTGTTTGATTTTTCTGAAAATTCATATGCCTTCCCTAAGAAGTTGGTGTTGATTATGACTCAAGTCTTGAAAGAATTTAATTCCGATGCTGTTTCTAGTATTGCTCAATATTTTGTGATTGCTTTGGGGACAATTAGTGATTCATACAAATTGACAGGATTAAATTTAAATAATAACGATGTAGTAGAATTGGTCAAGATAACCATGTCAGGGTTAAATGATGACGAAAAATCGGACGAAATTAGATATTTATTACTTTCTCTTTTAGTTTGTCTATTCACTGTTAAATTTGGAGGTTTTCATCCAGACCAATATAGAAGAAATTTGAAAACTTTACAATCACAAATTAATGATAACGTCTTGTCAGCCATTTTCCCACATGTTAGCACATTAATGACTATTGTTGATAATGAAGCAGTTTCTGCACCAGTTGTAAACTTGATTGTTGGTATCAGTAATTTATTATCAGTTGAAAAAAGAGAACAATTCATTGAGCTAATCACAGAGGATTATGATTCATCTAAGAATTTCACTGATAAGTTTTTGAGACATATCAATTGCCTTGAGGTTGATATTCATAATTCATACATGTTCATTCTTTCAGCTATTGATTTACAAAATAAGAGAAGTGATATTAATCTCTTTTTGACAAATGATGTTAATTTTCTTGTTGATATTCTTTTGAGAGAGGAAGAAAAGTGGGCAGGTTCCTTATACGCACAAGATGAAAAGGATTTAAAGACACCAAATGTTTTGGGAATGTATGAAACAAGAATGGAAAATATGAAAGCACTTACTGCTATTACAAAGAGCAAGATTTATTTAGAAGAAAAAGTAACAACTGATGTGCACAGAAAGGATGACATTGCAAATCTTATGAGAAAAGTTCTTAATGAAAGAGAGCCAAGTAATGCACCTCCTATCTTCTTTTCTCTTAAAGAACAAGCTTTGGAAGTTCTTGATAACACAGAATTTATTAAATAAATTAATTTGTTAATAATGTACATTAATCAACTTTAAGTTTGCTGTTTTTACCTTGGCACATCATTCCAAAAATGTAACTCATCAATCTTAGACAAACGAATAGACCCAACACTAACACAACTATCAATATTGGCTTAATTGATCCAATAACTTGGCAAATGAAAGCTACACAAGTGTGAACTTCCTCGAAATCTTCTGAAGGTTTGATTACATAAGGCAAATAATCTTGGTATTTCTCCATCCAATTATTAGTGAGTGGAAGTTTCATTTCCTCCCAAACTTCAAGAGCCAAATCAGTTCTGTCAGTAATCAAACATTCAGCACCAAGAAGTAATAATTGTTTCATACTTTGCTTTGTGTTGACAACCCAATAGTGAATTTCTTTGGAATTGAGCGCATGAGCATCTTGAACAAAGTATGGAGTCGAAAAATTGATTCCCATGTGAGAGGTAGGTAATTGGAAAGCACTATATTGATTTTCCAATCTATCCTTCATGAATAATTTACCAATTTCAACAAATGGATAAAATAAATCATTTAAAATATGATAAATGACAAAGCTCATAGCCTCTTTTTCACAAGTTCCTGTTGGGACAAGTGGTAACTTGTTTTGAATATTTTCCAAAGGTGGGCAATAATTGGAAACAATCAATACATGCTCATTAGATTTTTCATATTTTGATAAAAGATCAATTAGTAATTCAGATGCTAACATATCATTATCCTTAATTTCAATATTCATATTAACATCAGATGATGTCAATATCTTTGGATATTTCCCCCAAAATTCCTCAAACACTTCCTTCAATGTTGAAATTTTGATTTCCTCATTATTTCTAAAAGCAAAACTTCCTTTTTTATCCTTAATATTATAGGCAGCTTTCATACTCTTTAATTCCGAAACAGTAAATGAAGAGACAGGTCCCTTGTGATCAGTAGTTCTATTCACAACTTCATCATGATAGACAACCAATTGGTGATCCTTGGTCAAACGAACATCAAATTCAATCACACCAGTACCTAATGCTAACATGGCCTTGAAGCCTTGTAAAGTATTTTCAGGAGCAATAAATCTAGAGCCACGATGAGAGGAAATAAAAGGTCGCTTCACATGTGGAAATGCTTTTGGTGGTAAAATTGCTTGTTCCGAAACAGTGGTGAGGACTGTCATCACAATGATTGCTACTGTGATTAGTAATTTTAAATGACTGTGGCTGTCCGAAAGGTGTGTCAGTTGTGAACTCATTTTTTTAAAGTATTGAATGATGTTCCAAATATTCGAATTTGATTAACAAATTTAAACCACATTCAAAGGACTGCAGAAATAACATCATTTTCTAATATCGAGAATTTATTTATCATGAATAAGGAAGATTGAATCTGTTGCCAATTAATTGACATGCAGCACAAGAATCTTTGTAAGCAAGCACAGGTTTTCTCTAGTGCTATTATTTAAAAAATGAGCAAACGAAAAAGACAAGATTTTGAAAATCATCAATTCATTAATTCGGGGGAGGTATTCACTAACAATAATATTGTGGAAGAGAAATCAACAAAAGTTGTGAAACTCCAACAACAAGAAATATTTTCAGATGATGTTTGTTTTGAAATAATTTCCATGATTGATGATTCGTGGTTTATTTTAAATGATTGTTCCTTGATTTCAAAACAATTCTTTAATGTGATCAAGGAACGTTCAAAACTTGTTATTGAATTTAAAAAAACATTCACAGAAAAAAGAATTGAATTATTCATGAAAAGTCAATTTATGAGTAGTATTGTTAATGTTAAATTTTCTTGTCGGTTTCTTGAAGCCAAATTCATAACTGAAATGAAACAATTAACATCACTTGATATTTCTGAAAATCAAATTGGTGATGAAGGAGCCAAATATATAAGTGAAATGAGGCAATTAACATCACTTGATATTTCTGACATTGAAATTGGTGATGAAGGAGCCAAGTACATCAGTGAAATGAAACAATTAACATCACTTAATATTTCTTACAATGCAATTAGTGATGAAGGAGCCAAATTCATAAGTGAAATGAAACAATTAATGTCACTCCATATATATAAGAATCTAATTGGTGATGAAGGAGCCAAATATATAAGGGAAATGAAACAATTAACATCACTTAATATTTCTTACAATTCAATTAGTGATGAAGGAGCCAAATTCATAAGTGAAATGAAACAGTTAACATCACTTGATATTGTTTTCAATGAAATTAGTGGAGAAGGAGCTAAATTCATAAGCGAAATGAAACAATTAACATCACTTGATATTTCTGACAATGAGATTGGTGATGAAGGAGTCAAATACCTAAGTGAAATGAAACAATTAACATCACTTACTATTTCTGGCAATGAAATTACATATTGCAATCAAATTAGTGAAGAAGGAGCTAAATTCATAAGTGAAATGAAACAATTAACATCACTTGATATTTCTTACAATCTAATTAGTGATGAAGGTGCCAAATATATAAGTGAAATGAAACAATTAACATCACTTAATATTTCTTACAATTCAATTAGTGGTGAAGGTGCCAAATTCATAAGTGAAATGAAACAGTTAACATCACTTGATATTGTTAGCAATCGAATTGGTGATGAAGGAGCCAAGTACATCAGTGAAATGAAGCAATTAACATCACTTAATATTTCTGACAATCAATTTAATTCTAATTGGTGATGAAGGAGTGGACAAAACATCTTGAGTTGGAGGGAAAGTAATACCATCACAGAACTTTTGTTGCAAACCAGGACATTCTCTGCCATGTGTAATTGGAGATGAAGAATCCAAGAAATTCATAGTGCTAAAGTGGATAGAGTTACCTTCCGTATCAGTATGAAACAATTAAGGCTACCAGTATCATGAGTATTATTGCCTTCATTTGGAGTGAGTGATCTGGAATCTTTTCCAACAAAGCTTCTCTATCTGTTAGATATTTGATAACCATGTATTCTCTGTCCTGGAGCTTTGAAGCAGATGTGTTGCTTATAGGATGGACAAACATTTGATGGAATTTTTGAGAAACAGCCTTATTTTCCTCAGTTGATTTGATAATCACGTTCTGCGAAAGTTGTCTCTCACTCAGTATTTGCAAAATTGTAACACTCTTAATATCAAGAACAAATATTGTACGATATCAGATTGAATCAATTCATTTTTCAATAAATCTCTGTTGTACAAAGTACTTAAATACTGAATTCTCACAAATCCAAGTTCTTTAAATACTGGAACATGTTTCCCTTCTTTTCATTTTGTTTGTTGCCTTGACTTTGCTCATTCTTGCACTTAATCACAACACTTTAGAAATGAAACAAACAAAATCAAAATGACTCAACAAACTCACGAAGAATTATTCAATGAAAACATGTGTGGAAGTGCGTTGCCAACTGAAATAAAATATGGTGATAGATCTGCTGAAGATACCTTGTTGAATAATTGCATCAAATTCTTAATTGAAAGTCCAAGATTGAGCAATATGAGTGAAATTGCCAAGGTTTTGATCAAGGAACCTGATTGTAAGGACGCTTGCATGGGATTGGAAAGATTGATTTTCAGAGTTGTTCACAATGCTGACAGTAAGGAAGCTTCTGGTTTCCTTGGATATTCTAACAAGGTTAATGGTACTGAATTGGTTGTCACTTTGGACTGCAACTTGAGTCTTGATATGAAAGACAAAGTCCCTCTGCTGATTCTGAAGCTAAAAAGTTAATTACTGCTTTCTACAGTACTCAATGTAACATTATTGCAATATCAATAAAAACAAGCTCCCAACAAAGTGATATTACAAATGCAATCTGCAAAAAGACTACAGCACCACAGGTTCCCAAGTTGTCTCCAACCTCAGTACTGATGTGGCTCGACGATGCTTAACTTCTCAAATCGGACGGGATGAGGTGCATTCATCGTGATATGGCCGTAGTCATTAACTATCCCAAAATGTGAAATATGAAGTATATTATTTTTAAATCTAACCAAAAGTTACAATAATGAAAAATGGTGTTTGCACATTGAGACAATGACGAAACTTTGGGAACTCTTAATGTAAATCCAACTTGAGGACAATATTTCCGTCCAAAATAAGCCTCATTACAATCATATTTGTTGACTTACTCTCCAAGATGCAATATAACAATGTCAGATGATTCACAATAAAGATGCAGATAACAATGACAGTTTCATTCACAGAGGGTTGCTAACCAAACATGCAAAGTGTAAGTGGTTTTTTCGTAGTAGTTTAAATCTGTTATTCCTCTCATTAAAAAAACTGAAACCAAACAAAATGTTCAAACAGACAAGTGCCAAAGCGTTAATTCCAATGAAGTTTGTTTATGAAGAGGTTTGGCTTCATGAGTTGGTTCCTCAACATGCAACCAATTCAGTTATCAGTTTGAATTTTTCATTACATGAGGCCACAACAGCAACCTTTCCAGTGAACACATGCAGTCAACCTACACACGTAAATCAATCAAGTACCATCACATGTGCTTCTTATCCATCAAATAATAACAACAAACAATTTCAAAATTCTCAACCAACACAACATTTGAAATTCTCCAAAAATTCAATGCCAACAAGCTTAACCAATCTATCAGAGAAAGAACTTTGGAACCGCTACATATTCTGCACTACTAGAATGCCAAGAGGAAGAAGAAAGACAACATGTTTTAAAATTGAATTTTCAGAGCACATCTTTTCTAAACTCTTCAATGGAAAAGTACAGAACCACCAAGGATTTAAAGTCAAGAATCGCTTAATTCCAAAAGGTCTCTATAGTAGAAGGAAATAAGCATTTCAACAGAATCTTTTTACCATTGTAATCAACTCTGAATATTCCACAAATTGTGTGATTCCTCGTCAGCGATCACTCGCCAGTACTAATCAACATATTTTTCAAAATAAAATTTAAAAAAAATCAAAAGGCGCCAAACTTATTTTTAATCACAGGTTCAACATCAGGAGTCGAATTAATTTTTTTACACCATCAGCAAAACCTTTTGATTTTTTGATCAGCAACCACCTTCCTTCACACATTCTCTTTTGACTAATTTTCTTGTTCATCATTTTGTAAATAATAATTTATTACAAGCTAGTACATATATTTATTACGGAAACAACAATCATCATGTCCCAATCACCAACAAGTGTTATTCAGGATGCTAAATCTGGAAAGAATGAAATCCAAGCAACTTTATTACGTCAAAGAATGCTCAAAGTACAACAAAGAGAAAAATTAATTTCCAATGTCAGACAAAGTTATTGCTCTGAACAGAAACGAGATGTTTGGGGATCTTCCTCTCCAAGAATAGAACCAAACATAAAACCTTTACCATCTATTCAAGAATCATCATCTGAACAACAATCCGAAAATATAATTCAATCAGCAGTGCAAAAATCTCGTGACTTTGTTAAAAATTTGAACAAGATTACAAAAATATCATATGACAAGAGAAGAAAGAGACCACCTATTTCTAGTCAACTTCGTGATTTATCCATTCTTGTTGCTAGTTTAGATATGGAATGGAATAACTTTGCAGCTATTATTGAAACCACTCAACGTTTTAGAAGATTATTGTCAATTGAAAGAAATCCTCCAATTGATGAAGTTATTTTATCGGGAGCAGTACCATATTTTGTACAATATTTAGATTTGAATGAAGTTCACAAATACTTTAATGTGGATTACTCTGGATCTTCCTCCCCTCCTCCACAAGTTTGGTCACACGATCCAACCAAGAAATCAATTTCTGTATCCAACTTGTATCAATTACAATTTGAAGCAACTTGGGCCATTACAAATATTGCCTCAGGTACTGCAGATCATACCAGATATGTAGTCGAATTGGATTGTATTCCTAGAATGATTAATCTCCTTGATAGTGAAAGTGAAGATTTGAGACAACAAAGTGTTTGGGCTTTGGGAAATATTAGTGGTGATTCATGCACTTTGAGAGATTTAGTTCTCAACCAAGGAGCCATGCCAAAAGTTTTAAAAATGATTCAATCAGAAACAAGCGACAGAGTGAAGAGAGATGCCACATGGACCTTATCAAATTTATTCAGAGGAAAGCCAGCCCCACCTTGGGAAATTGTTTTAACTGCTATTCCTGTTCTTGTTCACCTCCTCCATAGTTCAGATGATGACGTTTTGATTGATGCTTGTTGGGCTATTTCATATGCATCTGATGGGCCTACTGACAGAATTCAAGCAATTATTGAAGTTGGAGCAACAAACAAACTTATTGAGTTACTTAGTCATCATAATTCTTCTATTCAAACGTAAGTATTATATCCACAATGGAAAATATCAATTAACAAATAACTTTCTAGTCCTGCATTAAGAGCAATTGGTAATATAGTCACTGGTGATGATTACCAAACATCAACAGTTTTGAGATGTGGTCTCCTTAATCACTTACCAAACCTTCTCACTCACCCAAAGAAGTCAATAAGAAAAGAAGTAATGTGGACACTTTCAAACATTACTGCAGGTACCAGAGATCAAATTCAAATGGTTATCGATGCTGGTATCATTCCAAAGATTATTTCAATTCTTGTTTCTGGATCTGAATCGTTTGATGTAACAAAAGAAGCCTATTGGGCACTTGCCAATTCATGTGAAGGGGGCACAGATGAACAAATTAAGTATATTATTGATCAAGGAGTGATTCGACCATTTTGTGATGGTCTTTTAGTTGGAGACCAAAAGATTATCCAAGTTGCTTTGGAAGGTCTTCAAGCTGTATTGAACTCAGCCGAAAGACAAAATATTCTTGACGTTGTTACAAATGCTATTGAAGAATATGGAGGACTTGACAGAATTGAAAATCTCCAAAACCATCAAAACACCCAAATTTATGAAACTTGTGTTGGCATTTTGGAAAAATTCTTTGCTGCTGAAGAAGAATAAAGTTAGTTTTATTTACAATTCACAAGGAGAAAAACTTAATTTTGTCCATGTAAGGCCTAAACAGTGATAGCAGTTTCTTCTGGAATAGTTTCAGAAATTGGTTCTTCCTTATTGACAGATTCCACTGATTCAATCATATTTACTTCCTCCACAGGTTCTGTGACAGATACTTCCTCCACCAACTGAACTGTTTCAACAAGTTCAGTTTGTTGATTTTCTTCCTCATTTTGCTTGGAAGGTTCTTCCACTTGTTTTTCACAAAGTTCTGAAACCTCTTGAAGAATTATGATTTCTTGTGTTGGAGTTGAGTGGGTTGTGTTGTTATTCTTAATGGATGCAATCAAAACAGATTTCAATGGCTTGTTAATGATGGTATTGACTGTTTTGAGAACGTTTGGTTTCTTCAAACGAACTACTTTTTGGTTCTTCTCCTTGTCTTGAGCAATTTCAAACTTTTTAGAGTGTTGTCTGCAAAAGTTTTTCAATGTTGAAAGATCAATAGATTGCACATTGAAAAGATAAGTATTTTTGCATTCTTCCAACTTGTTGTTCAATCTAGTAATAAGGACATCAACAGGTACTTTGACTTTTTCAATATCAGCAGAAACATCCTTCTTAAAATTTTGAGCATATACTTCTCTCATCACATTCTCTACAAAATCTTCCTCAACAGTGAATGGAGTCTTTTCAGCCTTCTTTTGGATTGGTTTCTTTTGGACTTCTCTCTTTGAGGTGAGGAATTTAGGAGGTTCACAAACAGTGGCATCCTTCTTCTTGATGAAAGGTACACCAGAGTTAGTCTTTGAGAGTGTTGATTTCAACTTCTTACTACTTTGATCAACATTTTTCTTCCCTTCCGAAGAGTTTGAAACTTGAGAAATGTCTCTCTTCTTTGTTGATGAAAGATTAAAAGGTTTTGGGACAGTTCTTCCTCTAGATTTAATGAACGGAATACCCGAGGCAGTTGTGTTGGAATTGATAGTAGAATCAGTTGAAGCCAAAGGGCTGGCAGTGAGATTTTGAGGAGCTTGTTCAGTACTCATTTTGTTATTTTTTTTGAGTTGAAAAACAAGTTGTTAACATCTTGGTAAGGCGGGAAAGTATTAGGCGCGAAAATCTTGTAACGTTATTTTTTTGTTGGCCAAACTATTAAAAGAATCAAGTTCAAAAAAAATGTCAGATTGTGGTTCCTTCTCAGCAAATCTCATTCTCTCCTACTCCGATCAAGATAAAAGTAAAATACAATTTATTAAAGATGGTGCTGATACCCATGGTCATCCTTTCTTATATTTAGGGCCACACTATTCAGCAGAGTTGGATGTTCAATTTTTAAAAGAGGAAAAGGGAATTACTCACATTTTGAATGTAACCAATGAAATTAAAACCAAACATGTACTGACTCTCAAATGTAGAAAGATTTCAATTGATGATTCTCCTAATGAAAATCTTATTGCTCATATCCCTGATGCATTAGAATTTCTCAAACAATGTTTGGAAGAGAAAGGTTGTGTTTTGGTTCATTGTCAAGCAGGAATTTCCAGATCTAGCTCAATGGTTATTTCTTTCATATTAGATCATTTCAGAACAAATCTCAAAGATACAATTTCCTATGTTAAAGAAAGAAGAAAAGCCATCTCACCAAATTATGGGTTCATTCGTCATTTGATAGAATTTGAAAAGAAGACTCTTCAGATTGAGGAATCTTCAGTTGATCTTGATGAATATAATGCAAATTGGATTAAGGATTTCTTTCCAATGATTACTGATATGAATGTAATCAAGAATGCACTCAAAAAAGCCAATGGCAATTTTGACATGGCACTTGACTATTTATTAAATTGATACTATTGCTTTTTCTCAGGAGTCTTGATTTTCTTTTTCTTTGACTTCTTTTTAGGAGGTGAAGGAATAGGATAGTCCAACAAGTTAGGGATGTGAATTGGCTCCTTTACAACAGTTGTCTGTTTCTTACCAGTAATAAATTTCTTATTGCAGTCAACTAAAAAGCCTCCCATTCTAATAATATTTCTACCAATTAAAACAGGACATGCAAGCTTGTGTCTTTCAACAAGAGTGAATTCTGCAACTTGATCTTGGAATTCAGGACCAATTGTAACAATAGTTTTCAAAACATAACGTGTCGAAATATGTCCATTGGAAGACATTACAGTTTTTGTCGTATTAGAAAATGGGAAATCAAGAATTGTTTGAACAATACTTCTATTGTGTCTGTCAAGTACAACATCAAAACTAATAGTCTTTGCTGCCTTGTTATATCTGATATTAGCCACGTCCAGACAACTTGTCTTGGCACCTGAATCTACCTTTGCTAATAAATTAATAACTCCAAGTTGAGGAAAATTAATCCTAAAATGGTAAATTACTGATCTAATATTGTAAACTTACATTTCTCTTCTTCCCATTATTCTTGTCTTGGGTTCTAATGGCTTAATATATTTAGCAATACCATAAGTTTCAGGTTTATACAATCCAGAAAGAATATTAATCTTATTCTTTTTTTCCTTCTTTTTAGTAACATTTGCTTTTTCTGTTACTGCGTTATTCAATAAATTAGTGTCTGTAGATTTTGCAATAGCTGCTGTTGTTGATGGTATTGATAAATTGATAACATGATGAAGTAAACTGCTCCCATTCATCATTAATAAATAAGAAATTAAAACTACAAAAATTCCGATAATTAAATAGATTAAAACTTTAGATGTTCCGTTACTCTTTTCTATATTACATTTCGAATCATTCAATGATTCAATAATTTTCTTTGATAATAAATTACTATTTGAAATAATATCCTCTTTTGTATGTTGATCATCATCTTGTGTTGTTGAATTTTCTATCGATGATGTTGAACAACAAGAAGAAGTACTCGTGCTATGCTGATGTTGTTGATGTTGGGTTCCGTTTTGTTGTTGCTGTAAACTTATTCCCTCCATCACTGAAAAACTTGAGACTTCCTTGAGACTCATCGTTTCATTTTCTTTGATGGTAATATTATTGGTTTTGTTCAGAGACGTGCTCTTTGTAGCTTCATTGGAATGCTGATGATGAGGGTGAGTTGTTGCATTACTGCAAGCGGATTTGATATCTGTTGTGGTGTCTTCTTGTATTGCTTGTGTGAGAGTTGCCATTTCGAATCACTCACAAATCAGGAACAGTAAATGAATGGTTTGTTTACAGGGGATTAGTAGTACACTACTTTGGATACTTCTTCAATCTGATGATATTATGTGACAGTGGTAATCACAAATAATGTTTTTGTTTTTTTTGATTATGATTATATTATGATGATGGTGACATGTGACTCTTACGTGTTTCTAGAAAAGATTCAGGAAAGAAATTTGAGAAGAGCTGGAAAGGTTTTTTGTTTCTTTTTAATACAATTTACTAATTGGTTTCGATTCAACAAAAAACATTTTTAGACTATTCAATCTGAATGTTTATCAGTTGACTGTTTTATACAGATAATTATTCAGATCCACTGTACGATTTATCCATACATTCAATTTTTCCCAAATATCTTTTTTCATTAATCAAACTTTTAAGCTCTTCTTTTCTTTCCTTATCCATTATCAATTCTTCAATAAGCTCATCAGTGGTCATAAACTGAATACTTGTATCTCCAAGGAAATGTTCTGAGGGAGAAAACTGAATGTAAACCTTTGGATGATTAAAGTAAGCAATTAGGAATTTTGCAAATACTTTAAAAGCACATTTGAATTGAATTTCCTCAATCAATGGTGGCAAAGTTGCATAGGATGGAATTGGTGTAAAATCCCATAAGGATAATGTCACTTGCAAATGCTTTAGAGAATTGAGATGTTTGATTTGTTCCACAAACTTGAATAATTCAATATTAGAATAATATGGTTCAAACCAAATTTTTTGAAGATTGCTAAATGAATACTTTGTAAATACATTAAAGAAGAAATTTGTATCATTTGGTTCGTTGTAGCAACCAGAGTATTCGTCAGTTTCCTCCACAAAAACAAAACTTTCAAGCAAAGGGGTTTGTTTGAAAGAAAAATCATATTCCCCATCCCACTCTTGGAAATCAAAATCATTCAGTACCAACTCTCTAAGATTTGAGAAATGATCTATTAAATAATTCACAAGGCTTGGTCTCGTCTCTCCAAAGAATGTAACTTTGGATATTTGTTCAGAATTGATACAATTGACAATCAATGTAATACACTCCTTAGAATCATTTTTAAAAGTAAACTCTTGAACTCTAGTAAATTTTACATCAACTTCATCATCTTCCTCCAAATCGAAATATATTTTTTTAATAATTGATAAATTCGGAGGATTCATTCGGAAGGGATATCTCACAAGTAAATGATCCCACAATCCATAAGAGCTGTCATAAATTATTGAATGAAATTGATTATTAATTAAAGAAAATTTAGTCAATATTTTGGTGTTGCAAGCCGAATATTCAATTATTAATATAATTATTTCACTTGGCAAGCTAAACTCTCGTTTTATCTTTTTTCTCTTTGGTTCTAGCTCATTTTTCATTTTTTTCAAGTAATTGGCAATAAATATCAATTTTTAAATTATTAACGGTCATTCTAAAAGAAAGCTCAATATCCTTCAAAATGACATTCAGTTGTTCCTAATTCAATTTGTTTTTTGAAACTTTGGACCATCATTCTTTATTTCAAAGATTGTACAGTGAAACAAATGTATTAATACTTTTATTCTGGCTGTCATCTCTCGAGAATCTTTTTGGCAAGACAAAATCCACTGTTGGACGGAATGCTTTACAAAACTTCAAAAACCATTTGGCGCGTGTTCAAAAATAATTTCCACGAAGAAAAAAAATAACTCAACAAGTGTAAATAAGAATGTACTCCAGCAATCAAAAGACACCAACTAGAAAAAACCTAAAGTCAACACTCAGCGCAGAAGATGGTAAAATAAAGAGAATGGATAAACAATCATCTCTCAGAAAGAAGATGAGAGATGAACTCTTGCAAAAGAGAAGAAAGGAAAACACAACAGGCGCAACAATTCACGATCCTCTCATCCAAGAAAAACTTAACCAACTTCCACTCCTTCTCGAACAAGTCAAGTCTGGTAATCCAACACTCCAATTAGAAGCTACCGTTCAATTCAGAAAACTCTTGTCCATGGAAAAGAGTCCACCTATCGATGAAGTTATTTCTACTGGTGTTGTCCCAATCTTTGTTGAATTTTTGCAAAGAGTCGACCACGCTGCCCTCCAATTTGAAGCCTGTTGGGCCCTCACAAACATTGCTTCAGGTACCTCCGAACATACTGAAACAGTCATTAGAAGCAATGCTGTTCCAATCTTTATTCAACTTCTCGGATGTCCAAATGATGATGTTAGAGAACAATCTATCTGGGCTTTGGGTAATATTGCTGGTGATTCTGCTAAATGTAGAGATTATATTTTACAAATGGGAGTTATGGTTCCATTGTTGTCTATCATTTCTGAACAACCAAAAGTTACAATTCTCAGAAATGCTACATGGACTGTTTCCAACCTTTGTAGAGGTAAACCAATCCCTGATTTTAATCTTGTTGCTCCAGCCTTGCCAACTTTGGCTCATCTCTTATACAACTCTGACGAAGAAGTTCTTACTGACGCTTGTTGGGCAATTTCATACCTCTCAGACGGTCCAAACAATAGAATTCAAGCTGTTATTGATTCAAATGTTGTTAGAAGACTTGTTGAATTACTTATGCATCCACAACCATCCGTTCAAACACCAGCCTTGAGAACTATTGGTAATATTGTTACTGGTAATGATCAACAAACACAAGTCGTTTTGAATTGTGGCGCTCTTCCATCTTTGTGTCAACTTCTTCAACATCAAAAGAAGAGTATTAAGAAGGAAGCTTGTTGGACAATTTCTAACATTACTGCCGGAAACAAGGATCAAATTCAAACAATTATTGATGCTAATATTATTCCACCTTTGGTGGCAATCTTGGATCAACCAGGTGATTTTGACGTTAAGAAGGAAGCTGCTTGGGCTATTTCTAACGCTACATCAGGAGGTTCAGATGAACAAATAAGATATTTAGTAGATAGAGGTTGTATTAAACCACTTTGCGAATTACTCTCAGTCAAGGATGTCAAGGTTGTTGGCGTTGCTTTGGAAGGTATTGAAAATATTTTAGCTTCTGGTTCAAGCATTGCTGATGATATTGATGGTATCAATCCATACACAGACTTTATTGAAGAAGCCGGAGGTGTTGATAAACTTGAAAGTTTGACAGATCACGCTAGTGAAGAAATTTATAAGAAGGCATACAAGATTGTAGAAGAATACTTTGGTCTTGATGATGATGATGAGGAACCACAAACCACACAAAATAATCAATTCGTGTTTACTGGTATGCAACAAAACAACACCAACTTTAACTTTGAATAATTCAACACTTTTTAATTGGTTAACACAAACAACCAATTAACATCATCACTAATACCACACTTTCCACAACATCAACCCCATCCAATTCACCACTTCCACAAAATTCCAATTTTGACACTCCACCACAATAAAACTCACAACCACACCACATGTGAAGATGATTAGGCAAACAGATTGAATAACACATAATCACAACACATACACCTACAATAAAAAAACTCAAAAATTCAAATAACACACAAATACTTTTTGAAAATAAAGTTGGTAAGTACAATTCCAAAGCTGGAATTTTAGTTGAAATAAAAAAGCTCAACAATTTTAATATAAAATTATTAATTTAATTATTAGGTTTTCCCATCAAATAATACAACCAAGTGAGTTGACTTCCCTTAGAGCTAATAGTGAGTTTTCCATATGTTACCTTTGAAGATGCAGCACTTGAAGGTTTGTAAGAGATAGTAAGTGGAAGTTTTTGTTTGACTGTCATGGATGCATTATCTGGTTTGACACTGAAACTGTTTGAAGGGTCGTCAATTACAAACTTAAAGTCAGTCTTCTTATCGAAAACATTCTTGAATGTAATTTGAGAAGTTCCGTTTGGAATAATTTCAATAGGACCTTGTGCTCTTGGAGGAGAACATTTTCCAAACAACCAAAAAACATATTCACCACCAATTGGAGATGTAAGAATCAATTTTGCCTTAGTTGCACCAGTCATTGTTGGTTCATAGGTAACATCAAGACTAATCTCATTTCCTTCTAATGAGGTTGCTTGTGGAGCTTTGACAACAGGTTTGTCCACAAGAGCAAAATCAGTTTGGTTGTCTTCGATCTTGCATGTGTACTCAGTGGCTTGCCTGGCAAAGTTTACAAATCTAATAGTTTGAGTTTGAGAACTACCAAGAGATACCGAAAAGTGTGTACTTCTTTCAGAAACTTTGGCAATTGGCTTCAATAATAAATCGAATGGGAAAATACCTAATTCATCATTTCCAATAGTCAACTTGGCCTTCTTAGGATCGGAAACCAATAACGGAAGATAAACAAACTCACATTTAGCAAATGACTTGGCTGGTATTCTTAGTTCAGAGGAAACAATAATATCTGTAGAGTCACATTTGACAGCAAGAACAGATTCTTTTTCTAATGGATTTTCTACAGTTACTGTCTTGACAATCTTTTGTCTAACAGGAGTTTCCATTACAATTTCTTCTGAAGATCTCGCTTTCAACACGTTAAACTTGACATTATAATAAATAAATTCTTTGGTTTCTTCGTTAACAAATCTAACCTTTCCTTCAAATTGACCGTCCTTGAAAGGAAGGAAGCTGAACTTGTATTCTCTCTTGGAAATTGGTGGTACATCAATATAATTAACAGCAGTAAGTTGGTTAGGTGACTTGATATTAAGGTCGTCAAGAATAACAGCAAATCTTTGGGCCTTCCCGAGCCAATTTTCAACGAAAAGAGTTTCAATATGGTGCTCCTTTGCATATAAATCCTTAATAATTGATCCAGCTGGCAATGGATCTAATGATTCACCAGACAACTCATAAAGGATAGCTTTTCCGTCAGGTAATGGGAAAAATAGCGTTCCCTTATGTGGAGAGTTCAATGTCATTGATAATGGTGCATATGTAACTTCATATTCTCGAGTACTATTTGCTGGTACTTCAAGATATTCCAATCCACTCCAGAATGGATTATCAATTACTGGTTTTAATCTCCAATCACTCTTTGTTGGATTGTCAATCTTTACGGATTTGTTTTGCTTTTGTCTGACAGCAACTCTGAATGACAAAGTTTCTTTTCCTTTTGGTTTTTCTACACAAATACCACTGATTGTCATAGGAATAGGATCTCTAAGTGAATCTAGTTTACATTCTATTGTAGAAGATTGACCAGTAGTATCTATCTTTGTTGGAGAGTATGTGATTTCCAATAATGCTTCTTCATTAGGAGGAATGAATCCTTGTAACGGCTTGATAGAAAATGCACTGTAAAGGCCTTTGGTATTCCACTTGTAATTAACACCAATATCTCCTGTATTTTCTATAATTGCCCTGCTAACAACTACAGTGTTTTGAACAACTGGTCCAAAAGCAATGGTTGAAGTGTTTAGCTTGACTTCTACACCCTGGCAAGAACCTGTCACATTTGAAAGAAGTTTGATTCTTCCGTCTATGTAAGCATTTAGTTCAACATTGAATGTTGAAAGTCGTGATTCTGGTTTAAATGTTAGGCCAATTTGTGCTTCTTGCCTTGGATGGATCGAGAAAGCAGTCTTTGGACTCAAGGTAATATAACACTTGGCTAATTGATCCAAAGTTTCTTTCAATAAGGAAACATTTGCTGTAATCTTACTCTTATTCACAATATTAACATATTTGGTGATAACTTCACCTCCTCTGATTGATCCTAAATTAATTACCTTATCAACAGGGTTTGACAATTCAACTTTTGATGCAGTTCCTTCGCCAGTGAAGATTACACTTGTCTTATACAGACCATTAATTTCGAACATGACAGTTTCCTTATAGAGTTTGATTTCTCTTGGTCTAAAGTAAACCTTGATTTGTCTGCTCTCTCCTGGTTTTAGCACTGTGGCAGAGGCTTCAACTTCCAAATGCGGTTTGTTATCGTAGAGCATTTCAAAACTGATATCCTTTTCATCACAATTTTCAATTTTAAGCATTGTTGATGGACTTTTATCCATGCCTTGATGATATAAAAAGTGAGCTCCAAAGTCATATTGAAGGAAACTAAAGTTGATTTTTGGTTGAGCACCTGATCCGAATAAGTTAAGGACATAGGAATTACTATTCGTAACCTTACAAATACACTTGTATCCAGCTAATTTGACTTGTGCTGTTGGGTTAAAAATGATGTCACAAATTTGTTTGCCTCCCTTGAACACAGTTCCTCTATCTGGATTAATAGTAATGAGTTTGTTCTTTGCATGGAACCATTGATAGTCAAAGTTATAGTTTCCGTGATTTGTTATAATAACCTTCTTAATTTTCTTTTCGTTAATTTGGGCTCTTTCAAAGTCAACATTACTATTTTCTTTGAAGGATACTGGAACGACTCTAGTCATGGACTCATCAGATACTTCTAAACTTTCATGAACAAGGAATCCTTCTCCCTTGACGTTGCATGTGAGAAGAGATGGCTTCTTCTTTACTCTGCAGGCAACTTGGAAGTTGAATGAGCTTTCGGCTGTAGGAGTGTAAAGTAATGTGATTGGAATAGTAGAATCTGCTGGTATTGTTCCACTCTTTGGAGAAAGTAAAAGTACTGGCTGTCTATCGGTTTGATTATCTTCAAAGAATTCTGTTTGGTCAAAGCTGAAACTGAATGGGATAGGCTCTCTATTGATAAGATGGATAGATTGGGAGGACTTAGCACCCACCAATACAGTTTGGAAGTTTACACGAGCGGTATCCAGGAAAACTTCTGGTTCTTTAGCATGTCCTACAACCAAGAATGGTATATTCAAGTTTCTGGAAGGAATACTAAACATCCAAAGAGATTCTTTTGTTTCAATAGTATAAGGAACATACTCAAAGATAATTTCTGACTTTTTACCACTATTGATGATACCAGTTCTGGTCAAGCATGAGAAGGAGTTGTCTTCAGCGTTTGGATCACTTTGGATCTTTTGCCAACTATACTTAAAGTCCACATCGGTAGGATTGAGAATGTAGAAACGCTTAGTATTTTTAACTTTGATACCACAAGAATAAAGTTCAATGACTCTTGTCTTATCCTTGTCAATTAATGATTCTATTTCTTGATTTTGGAACATGGATGCCTTTCTTCTTCCTCCTGACAAATAATCACTTGGTGGCAATTCAAAGTGAACGAGTGGACATTTAGAAATGCCTGAAACTCTAACACTAGGAATACTGCAAGAAGGTTCAATATTATCAATATAACATGTAAATATTTCTTCATGTTTGTCTACATCTTGAGGAGCATATTTGATAGTAAAGATAGTTTGTTCGCCTGGTTTGATTTGTCCTTGCTTAGTTTCCAGCTCGAAAGGACCATCAATATATTGAGAACTACTCCATGAGAAGTTGAGCAAAACTTTGCCAATATTCTTAAGAGTGACATTATGAATACGTGTTTCAAACATTTTGGTGGTAGAAAATACAACATCAGTGGTATTAATTTCAAATTTGGCATAATCAGCATTAGTATAGACAGCAACAGACTTTTCAGAAATGTCTCCAATAATATTGTGTTGAGGTTCAGGATCAGTAACCTCCATACGCTTGGTAACTAATTTCTTTGGTTTGGCTTCTTGTGGCTCACTCTTTTCTTCTGCTTTGGTAGTTTTTGTTGCGGCTGGCTTCTTTTCTTCCTTCTTTTTAATGCCTTTCTTTTCATTTTCCTTTTGCTCCTTCTCTCTTTGCTTCTTTTCTTCCAATTCCTTCAATTTTCTTGCTTCCTCTTC
The DNA here is from genome assembly GCF_000004985.1 of Naegleria gruberi. Classification (NCBI taxonomy): domain Eukaryota; phylum Heterolobosea; class Eutetramitea; order Acrasida; family Naegleriidae; genus Naegleria; species Naegleria gruberi. The sequence continues at coordinate 385,526 of NW_003163318.1, read as the reverse complement.
CTCATCAACTTCTACCCATTTAATGGACTTGTGTCTATCATCCCAGTCAATTTCTTCTTCATCATTTAAAAATTCTATCTTTTTAAGTGAGCATTTTAACAAATCGCCTTTAATTTCTGTTGGCTCATCACATAAGAAAGTGGCAATAATTTCTTTTGAAGATTTTGGTTGGATATGGCCAACACAAGGAGATACAGTAATTCCGTCGGGTGTTTCAAACTGGAATCTTACTGGAACTTTGGCATGATTCTCTAATACAAAAGTTCTTTCATTCTTTGCTTTAACATAGCAGTCTCCAAAGTTCAACTCATTTTCTTTGCCTAGGGGGAGGTTATTGATAATTACATCTTCTTCAAAGCTTTCAGCAATAACCTTAATACTGGTATCTTCAAAGTGATTATCTAAGACGACCATATTCAGAGTTGTTTCAATTTGTTCAGCTTGGTGAGGTTCAAATATCATAGAGAACTTCTTTGACTCCTTACTTTCGAGAACGAATTCTTCTAGTCTACTTGGGAACAATAAAGATGAGTGATTTGGGAAATCAAATCTAACAGTTGCTGGCAAGAGTCCTTCGTTACTAATTAATACAGGTAATTCCTCTCTTCTTCCAACAGCTGTCTTTGGGAATTTCAAAATTGAATTTTCACCAACTTTTTCAGGTTTTTTGATTAATACTTGAGGTAGAGAACCTTCTCCTCTGATTTCTATCTTGAGATCTTTGGTTTTTGGATCATTTCCATCTATTACAGTAGCCTCAAAGATGGCAGAATAGTTATTCATAGTAGGAGGTAGGAATGAAATATTGACATATCTGTGTTCGTGAGGTGGAATGAACAACTTTGGTGGACTAGCCTCAAACATATTAATATCCTTATTTCCTGTCATATCTCTAGGTTTAACACTACATTCAACATTACAAGGAACTTTGAATGGATTGATAACTTTAATTTTCTCTGTCACTTTCTTGCCTACTGGAATTGTACCAAAATGGAAAATTCTTTCATCCAGAGTAAAAGAACTGTGGAGAGGATTAAGGATCATATCCATATTAGAAACTATTTGTTGTTCTTCAAATATGGATTCAAACTCATTTGTTACAATACCTGGAACACATGATTCTCCTTGGATATAGTAAGCAATACCATTTGGTTGCTCTTCCATATTTCTATCTGAAATATCTATTCCCAATGTTTCTTGGAAAACTTTGGTTCCATCTCCCTTGAAAGTAATATTTATGGATGCTTTACTTCCTGGAGCGATTGTACCAACTGTTGGTTGAATCATGAATTGACCAATTTGTAGTTGTGGATCAACTTTCTTTGCAGTTTTGTTGTTTTTCTTTGTATCGTTACCCTTTTTCTTTGGATCATTGGTATTTGATTTATCTTCTGTTGATTCTGGTAAACCCTTAGAGTAATCGAATAGGGTGTATTGAATATCAAAAATACCAGTGTTAAATATTTCAAATGGTCTTTGTCTTTCCTTATCAAAACTAAGAGGACCAAAGTTAATGCCATTTTCAGGAGTAATGGTGAATTTGCTGAACATAGACTTTACAGAAACCTCTAAATTAGTAGTTCCAAGAGCCATTTTTGTTGTATTATCAACAAGTTGGCACTGAATAGATTTGTTCTTATTATAGAAAACTTCAGTATTGGTTTTGAAAACTACTTCAACAGTTGTTTTTTGCTTTGCCTTTGTTTGAAGTACACCTTCCATAGGTGTAATGGTAAAGAATGACTTTAACTTATCAGGTATAACAAACTTGAAAGCTGCATCATATTTACCATTGTTTGTCATAGATATAGACTTTGGGCTAGATTCGTATACTTTAACAGTACCAAAATCTAAAACACAATCCATATTTACATCAAGACCAAAAGCATCTGCTTTAAGAACAATAATATTTTCTTCTGGTGTTAATATCTCTTGAGCATCTGATACAGTTAATATCATCTTTTCTTCTAATTCACATGCCACTGCAGAATTGAACTTGACAGTAATAGCTGAATTTTCTCCAGGCATTAATTTACCCTCTGAAGGTTCTATTGTGAACTCTTGTTTGATATGTGCCTTATTCTTAATCTTCCATACAACAGGAATGTAGGCCATATTTTTGATGTTAATGGTTTCGTTATATCCTGTACTTGATAACAGCACCTTACCAAAGTCAATTTTAGTCTTGTCTAATTCAATCTTTGGTTTTGATCCAGTGCAAGAAATATCAAATTTGTATGGAATTGGATTATTCTTGATAGTGCAAATAACAGAGTTTTTGATTTTACCCACTGTTTTAGGGAGGGCCCAAATCTTTACCTCTGAAGTTTGATCGGGTGGAATTGACAATTGGTGTGGTACAATATTGAATGTTTTGTCTTCTTTTTCCAGAGTAATATTTACCTCACTGGTAAATTTACCGTTGTTAGTAAATCTAAAAACATCTAAATATTCTTTTAGATTGGATTCATCTGATATATCATATGAGGGTCTAATAAGAAGAGGTCCGTATTCATATGCATTTTCATTAATAATGTACTTCTTAGCAAGGCCTTTGTCTGGTCTTGTTTTTACTCTTCTACTGAAAACATTTTTGTGGAAAGTACTGATTTCTGGATACTGACACATACCACTTGTTTTAATGGTAAATTGCGAATTTCTTCCAAATATTCCAAAAGACAAATTAGTTTCGAATTTTCCAATTTGTTTAGAAGAGAACTTGATGAATAATTCTTGTTTTCCACCAGGTTGCACTGTCCATCTGGTTGCATCACTGTCCTTTCCTGAAAGAATAGTAAATGGAGTCGATAAATCAATAGACTGAAGAGGTGTTGGTTTCTTAATAACTTGCAAGATGAATGGTTCAGGAATTGATAGCTCTGTTGGGGTCTGAATAACAGTCTCTTGTGTGAAATATTCTTCGATACCAGGAATTTTTTTCATAATCATATCCATGTTTTCTGACTTCTTTTCTGGTATGTATTTCTGTGTGATGATAACATTTTCCATATCATCCTTTTTCTTTGTTGGTTGTACAACCTTGTTCTTATTCTTATCGTTTGTTACAACTGGACTTTCTTCTAAATGAAGTTTTTTGAATACGGATATTATTTCAAAGAAATATCTCTTGTAAAGTTTCATAAATATGTCGTACTGTGATTCATTTTCATGAATAGCAAGCTCCTCGATAAATGAAATATATGGAGGAATAACTTCAGAAGAGGAGGGAGTAGTTGGTCTAGACTTTGAAGGAATTTTACCAGTAGTTGTTTTCTTTGTCTTGCCAGCCTTTTTAGCCTCTTCTTCCAACTTCTTTTGATATTCTTCATCTTCTTTCTTTCTCTCTTGAATAATTTCTGATATTAATTTGGTGGAGCTTCCCTCAAGTTCTCTTTCAACTTTTGTTAACTCTGAGTAAAGCTTATCGTATTGGATCTTGTTTTCTCTGAATGTTTTAATTTGTAATTCAAACATTCTCTTTGCTTCCTCAGCTAACGATTCATAGTCTTCCTCGCTGAGTTTAGGATATCTAGATTCATCCATAGCTGATCTTGCCTTTTCCACGAGATCAGTGATACCACTTAGTCTAATTTCAGCTTCAACTCCATCAATATTTACAAAGTTAATAGACTCAGTTTGAAGCTTATCGACAATAATTTTTGAAATCATCTCCAAATCATTACAAATAGCATTATATAAACCGTCAATAATAAATCCTCTCTTGCAATCAATTTGACCAGTTCTTTCGGAAATAGCAAGTCCAATAAGATCAGAAATTGATACTGTTGATAAAGATTCATCCAAGTGGGCTGATTTGTAATCTTTGAGAGTTTCATCTATAGTAATGATTGGAATATTCAACGAAGTAGAAATAAAAGATGCCAAGTCAGTTCTTAAAGGCATAGGAGGAGTATGAAAAACAAAAATATGTCTCTTTTTAGGAGTTTCATCTATCTGACCTATGCCAACATCTTGATTTTCTTGCTTGTCATCACCTTCTGGATTTGGAGGTTTTGTTATTTCATTATATTTCTCTAAAATATCTTCATTCAGAGGACCACCAAATTCTCTAGGTTTAGCCAGTATGTATCCCTTTTCAAAACTATCACATGTTAGAATTATTTCTGATTCTCTTCTTAGTTGCTCATCAAATTCAACAGAATAAAGGTCTACAGCACATTCACTAGAGTTACTGATTGTAAAAGGTATAATTGTTGATTCGTATGGCAAAATAGGCCCCATTTCTTGTTCAACATAATCAACCTTAATATTTAAATCTTTTCCATTACCATTACATGTAATTTTGGTTGGCTGAGGATTGTAATTACATTTCAATAAGAAAATTTGTGAATTTTTCTTATCTCCAGTTGGAATAAAAGTGACTTGAATGTTCTTCTTTTCTCTAGGGCTTAATATACCTCCCATAATATCAAATGTGAAAGGATTATCTTTCTTCTTTGTTGCTTCAATAGACCACTCAGAATTAACATCCTTTTCATTGAATATTTGGATAGTGTATACTTTTGCATAGCCAACATTTACATCACCAAAATTGAGAGTACTTTCTGAAACTGTAATTTCAGGTAAAATAACACTTGCACGAGCCTCAATTTCTATTAAATATCCATTTGTAACTCTAACAGGTATAACAGCATTATATTCGCCAATTTCGACTTTTTCACTTTTAGATTGGAATGACATTTCAACATTTACAGATTGATTATCAGGGAATCCAGGAAGGTTACTAATTTCAGATGGCTCCATTGTTATACCATATTTAGCAAGGTCCTTTTTGTTTACCTGGATTGATATTGGTAAGATACCAACATTTGAAAGCTTGAAAGACTTCTTCTTTGTTAAACCTTTTATGGTTGCACCAAAGTCTACAATCATACGTTGTAACACAATATCTGGTTGTTCAAATTGTTTAACTTGGTTTGTACTTCTAGAAACTCTAGCCAACGAGTTTTTAACCTTGACACTCTTCATTGGATTTACCATTAAATAATCGCACAACATCAATCTCTCGGCTTCTTTTTGTACTGATTGTACCAATGACAAATTCTTAAAGCTGGTGCTTTTTCCTTCTGAACCCAACCTTCTCATGGCTTCTTGCATTAATGTGGTTCCTCTAGAAGCATGTTTTTTAGCAGCACCGAGATGTTTTTCAAAATCTTGTTGATTAGTATAAATTGGTGAACCAGGTTCTTCCTCTGTTTTGGTTTTCATTGATATTGTAAGCATTGGATGAACAGACAATGCTTTGACAGAAATTATTATTGGTTCATACATTGCCACCATAAGTGTGAATTGCTCATTGATTACCTCTGGAATTTTTGGATTAAGCTTAATGGTAACCTTCTGTTTATCACCAGGTTTAATTCTTCCATTAGATGGTAAAACTTGAACGATTTCTTTTCTCTTCATTATAGAGAAATCAAAATCAAAGTCAATAGCAATTTTTCCAGTATTCGAAATTACAATTTCTTTTTCTTGTTGTGAGTGGAATGGAACAACTCCAAAATCAAGGTCAGAATTATCCACATTGAATTTTACAGATGAAGATTCTCCCTTCAAATTCACTATATATTCAGGTCCACCCTCTACTTCGCAAATGGCAGTTGCTGTGTGAGCTCCAAATTTTGCGGCATTGTAAATAAATTTCACATCAACACTCTCACCAGGCTCAATAATTCCATTCATTGGAAGAATGTCAAAGAGTTGGGAGGTGGAGAGGTCTCCATTTTCAGCAATTTCAAAAATAAATGAAAATACTGCTGTAACCTTTCCCTTATTTTCCATTGTTATTGTGTGAGTTTTTTCAGCATCAGCAACAACAGTACCAAAATCGATAAGTGATGAACTCAAGACTAAATTAGGGAAGAGAACAGAACCAATGAGGTCTACAGAACTCTTGTTTGGATGATCAGTATAGGTCAAAATCATCTTGGACTTGATATCAGCTGTTTGTTTGTCACTCTTATATACAGGATTGAATTGGACATCCAATGTTTTTGATTGATTAGGTCCAATAGTATGATCAGAAACAGCAAGCATGAATGGAGGTTGAAGCTTTGCAGAAAAAGATACTGGTAATGGAGAAATATTGGTAACCTCCAAACTCTTAGACTGAACCAATGGAGGAACACCTTTAACATAACTATAAATGAAGCTAAGGGATGTATCAGAAAATTTGAGTAAAGGAACAGATACCATAGATTTAAGCACAGGGCTGAAAATTATCACATCCTTCTTTCCACCAGCAATTTTACATTGCCAAGGTTCTGAAACCTCACCTTCACTCTCGCAAAAACCTTCAACAGTGAATACCTGAGCTGTTTTTGCTTGAATCATTACTTTTTCAGGAGTTATCTTGAAAACTTGAGGAGTTGTATCTCCTTTTTTTCTTTCAGCCATCCATGAGAGCTTTTGAACTTTTCTACTCTTATTTTCCAAAGTAATAATCTTTTTGAAAACTGTAGCTGTGAATTGATCTCCAAAATCAATAACATCCATAGACTCTGTTGCAATAATAGTATTACCTTTACCAGATGCAGATAGTTTAACTGGAAGCTTATCAGCATATTCAATAGAAAATACAAGTTCATCTGAAAACTTTGTAACATCATCCAAGTTGGCCTCTATCTCAAAATCAATTGATGCATTAGGTTCTATTTTACCAGACAATGTTTTGGCTGAGAAAATACCAGCTATTTTTCCCTTGAATACTCCTGAGTAGGTAGCAACTATTGGTGACTTGTTAATAAGTTGAATAGTTTTTGTGATTGTCTCCAATACATTAACTTTTCCGAAATCAATAACTGACTCACTCAATTGAACCACAGGTCCGATAGACTTAGCTGAAACAATAACTTCAAATGGTGGTTGTTCACTACCAACAACTTTAACATATAATGGGAATGAAATTTCACCAATCACTTTAGACTTGAATAAAAATTCTACTTGACTTGTACTCTTATTATTTACAATACCAAAGCATGATTCTGTACTACATTCATATTGCTTTTGTATTTCCTCTGAAGGAAGAATAATCTCATACTTGGATGATAAAGCTGTATTATTTACCAAATCCAAAAAATTCTTATATTCATATCCAATAAAACATTCTCCAAAATCAATATGTGGTTTAGGTAATGTTATCATTGGTGAAACAGTAGTTGCTAAAATAGGAAGATAAATTAAATTATCACCTACACCTTCAACATCTACAACGAGATTAGCCTTATAATCTTTCAATTTAGATGATAGATATTCAATCTTAATCTGCTTCTTTGTGTGAGGAAGAATGTGACCATCACTTGGAATAATATCAAACTGTCTTTTTAACATTGTTCCATCTTCTGGTATTCTTAATGTATACTTCATTGGAATTTCGCAAGTATTAATAATCTGTATATACTTTGTATTCAAGAATCCATAAGGTACAGTTCCAAAGTTAATTTCATTACAATCAAAATTAAAAGTAGGTCCAATAATCTGGCCACTAAAGTGTAATCTTAAATCCTCGTGTCTTCCTTCAATTCTAAAATAAATATCTTCTTCAAAACTACCAATGATATCTGAATTGAAAAATATTTTGATAATTTGTGATTCTGTTGCTGCAACATATCCACTTTGAGGAACAAATTGGAACTTTGGACCAAATAAAGAGCTTGGTTTTATGAGATCAAAACTAGCTCCTATTTGTCCCTTATTATCAAGTCTCACTTCATATTCATGAACAGAGTTAATAAATATTTCACCAATATTAATTTCTGTATAAGAGAATGAGACATTAGGTCCTCGTCCTCTGCCTTGTAATTTAAGAGGTAATCGAGTTTCTCTACCTGTTACCTCACAAAATGCTATTTTTTCGAAATCTATCTCCTTAGTTGGGTGAAAGTCTACTGAAATTTCAAGTTCTTGATTTGGCCATATTTCTCCCTTGATTGGATAAATTGAAAATGCTTCATCTCTAAAGCTCATATCATCATTTTCAATTTCTCTCTTTTTTAATCTATATTCTCGAGTTGTTTCATCGTATTGTGTTCCTAGTTGAGCAATAGATTTTGTCTTATAACTAAATTCATCCTCCACTAAAGCAAAAAGTTTCCAATTAAAATTTACACGAATATTGCTGTTGTTAATAATTCTCATAGTTCTTTGAGTTTTACATGTTATATATGTATTAGGAAGAGCCATTACGTTTGTATCCAATTTTACATTTGCACTTTTTCCGACACCTTGCAGTAAAACTGTCTTATAATTAATTGTATCAAATCCTAGCTTTAATTTGCCTGTATATTGCTGGGTCTTTTCTGGATTAAAACTAATACTAATTTGAACTCCTTCACCAACATTTAATTCTGGTACTTCTCTTGGAGAAACATCAAAAGGTAAGTCTGCTTCCAAACTGAATCCTTTCGATCTACTTTTACCAATGTTTCTTACGTAAATAACTTTTGAAGAAGTGTGCTTTACTGGAGCATCATCAAAAGTAACAGACTCGGGAAGATCCAAAAGGGCTACAAGAGTTAATAATAATTAACTTTTAAAAGCTTACCTCTCAATCCTATAGCAATAATTGGTACTGTAAATTCATCTTGTTCTGTCCTAACAATAAGATCACATGAATAGTCTATTTTTTCATCGGGAGAAAAGAAAACATTGAAAGTGACATCTAAACCTGGTGCCACTAAAGTGTTCGAAGTATTTTTTTTAACTGGTTCCACTTTGAAAAACCTAGACTTTGGAGCGAAAATGCTAATTCTTCTGGAAACCTGAGTATTCAATTATTCATCCTTATTCCATTTTTTCTTCCTACTTACATTGTCATTATTTCTAAAACTAATCGTTTCTTTATAATTTCCTGGAGCTTCAAAATCTTTAAATATTATTTGATTAGGAAAAGCTTGGAATCCTCCACATCCACCAATTGCTATTCCTTCCTGATTATGGTTATTTGATATTGATGAAGCAACAGATCCATTACTATACACTGCAGCTTGGTTAATGCCATTTGAAACTACACTACTACCGAGCCCAGATGAAATTGAACGAACACTGTTGGGAACACTTGTTTTCATTTTTTTTGCGTTTAATGTAGTTTGTTGTATGCTGTTTTGGCGCCAAATTTTTCATTCTCAAAATAGCATGTCTACAAGACTTCAACCACCAACAACTATTTCCTTCTTTTTTACTTACTATCCATTAAATATTATTATCCAAATAAGAATTGATAAAACTAGCGATAATTCAAGTAATTGCTTGCCCAAAATATTTTGGATTTAAAAAATTAATTTAAAAAAAATGCAAAAAGTTAAAATTCCTAATGATGAGTTGAGTCCCATCGTTGATTTTGATTATCGGATAACATTCTTTTTCTTTCATAATTTGAGTAATAGTACAAGTAAAAATCCAACAAAATTTCAACAATTTATTACTAAATTTTGGAGGACAATTAGTTTTACAAATGATGGGTGGATACCTTGTATTTTGTTTTTAATAGCTGCTTATGATGTTTGGAAAATTTATCAAAACGATACCCCTTTAAATAATATTCCCTTAATTTTATTTGAAATGATTCCGTTGAATTATGTTATTTATTACTTTTCTTGCTTTTTTGTAGATGTTTTTATTGTTGGATGTTTGAAATTAGTTTATAAAAGGAAAAGACCTAGAAATGATGTTCTATTTATCAAAAAGTTTGAGAAATTTATCAAACCTATGGACAGTATTGAGAGAAATTTATCATTTTGGGAGGTGGAACAAGGCCCTGATGAATTTTCATTCCCTAGTGGCCACGCTTCTAGATCATCATATATTTTTCTTTTGTTTTTATACCACACATCATTGAGCTCAGAAATTGGAATAATTACTGTAATTCTTGCATTTTTGTGGGCATGTTGTATTTGTATGTCCAGATTATGCCTGGGTAGACATTTCTTTATTGATATAATGACTGGAGTGTTTATAGGAGCTATTACATTCTCTATTTCCTCATTCTTAACTAGTAATATTATAATACCAACCACATTCTCAATTCTAAAAATCAATTTTTGAGTTAAGATAATGAAAACCAATTTTTAAAATATCTAGAACAACACTAATTTAAAATTGAAGAAATAGAAATTAAGGAATCCCAGTTAATTCTTCCATTCAAGTGATTACAAATAAATCAATGTTGGTCTAAATTGAATTTCCACACAAGTGACATTACTAAATATTTCAATCTATTCATTTCTTATGGATGTGAGGTGGTTAAACAGCGGTTCTGAAGTTTTCTGTTGTTGCATCTTGGACTCCATTTTCATTCGTCTAACAATTTTAAGATAGGTCAATTGTTTCAATTCACCAATACGATTTTGATTAATATTTAGAGTGGTCAATTGACCAATATTTTCAAGTCCTTTATCTTTCAATTCACTCAAATATTTTCCTGCTTTAGTACTAATATCATTGGAGATTTAGAAAATTCAAGACTCATCAGTAGAATTTTTCCACACTCCTCAGGTTTAGTTGAGAAATTATTAAGAACTTAAACTAAATTAATTATTAAATTTACAATATATTTTTTATTTTATAAGTCTCGACTCCTAGAAGTTAAATAATTTAAAATCCGTAACCACCATTTCCGTATTGTTGACCATAGTTAGCACCATATTGATCATAACCAACATTTCCGTATTGTTGGCCATAGTTAGCACCATAAGCATCAGCAGTTTGTCCATAAGCAGCATTTGGATCAACATAACCACCAACTTCTGGGGTTGGTTGTTGAGACTTCAATTCAGCTTCCTTCTTCTTTTGACGACTTTCTTGAACGAGATCATCGACCTTAGTGGTGTATTCACGAAGAACTTGAACCATATATGGCATAACCATGTCAATAATGTTATTTCTCCAAGCCAATTCAAGAGCAATATCTGGACGAACAAAGTTATAACAATTGTACAAAGCAGCAGCGAAACAATCCTTCAAACCCTTAGAAACGAAGAACTTAAGGAGATCTTCAGCAATATCTTGCTTTTGAGATTCAGCAGCAGTTTCCATGGCGTCCTTATACAAGTTATCCTTCTTGCTCAACTTGATGGAATTTTCCCATTGCTTGTTGATCTTATATAACCAAGAAGCAATTCTTCTGAATTCAAGGAGATCGTGACCTTCCAATTGAGCAGCAAGAGATAATTGGTCAAGATTTCTGTATTGTTCAAGAGAACGCTTCAAAGCAAGGTAATCTTCTTCTTCAATGTACAAGCTGTTAAGAGCTTCATTGACTTGAGGCAAATCATGATCTTGAACAGTTTCCAAATACTTCTTAATAAGTGGGAGATCCAAACCATTATTTTGGTATCTGATATCACGAGCAACTCTTTCATGATCCAACTTTGGAGTCAAAACAACCAATAAATCTTCAAGATACTTTGGATTTTCGAGAATATAGAATTGGATAGCTCTATAGTAAAGTTCCATATTTACAACTTTGATGATGGTTTCAGTGAAGACAGAGTGGTCCCAAGCTTCAGTTGAGTGTTCCATCATGACCTTGACTGCTGCATCAGGTTCATCATGATGACAGTACAAGAATCTCATTTCAGCCCACAAGTGGTTTTGTTCGGCAGCATTGAGCAACTTTGGAATGTTGCACTTACCCCAATAACGAGTAATGTGTTCCATAAGCTTTTCTGGTCTATACTTGGCATACAAAACACCCAATTCAGTGAAAATACCCATATGAGCACGTTCAAGACCCAAGCCCTTTTCCATCAATTCGATAACTTGTTCAAAGTATCCTCTTTGTTCATAGTAATGGAGGAGATCTTCCAATTCATCAGCATGAACAATAATGTTCAAAGCACATGATTGAGCATATCTGAATTCGCTAGCATCAATACAAGCCATCATAACTTCCTTCCATGACTTGATAGAGTTAGCCTTTTGGGCAGATGAAACAGCTTCTCTCAACAAACCTAACTTGATCAAAGTGGATGTCAAACGAGCATAGTTAGAAATAGATTGGAAGAGAGTTCTAGCAGCATTGTAAATTTGTTCATCGAAAAGTCTGTCACCGACAACTTGGATTTGAGCCAAGTTTGGTCCAGAAATGAAATCTTCCATATCAGCCAAAACTTCTGGCTTATTCTTAAGCTTGGAGTACTTAGCATAAGAGTAAACCAATTCAGTATCAATAACAGAGTCTTGAATCTTCTTTCTGGCCATTTCCAAGAACTTAATCAAAGCCTTGTATTCATCTTGTTGTTCAGCATATTGAATAACATTGTGGTAATCAGTTGGATCATCAGCCTTCATGAAGGATTCAATAGCATCAGCAACAACGAGAGCATTCAATTGAGCTCTAGCCAAAATGCTCCAACATTCAGCTTCGTTAACAATCTTGGCAAATTCAGCAGCTCTAGTGATGGATTGAATATGATCAATCAAAACTCTGATAGCATCAGTATTCAACTTGTTCTTGCTGTACATGACGAAAGCTTCTTCGTACAATTCCTTGGTGATAGCAACTCTAGCAATATCAGCAGCATCATACTTGTCCAATCTGTTAATGTAATCCATGACACGAGTTCTTTCAGCACTGATAGCAGTGAGGATGAGCAAGTTTTGCAAGTTTCTGTTAGTCTTGAATTCTGAGGATCCGTGCAAAACAATCTTTTCCAACAATTCAATCAATTCGTTTGGAAGGTTGGCAGTCATGAAAGCCTTAACAGTGGTAGAAACTTCATCACTTGACTTGCTTTCTGGGAGAGCAGTTTGGACAACTTGATCAATAAGTTGACGTCTGTAAGTATTTTCGTTATCCAAAACGTGAGCCCACAATTCAGGGGATTGTCTTTCAACAAGGTATCTGGCTTGTTGTTTGAACATACCATTCTTGTTAGTAACAGCAACCAATTCCAAGTCACATTGACCTCTCTTGTAAGCAACAAAGGCCAAGTGTGGGTCTCTCTTTTCACAGTATTGACCAACAACTCTGGAATCATAGAATTGATTGTTAATCAAGAAGTTTTCAGCATTTTGACTGAGATCAATATAGATCTTAGCCAAAGCATTGTGACATCCTGGTTCTTGACTTCCTTCGTTAACACGAGCTTCCAACCATGGCAACAACAACTTGAGCTTGTTTCTCTTTTCAACTTCTTCAACCAAAGGTTCAGTTGGACACATATTACCAACACCCATAATGAGATTTCTAACAAAATCTTCACTGGCATCAACATCGAGGAGGGCACCAACAACTTCTGGAGTTCTGATTGGGTTAACACTCTTGGCATACATATCAATGAACTTGAGTTGACTGTTGCTGTAGAGATATCTAACCATTTCATCAATGTAACCATGCTTGTCACAAACGTTAATGAGTGGCATTTGGTTAGTCAATCTAGCTTCCTTCAAGAATTCTTTGATGACATCAGCTTCATAGTAGTCACTTTCACGAGTAACTCTTTCAACTTCAGAAAGTTGGTTAACTCTAGTAGCAGCCATGATGTACTTGTTGTGAACTTGAGGATCTTGGCTGAAGTTAACAATAGAACCCAAATAATAATAGAGACCTTCGTTACTCTTAACTTCTTCAAAGATTGGAATAAGATTTTCTGGTTCCAAAACACTGCTGTTGGCAGTAGCAACCTTAACAACGACTTGGAGATTATTCTTATTCTTAATCAATTCTCTCAAATACATGAAAACTTCTTGCTTGGAAACATCTTCGAACCACTTAATCAACCATTCAACATTAATAGCATGAGTATTGACGATAACTCTCTTTCTATCAGCTGGGTCAGTGTAATTTTCAAGAGCTCTTTGGAAGAGTTGAGCCTTTTCACACAATCTGGCAATCTTAATACGATCATAATGATTAACAAGCTTTTGTCCGAGAATTGAATCAACAACTTGAATTGGACTGTAAGTCAAGTTAATTTCCAACAATCTAGTTTGGAGAGCACCTTCTTCTGGTCTATCATTCTTAAGAATGTCCAAAAGGTAAGCAGTAACTTGCTTGATGAGATTACCTTGAACCAAAAGATCAATAACAGTATTAGGATCAATTCTTGTTTCTGGATTTTCATGAATCTTTGAAGCAAACTTGACAGCACTATCTGGGTTAACCATGCATAACTTTCTGAAGATATCATAATAGTCAGGGGTATATTCAACCTTTTGACAGTAAGCCAAAACTCTTTCGTAATCACCCATTCTCAACAAAGAATCAATAATCTTGTCGTGAGCCTTACCCTTCAAGTAGATTTGCATAGCCAATTCTTGACTATAACCAGAAATAAAGTCACCCAAATCTTGGCTTCCTTCAATCTTGTCATCAGTCAACAACTTCTTCAAATAATCAACACCACCTTGCTTTTGCAAAACAATCTTAGCCAATTCAAGTGATTCATAAGTGTTAAGCTTTCCCTTTTCAATAATGTATTGGAAGTATTGGGAAATAGCTGGCTTTTGACCTTGCATAACTGGCAAACGTTGGAGTCTAGCAATAGTATCTGGAGTTCTCAAAATACCTTGTGGAGAATCAGCAGCAAGAGCAATAGCAGCTTGAACGTTCATTTGGTTCAATTGAGCATTGAATTGTTGCAAATACAAATCACCAACCATGTTACCACCAATGTTGGCTCTTGAAGAAATCTTCAAAGATAATCCTTGGTCACCCAATTGATTAGCAATATATGGAATAATGGTATTATCATCAACAGTGACAGACAAAACTTGACCTCTCTTATTAACACCAATAAAACCACCAGCTCTTTGTGCTGTAATAAACAAAGCATCATCACTAATACGATTCTTGAAGATCAGTGTAGCTGATTCAACATCATACATATACAAAAATCCTGATTTGGTGATCATAAAGAAAACACCATGTCTATCACTAGCTTGCATAGCAACAGGGAAATCACCTTGAGCAGGGAATTGGATTGGAACAGCCTTTCTTTCAAAAGCAGGAGCATCTTGTGGCTTGTTTGATGGGACTTCCATAACGAAAAGCTTACCACCTTGTGGAGTGCTTGAAGCAATACAAACAACAGTGGTAACAAAATTGTTGGAAAGCTTGTAATCAACGAAGCAAGCAGCGTGACCTTCAATTGGTTGGGTAACTTTCTTTTCTACTGAATATAATTGCATAACACCCTTTGTAGAGTTGTCTTCCTGTTAAATTTGTTAGAACATTTCACACATTCTATTATTAATACTTACAGCTCTGGTCAAACCAATCAAAAGCAACCATTGGAGATTAGAATCTGTTCTATAATTGATGATTGTGGAATTGGCAAGATTGGCATGACGATCAAACATCTTCTTTGGTGCACTTTGACCATCCATAGACCAGTGATAAACAGCGGTAGCGGTAATGATAGCAATAGTGTTAGTGTTGATCCATCTCCAAAAAACGACTTGTTCAGTCATTGTGTGTTCCTTCATCTTTGCCTTCATTTCCAAGTTGAAGATTTGTATAGTGTTACCAGCTATATTGTTGTTGTTGTTGTATTAAAAAATTATAAATAATATTATTATTATTATTAACCATGATTAATATTGTATATAATCTTATACAATACATACCTCTAAGAGCGAGCACCTTAGCTGTTGGGTGCATAATGGCAGAGTCAGCATTGACTTTATTCGAGGTAACATTTTGACTATCAACTTCGACTATTTGAATAGATTTATTGGGTGAGACCTGATCCCTAACACAGACGAATTTGTCAGATTCGAGTGTAACCGTGGTGAAAGAAATGGATTGTGAGTTTACCCCCAAGTTTTGAAGGTTAAAAAGTTCGGTAAATTGTATTGGGATCTGGTTACTCATTTTTTTCTAGGTTGATGTGGAGAGGGCAAACAAGTCTTCCGTTAAAAATGGGCGTCAATCATTACAATGACGTATCTGTTCTTATTGGATGATAAGAATGGTAGGATTACCAATTAATAACCCTCACAACAAAGAAAATTGATATTTAATTTCTTCTTTTATTGTTTCTATTATTTCCTTCAACCATAAAAACAATGAACATTGAATTCATTCATCATTATTACATCATCGTTTCCGTCACCAAAGACTATGATTATCCTTGATTGGGTGAAAAATCTACGCTGTAGTTGGCTTGTGGAATTGATTTTTATTGATGGGATTTACACTTCAAAATTTGATTGTAATTTTCGAATTGATTAATTCAAATTTAATACGTGGATGATGGTACATGCTCTTTCATGATGAATATGATGCACATTCATCAGTGTCCTTATTAATTCTCCAAAAAAGCACATCTTTTAGAACTTTGTTACAATTCTAAAATTAATATCAATTAGGTTTTTTGTTTTCTGTTGATTTCCTTGTCTTTTTCTGGCATCTTTTTAATCATTTCAGCAAATGCCATATAATCAGATAGACAATCACCAATAACCTTCAACATCTTCATCAAAATTTCCATATTGTTGAATCGTTTGTAGCTTTCAACAGTAACTTCATGAGTTGAACCAGTAGAAATTTTTGAAGAGCTACCAGAAAAATCATTATTAGACATTGAAATCTTACATCTTCTTGGTATTCTTGATCCACCATTTGTTGTCACTCTATTATATACATTGTTGATGGCCATTTCAATTTGTCCTAATTGTCTTCTATCCTTTGTCTGCGATGTTGACATTACATCATATTTTGATGTTATTTTACCTCTTTCATCACTCATTAATTCCAATTTTTTACCCAGTTTTGAAATCATGTGATTTAGTTTGACTTTCTTATCTTTCATCATTTCTTTTTCTTCATTAATTCTAATCTTTTCCCTGGTAAACTTCATGGAATATTTGGCTTTCTTGGCTTGTAGCTCTCTATTTTTTTCAGATAAGGTTTCATATCTATCTATAACCTTTTCTACATCTTCTGGATTAATGTCATCTCCTCTGAACTGAACTACTTTTTGCAAGAATTGTTGGTACTTGATATAATGATTGATTAATAATGATTCTTTAAATTGTTTCTCTTTTTCTAATTTATCAATATCATTCTTTGCATCAGTTATTTTTCCTTCACTTTTGATCCTTTCTCCTTGCTCGATATCTTTTTTCTGATCAGCTCTCTTCTTTTTAATAATATTATCACCAATAAATTTATCTAGTTCCTTAACATTTTCAGTTAGTTCTTGTTTCTTTCCTAAAAGTCCTTTTTCCTTTTTCTTAATTGCATCCATTCTTGCCAGATATTCAGTTCTTTTCTGTTGTAATAAGGATTGAACCTCCATCATTTCCTTTCTCTTCTCCAATAATTTGGTTGAGGCAGAAAAGCTGTTGATATTATCTTCTTCCTTTTCAGAGTCATCTTCACCAGTTTCCTCCTTTCTCTCCAATGGTTCTTCTTGCTCAATGAAAGATGTATTTGTTGGAGGCATTTTTTTAAATTGATTTTAGGCGGTTAAAGGATCTACGGTTCTCTCTTGATGTTCATCTCTTGCTTTGAAAACATTTAACGGTAAATATTGAGGTTGAAAACTCTTATGAAAAATAAAGTTTATTGTTGAACTTCTTGTGAGGTTTGACTCTCATAATCTGAATCATCTTCCAGTATTGGTCTAGCCCAAAAATTGATAATACCCTGATTACAAACAGTGGCAATACCAGAAGAAAATGCTTTCACATCCCTCACTGGATCGTTATGGGCTTTGTGAATTGAAATTGGTTCTATTGTTGGCACATCTGTATGTTCATCCGTCAAATTATTTTCCAAATAATCTAGACGATTATTACTACTATTATTGGAGTGAATATCAATTCCACCACTATTAGATTCATGTTCCTCAAAGTTATTCTTTTCCAAGTCCCATAAAAGTAATTTTGTATCGTCACCAACAGATATTAATCTATACTTGTAACTATCGCACTGATAATTGTCAAATATTACTTTTGAAACAAATCCTGTATGTCCAACACCTTTTAGAATTATTGATTTCTTCTTAATATCAAATATACTCAAACAATCATCCTCTCCAGAAAGAACTAAAACTCTATTATCGGGACTCCAACAGCATGAAGTAAAACCTCCAAAAGATGTAGATCCCAATTTGTGAGAGACAAATGTGGCCACTGATTTCAATGTTTTTGTATCTAAAACTTCACACCATCCACTTGAAGTTACTATTGATAAAAGTTGTCCATTTGGAGAAATTGCAATGTCAGTAATATTTGCATTATTGAAATAAAGTCTCTTTGTTGGATTGCAACATTCTTGAGAATTTGATCCAAAATGTACTTTGTATTTTGGATTGGCCATTACTGAATTGTCGTCACTCGTATTTAAAGGATTCATCTGGAATAACTCCTCCTCTCTATAATTCTTATTGTAAAAATATACATTTCCATCTTTTGTTGCAGCACAAAATGTTTCCGAATCAATCCACAATAATTTTGAGACAGCATCTGCACTAACTTTTCTCTTTTGAAAATGTTAATATTATCCAAATGTGCACTTACATCTCTATTATACAAAGTTTGTTTTTTTGTTTTAAAGTTATATAATACAATATCACCAGTATTAAATCCAATGAGAAATTCAAATGAAATGTTATCATTCAGTTCTGAATTTGCTGTTGTGTCTTTTCTCTTTTGAGAAATTGGTGTGGAAGATACAGATTCTACATAATGAAGAGCAGAGGATGTTGTTGATCCTCCTTTGGAATTTAAATCAAGAAAAGGTTTTTCTTCCTTTTGATATCGGAGAGATTGATTTAAATTCCATGCATAAACACTTTTACCTAAACTACATGTGACAACAATTGTTTTTCCTGATTGTTGTTTTTGATCATCATCACTAGATTTTGATCCTCCATTTGTAACATCAATTTCTTCAATACCCAAACAACATGGATTCATATTAAATCGTGTTTTGTATTCTAATTCCTCTCTCCTTGTAATTCCTCTCTTTTGATCCTGTGCAAGAGTTACTGCATGTTTACTCAACGAAAAGTCCAATGCATAAATTCCTTCATAGGTTTTGAAGGCTTTTCTAAATTTCATTTTTTTAAATTTAATTACTTTTCCTTGTCTTCTTTATTGCTTGCTATCACTCAACAACAATGTATTCCATTCTATAAAAGTTATTATTATTCAATAGATTTGTTTGTTGGAATCAAAGAAAGCTTTATTCATTCTTTAAAACAAAAAATGTTCAATCAAAAATGTTGAACAATATGAGGACGATTTTAACGACTACTACTAGGAGAAACATTTCCTCTTCTTCTGCATTCCTTAAATATCGGAATACATTCAATGAAAGAACATTCTCAAAGTATTTATTTACTTGGAATAATTTCAATAATCACCACAGCATGATACCGTTATGTAAAAAGAAATCATCGTCATCACTTGAATTCTTTCGAGCCAAACAAGAATTAAATTATCATCATCACCTTGTTCAATTCTGTAATTCTATACATCACACTGAACCATACATTGACATTGGGACTGCTAATTCATCATCTAATCTGGATGGTGGTGCACAAGAGGAATTGAAGTTTTTATTGAATAACAAGAACCAAAAAATGTCTCAACAAGAGGAAGAAACTATTTTGAAATTGGATAAGAGTTTGTACAATAGTAAGATTGATATTCTTGCTATTAAAGTACCAACAAGAAATATTTCAACATTGAATAAGAAATTAAAAGGGTATGTGGAGTCTTTTAGTATCATGAATTTATAATTGTTTTATTTAATTACTATATAGACATTTAATTGATAGAAAGAAAATCAAGGCTGTAGAGGATATTGAAGATTGTTCCGATTATAAGAATTTATTATTACATGAAAAATATTCAACAATTGAATCAATTCCAGAAAATGTTATGAAAATTTTGAAAGATAATGAAGCTAGTGAACCTTTTGGAAAAACAATTGACTTGACATATGATCATTTATCTTCTACAGAGGTTTTATCAAAGATTATTCCAAATGGTCTTGAAATTACATCATCATTTGAACAAGTTGGTCATATTGCTCACTTGAATATTCCAGATGAAGTTGCACAATATAGATATTTGATTGGTCAAGTGATTTTAGATAAGAATCCAAAGATTAAAACTGTTGTAAATAAGATGGGTATGATTGACTCTGTTTTTAGAGAATTTAAAATGGAGCTTTTATGTGGAGAGGATGATTTTAATGTTACATTAAAGGAAAATGGAATAACATTTAAATTTAATTATAGAGAGGTTTACTGGAATTCAAGACTTGGAACTGAACATACCAGATTATTGAAATACTTTGATAAATCACAAAGTGTTTGTGATATGATGGCTGGTGTTGGTCCTTTTGCTGTTCCAGCTGCTAAGAAGGTTGAATGCAAAGTATATGCAAACGATTTAAACCCTAAGAGTTATGAATACATGAAAATTAATGCCTCTGTTAACAAAGTAGAGGGAAATATGGAATGTTTCAACATGGATGGTAGAGAATTTATCAAATATATGGTTAATGATAGAAAGGTTCAGTTCCATCATGTCATTATGAATTTGCCAGCTTCTGCAGTGGAATTTCTTGATGTTTTCAGAATTGATCAAACCAAGATTGATTTTGAACCAATTATTCATTGTTATACATTTGTTAAAGGTTCCATTAAGGATGGTGATGATTTGAATGTATTATCCAAGCAACAAGTTGAACAAGTTGTTGGAGCAGATCACATTGGAGAGTATATTGACATTTATCCAGTTAGAAATGTTGCACCAAAGAAAGAAATGATGTGTATCTCATTCAGATTAAGACAACCATCAGAATCAAATCTTAAAAGAAAGGTGGAGGATGCAACCACTGAAAATGAGCCTGAAGATAAGAAAGTAAAACTCTAAATTATTGAAAGCTCCAGTTTGAAAATGATAATATTTTAAATGTTACCATTTAATTTACCGTAGTGGAAACTATTTAGAATCCAATACAAATTTTATTTTGAAGGTCAACAGCAATAGATTTTCATTTGAATACAAAAAAAAATTGCAAAATCATTTCAATACTACTAGCAATATTCTTCAAGACATGTCACAACAATATAATTTAAATAACATTATATTTTCATCAACATATAATCCTAAAAAATATGAAGTATTCGGCATTGACCGATCTAATTCACATCAATTACAATCGAATGGTATTAACATTCAAGAATTAAATAATTTAATAATAGAATTGAATGATACATTAAATAATTATTACAAGGAAATTAACAAAGATGCCAAGACTCTTAGAATTTTATGGCTAGTAACATTTTTATTATTTTTACCAACTTTGGGTTTAATTTTATTTATAATGATGCCTATATTAATCATTTTACAATTTAAATATGGTCAAAGTAATGCTAACCATTACACAGATATAACTGTACCTACCTTAAAAAGATTAATTGAAGATGAAAATTTAAAATATAATCAATTGGGTTTAAATATTATGTTAAATTTTGATACTGATTATACCGTAGTTACTAATTATAGAAGAGTACATAATAATCGAGGACATGGTGGTTATAGAACTAGACCTGTTAGACATACTGTTGCTAATAGATACGTACAATTAATTATTACTATGAATGGAAATAATGGATCCTACTATGGTGCAGATTTGTATCAACAAGCTAATAATGGATATTCTCAATATGGTACTGTTCAACCTCAACAACAGCAAACCAATTCATATTATTATCAAAAATTATAAAATTTCAATATTAAATTATTAACAATTATGGAATGTTTAAAACAGTATCTCAATAAAATAAAAGAAAATTCAAAATTCTCAATCTTTATAAATCTAAATTAATTTCTAAAAGTAAATGTCAGAGATTCCTCCACACAATCATCCACTTCAATGATTGCAAGAATGAAGTACAAATTCCAAACTATAAGCAAGTATGAGAATAGCCAGATCTATCGTTCAATGATAGTAGCATCCCTTGCCGAGCTATGAATGGTAATCTCCCATCCACAATGATAGCTGTTGTGAATTTTTTAACACTTCAATCATCAACACTGTTATGGTTTCTTCAATTTATTTATGTAATAAAGTCTAAACATAATGATGAGGAGGAATTGATCTAATTGGAACATGTTCCTATTATTGCTTCATTCCTAATTAAATACTAATGAAAACATTCTCTTATTGTCCAGCAAATAATAACAACTCAACTGTTTGTTGGTTGAATATTAAATTTTAAGAGTTGAAAAACTTCAAAAAAGTTGAAGAAGAAAATGAAAAGAAAAATGGCTCCACCATCACGTTCATCAACTTCATCATCAAACAAATCAGTGGCAGCTAATCCACCAAAGAAGGTGAAAAAATCTTCAATTCAAGGAGAACGTTTACAAAGTTCCGATAATATTACAAGCTCAATTTTATCATGTTTTACAATTTCCGAAGTATTAAATGATTATTCATTAATTTCCAAGAGATTTTATCAAACAAGTAAAAGTGAAAAGTTTTGGTCTGAATATAACATTTGGGCACAAATTGAAGATCCACCTAAAATGTTCTATGCCAATCTTTATATGAAATGTTTTGGTACTAAATGGACAAATTTAACATTATCTAATGAAGCTTTATTATCTGAAGCTTTTCAAAGAAAGAATAATCAACCATTGCCAAGTTTTTCATCTTTGAAATCATTGACAGTTGAATGGGAATTTGAGGATCAAGTTGAGGAAAATGAAAATGAAACAATTTTGACTAATTTAATTGATTTGATTTCTAATAATCCAACTATTAGAGAATTTAATTTAAAGATTGTTGGTGATCTCATTCCAAATTTGAAATCAAATACCATGTTAAAAGATTTAGAAAATAAGGCAAAGGAAGGAACTTTCAATTTCACAAAAGTTCAAGTTAGTATTGGTGGTCCATTAGAAGAAGAAAGAAAGAATTTTGTTTCTCAATTTATTGCACATACTTTGAATTTGTGTTCTGAAACTGTTGAATCATTGACTATTAGATCTATTAATGGTATTGACGCATTGAATTATTTACAAAAGATTAGTTATTCCAATTTGAAACATTTCGATATTAAACTTGTTGAAAGAAATGAATCAACAAAGGAAATGAATGAAGCTGTTAAGGAAGTAATTGTTAATAATGCTGATCACTTGGAATATATTCAATTATTTAATGATGAAAGAATTGATATTATTGCACTCACTAATACTATTATGGATTTATCAAAGAATAACAAATTGCAAAATTTAAAGACTTTGATTATTGGTGGTACTGAATTGAAGAAAGCAACCAATTCAATTGTTTCATGTGAAAATGCTCTTCCAAACCTGGAAAATCTTACTGTTAAGGATGTTAAAGCTGGTAAATGGTTGGAATCTCTCTTGAAATCTACTGTTACTTCATCAAAGAAACTCAAGACTCTCAAGTTGGGTAGTATTTCTCCAGAGGAAGAAAAGGGTTATCTTGATTCTGCTATTGAAAATCTTATCATTCCACAATCATTGAGAAATTTGTCTTTCAAGAGAACACCAGTTTCTGATAATACCCTCAGAAAGATTTTCTCAAAACCTTTGCCTAATCTTACATCACTTGCTTTTGGTACTGAAGATCTTAATTATTTTTATTTGGAAGATGCTAAAATCAATCATGAAACTCTTGAACATATTGTGAAACTTTGTCCAAATTTGGAAAATTTGTGGATTAGTGATTCAAAGATTAATCGTTTATTCACAATTCTTGCTGAAAACACACCTAATTTGATCAATTTAATGTATTTATGCCCAGAAATTAGAGGAAAGGAATTAGTTTCCTCAGACTGTAAGAAAGTTTTGGATAATTTAGTTTCTTTTGATTTATTTATTGGCTGTAGTAATGATGAATTGGCTAAAATACTCAACTATACACCAAACTTGCTTGTACTTTCAATGTCATCTAAAAATTTATCTGGACAAGTAATGGAAGTTATTTCTGAAGCTAAATGTGTCTCAAAGATTTCTGAAATTCTTCTCAATGATTTGTTCTATAATGATCAGCCACCATGTATTTGTGATGCTGAACTTAGCGAGTTGAAACACCAAAATTTCAAGATTGCCAATGTTTTCAAAAAGTTACAAGCTCTTGATTTCAGTATTGGACATCATTTAATTTCTCTTAAATTATTGACTACAATTTTATGTTATTGTCCAGCATTGGAAGATGTTAACATTAATGGAAGGAATCCTCTTGAAGGAATTGATTCAGAAAACTTGTGTTATAAGGAAATGGAAGAACTCATTGCCACTGTAATGAAGAAGTCTAAGAAGCAAGATGAAATTGATGAATTTACTTTCATTGAAGCAATTACAATTCCAAGAATTATTGAGCAACTCAAAGTTTCTAGAAAACTTTCAGATAAAACAACCGAGAATTTGATTGACCAATCTGTTGCTCTGGTGAGTGGAGAATTTGCAGAAAGAGTTGAATATCAAGCTCTCAGTTTACTTCACCATTTATTATTGAGCGTTTTGCAACCAAGTGAAGGAGAAGATGGAGAAGAAGAGGATGAAGAATGGGAAGATGATGAATAAATCTTAAGTAATAATTTAATAATTTAAAGTTTGAGTATTTTGGTATTGTTTGGAAATTCTGTTTTGGCAATTTGTGGTGTAATTCCACAATTTCTGACACTTAGACAAGTGAGAGATTTGACTATATTACCCTCTACTGCTGTCTTAATACCCTTAGTTGTTATTTTGGTGCTATCCAAGTCGAGTAAAGTCATGGATCCACTCTTAGCGATATTCTTTATCACATCATCATTGACATCTGTACCTGCCAACCTCAATTGCAGTAAATTTTCGTTTTTAGCAATATTGTCAAATACCTCTGGTGTAAGGCCATTATTTTTGCTTAGATCCAATTGCTTGAGACGATCCAATTTTTCAATTATTGTTTTGGCAATTTCAGCACTCAAAGCACAATCCTCCAGAATTAAGGAGGTGAGAGTCTTTACAGTTACAATTTCAATAGGAATTGATGAGCCACTTAGGTTGAGGTGAATGAAAGGTCTTGATTGAATAATTTTTACAACATCAGTATCTTTGAGTTGATGATTTACAATATCCAAAGAACGAAGAGCTTTTAGCTTTCCATAAAAATCCATAGGAATTGATGATCTCAAGAGGGTTCTTGTTAACTTCAATTCCCTCAAAGTATTATTATCAGATTGCTTGTTGAGTAAATGAACTAGTCCATCATAGTCAACCCTAGTTACTTTCAAATTCAAGGTTTCTAATTTTGGATTTCTTTGAATTAAATATTTCAAGCATCTATTATTAAATGAAGTATTTCCACTAAAGTCAAATCCTAATATTTGCGAGAAACAGAATAAAACTGTTCTTATTTGTTTTGTGTTAAGAGGTAACTCTTGGTCATATTCATAACAGGATTGAATTGCACAATCAAGATTAGACCAAATACGGAAAGGTCTTCCATGTTTAATTTCATCATCACTACAATCCATAATGTCACTACTTGAGCTACCAGCAATAACACGTTTTCCGTAAAGTAATTTTGTGATATCCTTTGTTTGTTAAATATTATGATTCAGAAAGATACCTACTCTCCATGTTTGAATTAAAGTAATATTTTCCTTCATAAAATCAGGAATCAAGTTCTTTGTATCATTCTTACTTTCATTAACTAGTTGATTGTAATCATACACAAATTGTCTATTATTTTGATGGAAAATACGTTTCATATAAGTACCAAGAGGAAAAGAAATAAAGCTTAAAATCTGTACGACTATTTCATCAGGAAGAAGATGTTGAATTTTAGCAAAATTACTAGCAAAATCATTCACAAAGTAAATTTTTGTACAATTAGGCATTGTTGTTGTTTTTGGATCTTTCCCAGTTAAATTTTCTACAATAAAATACTTTTCATGATTGAAAACTCTTTTCTTCTTTTTCATATATTGATCAAATTGATTCGGAGAAGTACTATATCTTGTTGGTGGATCCGATTGAATTAAAGATGAATTATTTGCATTATTAATACCCATCGGAACGGATTGATTCGAGGAATGATTTGTTCTTCCAGATGTTGATGATGATAAATTCGCAACACCCGATGATTGTTGTGGTGTTGGTTGAAGCATTTTTTTTGGAGGGAATCCTATTATTAATAATTATAAAGTAAAACTAATATGTTTGTTCATCAATTATCATAGTTATATGCTACTACACTGATGTTGTATCAATATTTAATAATTATGTAATTATTATTTTAATATTTTTCAAAATCATTTCAACACTATCCGATAATTTAATCCATCTTCATGTTATTGTCTATGAAACCAACAATGAATAAAGTTGTAGTTGTATGAGTTTTTACATTGGAGTGCAATTTTGTTCATGAACATTTGCACACCATCACCAACAACAACACAAATTAAACCAACAACAATAAAACATTGAAAATTTGAAAAAAATGTCGTCTTCAGAAGAAATTAACAACGCTGCTGCTGTTGAAGTTAAAGCACCATCGGTCTCTAGTTTACCATCATTTGCTGTATCAAAGGAGGAAAAATTAGTTGCTTTGGCTGTTGGTGAAAATATCTATATTTTGGATGAAAGGTAGGTTTTTTCAAGCTTGAAGAATGTGTATTGATTGTATTTTAATGATGAAAAGCCTTTCAACACAATTAATCCATCATAAATTGGAAAAGTCAAGTGTAAAAGCAATGCTTTTTGAAGGAAAATATTTCATTGTTGCTGGAACTGAAGACAAAGTTGTTCATGTTTTTGCTTTGGAAAATAACAATACTTCTTTAAAGTTGATTGGTAAAATTGAACTTATCAAGAAGCCAAATTGTATTGCTATTCAACCAACCAACAAGGAATTGTGGATTGGCGACAAGTTCGGAGATGTTTATATTATTGATTTATTGAAAGTTTTTGATCTCAATGCTACTACTCCAAATATCATTAAGAAACCACCACCTAAAATGGGTCATCTTGCCATGTTGACAGGTTTAATTATTGGAGACAAGTATATCATTACTAGTGACAGAGATGAAAAGATTAGAGTTACAAATTATCCTGAATATTATTTGGTTCATAATTTCTGTTTGGGACATACTGAAATGGTTTCTTGTATTTGTTTGGCAACAGAAGATTGTAAGTTTTTAAATTTAAATATTTATTGAACTTTTAGTGTTGGTTTCTGCCAGTACTGATAGAACTATCAAAGTTTGGAAGCACTTGATTGATGCTGATGAAGCTCTCAAGTTCAGTTATGATTGTGGCGAAAACAACTATCCAAATGTATTACAATCAATTACTATTAATGGAGTTACACTTATTTTGGTTCTCTATGAACAAGCTGATTATATTCAAGTTTTGCATTTAAATACTGAAACAGCTACATTAACACCTAAGTGCAATATTCAATTGGGTAGTGAGATTTTGAACTTCCAAGTTTTTACACAAGAAGGCAAGACTAAGATTAATTTATTTACTTCTTCATCTCCAAATGTTCATGTTGTGAATGTTTCCCTTTCTGGTGAAGAATTGAAATATGAAACAACTACTTCATCTGTTCAAGTTTCATTCAACAAGGAAGATTTAGTTTTGGACAATATTTACTCTAGTTTAATCCGTAAGATTGATCAATCCTCAAATAAGAATGACAGCGAGGAAAAGCAAAGCAAAAAACAAAAGAATAAAAAGTAAATTATCTCTTTGTTCTTTTAGTGTCTGAATTGTAACTTTCTTCTTCATCATATTCCTCAATGATATTTTCATCATCATCAAACATCATTAATTCTTCCTCTTCTTGTTTAACATTAGAGACAGGTGCTTGATTTATGACACTTGTGTTATTTCTTGCCACATTTTGCTGATTTTGATGGCGTGCAATATTCTCTTCTATTTTCTCCTTTAAATCCAACTTTCCACTTCTTTTAGCTGCTAAATTAGTCTTGAATACTTTCTTTGCCTCAATCATTTCTTCTACACTTCCACCAAGAATTGAGATGCATTCTGGAATTAAAAGTAAAATACCTCTCCTCACTAAAACCTTTGTTAATTTAATCTTACATCCAAGTGGAGTTTTCAGAGAAAGGCTATCAAGTGGTTTATATTCTACAGCTTGAATATTATTTACATGTCCATCACTCAAAGTAAATTTCAACATTCTTCTACTATATGATGAATTGGTATAATCTCGTTTTCCTTTAGATCCAACAATTTCTGTTTGAAGAGCATCAGTAAACAGGGCTTCTCCTTCTTCAACATCTTCATTATTTTGTGGTACTAATTCCTTCATATCAATTTGTTCAGTTGTTGGTATACCAATATCCCAAATATCATTAATTTGTAAAACAAAAGGACCATTCAATATCTGACCATGTTGTTCTTCAATATTGGAAAATAATTTAAAGTTTGGGGAAGGTTTCATAGCACACTGATCATAATCGGAACATAAAAATTGTTGATAAACTGCTTCTTTCATACCATTGATATTGGATCGTAGATGAGGTTCTTCAATCCCGATAAATTGAACACACTGATCCACCCAATCATCCAACACATTAATTTTCAAATTGTTTAAATGGCTCTTGATATTTGCATTCATTTTTTTTAACGTTCCAAAATCCAAACTTCCAGTTTTTTCACGATTATTAAAATTTTCTCAAAAACAATCTCCAAGCTTGAAAACCTTTAAATCTGAAATTTGGACCCGACTTATTTACCATTACATATTGAGTGTAATTTGGCTTGAACACTAGGATTACAATTTCTTTGGGAGTTTATTTAATTTTATTGATATATTTTCAGGCAACAACTGGAGGAGTTCTTATTATGCTATCCTTTTTGTTTTTGCTGGTTGGCGAATTGTAATGATTGTTAGTGGTATTAATAAAGGATTAGTTTGGTTTAGAATAAGATTTCAAACAACTGTTATTTATGTTTTTTTGTTTGGAGAGGCGTTTATTGAGTTAAGAATTGAGAATTAAGGTTGATAATGTGTCGGGGTCTTGGCGCAGTTGAAAAGACTCAGAGCATATTAATTTAATACTAGGTTCTAACAATGGGTGGTTGTTGGTATCGCTTACTTTCAATAATAATTTATTTTCAATAAGGTTTTGAATAAAAAGTAAACAGTTTGGGAAAATTAACCCTAGTTAAGAAAAATAAATAAAAATTTACCTTGCCTCAAAAAAATGTTTAGTATCTAACCCTCACAAATGCACCAAGTTATGCAAAACATAAAAACGGCTGCAGAAAAACCACTCACCAACCAATTGATCCCAACAGTGTTGAACAACATCGATCATCTCTCCACACAACAATTTTCTGATGATAGTTCTATTGGCTACATTATTGCCTATTTGTTTGTTTGCGTGTACCACAACAGAAACCCAGAAGAGAAGTGGTTGGGCAAAGCTAAAACAGAGTTTGAGAAATATATCAAGACAAGCAAATACAAAGAGGAGTTTTTATTTTTGAAAGCATGTTTTGAAATGGTTGGTTATTTTGAAAACAATCCAACCCATAGGCACTTACAGTCTATTGTTGATTCTTTTTATACCGTCAAGGATGATTGTACCAAGTTGACAAATATTGGTGGCGTTTATCTTTTGCTATTTTTCAACCTATTCCATAGAAGCGGATTGAGTAGTATTACAAGTTCTTACGCTGAGAAGGGTTTAAACTACCTTATCTCTTCCACATTCTTTGATATTTCTGTTCTTATCGAAGTTTACTGAGATAAAGTAGTGTTTCTTGAAAACAACAATTGAATAAACTAATAATAGAAAGTATGCTCAAAAAAATTGTCATACTATGGTCCCACCCTTGCCCACCCTCTATTATTATTAGTTTATTCAAATCAAAGGTTCTAACCTTTGTCCTTAATACTTTAGAATGTGATTTTTTAATCAATCCTCAAATATTTTCTCAATTGATTGAAAGATTTCACTCTATTTGTATTATTGAAAGATGATTGTTATCATCTTTTTATCTTTGTATTATTATTTGATATTTGACATCATTTATTGATGTTTTTTATCATGATTGGTGATCTAAAACCAATTGTTGGTGATCTAAAACCGACAGATCAATTTTATGTTGATTAGAAGGTATCTGATACCTTTCCCTTACTATTAGTAAGGCAATATGTACTGAACATACCTCTTTTCTCATTCTCGTTTTGATTCGTAAGTGTCAAGACGGTTGAGTAGGTTTTTTAATTCTTAACTTTTTGGTTTTTACCGATTTTTTTTTCCTACAAGAGTAGGTTTTTTTATATGGGAGTTGTTTCTCCAAAAAACAACTTGGTTTATTGTCAGATTGCTTTAATTTAGTTTAGTTTTTGCTTTTTGTTAAGAAATCATAGTATGATTGTATTGATTAGTTTATTTAATTTCTGGACCTGCTGAATAAAGCTTAATGCCTAAAAACAGCAGTAACCAGGCTACAAACTACCTAAGAATAGGTAGAAGTTGTAGTGTGAGCTTTATATCCATTAGTTTATTTATTGTTGGTTTTCTTTTAAGAAACACCAACAATATGTTCTAGATAAAATGATAGTTCAAGTATTGGGTTATTACTTGAGATACCCTAATTTTACAGAATATTTGGGAATTATGGAGCGGATGGTTTATTCAATCTCAACACCAGTTTATAGAAGCAATTTGATTGATGAGCTGGATAAGCAGATTCTTCGTTTACTCCCAAATAGTACCTCCAAATCATTTGAACTGTTATGCAAATGGAGATTAGTTGTAGGTGGCTTTAATATTACCATTAAAAAAATTGTAGAATCAGAATCAGAATTAATCGTAATTACGCAAACAGACAATAGAAATGAGATTATGAGAATTGTGGTTGGTTTGGAAGCAGAATTCATAAGTGTTGAGGAAATTGGAACTTTAATTCTCAAATTCGAACCACTGGATAATGAATGGAGATTTAGGATTACGTTTGCTCTTCTCTCCTCATTTGAGCTTGAAGATACCCAAAAGCATTTAATTGGTAATATTATGCTTCAAAATTTACGCCCTTATCTTGAAAATATTGACAGTCAAGGTGTTTTGCTTGTTTTATCATCTTTGGACATTATTCCACAACTCTTGAAAGATAATAATGTGTGGATAGAGTTAGTTCATCAATATCAATCAGCAATTAAGGAAAAGTTTGATAAATATGAGTGGCTTGATGACGCAGCAGAATACTACAGTCAAATGTATAATGTATCAAGGATGTTATGCATGTCATCAAAAGATCATGAAAATATTTATCAGTGGGAAAGGGATGTGGAAAGATAAGAGACCTATGTCATGAAAACATGCCAGAACCAAGTTATGATTAATATTTTCAAAAAAAACAATCAATTTGTCTCCTAAAATGCATGGTATGTGGTCAAGAAACTATTCTTTGAATAATCAACGTGTTTACTTTTCATCGAATGTAATAGTCCAACAACTGGTAGAGTTGGAGTAAACCTTTAGAATATCTTCATCGCTTCTCAACGAAGAATCTATTAATCTGTATGCTCTAACATCATTACTCAAGGCAATCAACACAATTTCCTTGTCTCTCCTCCACGTTGGATCTACAAGGCAGACCATTATTCAAAGCTTCCACAATAATTTCTCTATCCATCACCAAAGAAGGATCCTGTGTGAATTGAAGAGCAAGATTATGTTGTTTGACAGCTTCCAATACTAATTGTCTTGATTTAAATTGTGTTTGTGCGAATTGTAGCACTGATCCATCATATTGAATTGCTTTTGTTACTATTTCCTCGTTCTGGACTAAACTCTTTTGAAGAGAGGGTGGATTCTGTTGAATGGCCATTTTCACAACATCGACGTTTGCTCTGATTTGTGGGGAGAAATATTGCAATAAAAGACCATTTCTTGAGACAACTTGTTGAGCAATATCGGTTCGAATGACTTTAAAAAGAACGTCAGGATCATCCTTGAAATTCTCTGTAGCTTGTGTTGCAATTTCCTGAGTAATTACCTCCCATTTGCCAAAGGCAGGCAACAACTCGAGGGGTTCTTATCATGCTATATTAATCTCTACAATTTGTGTATTTGACAAAAAAATGTAAGTGTTAATACACTCTTATGGGTTTCACAGTCCTTATTTATCTACACTCCAATGGATCTATCACAATCATAATACTTTCTTGTACGAGGTAATTGGGGAACCAAAATAAATAATGAATTAATTACAATTGGTATGTTTATTAATTCAGAGGAAGATAACAAGGTAAACAACGTGTTAAAAATGTGTGGCTTCTCTGTGTTTACTTTCGCTGGCGTTGTCAAAATTGTTCTATAAATACATCCGTACAAAAAACACATGGTAAAAAAAATGTTCAAAACAACACCGTACCTATTAACAACAGCACACAACATCTCCCACCAATGTCCTTCATTCACTACAATCCACTGGATGGAACTTCACCAAAGAAGAAGCAATTAACATTGGATGAACTGAAGTCCGTTCTTCACTTAAGCCAAGAGCAAGCTGCTAAAGTACTTGGTACATCTTCTTTCAAACTTCGCTCTTTATTCAAGAAGCATAGAGAGGAGCTTTCTATGGTTAGATGGCCAACACAAAAGGCTAGACAACAAATGCTAACCAATAACAACAACAACAACATCATAGTGAAGGAAGAAGAAGAATTTCCTAGAGATGAAAATGACTTTCCAATCTTTAAAAAATCTCTCATATACAAGCAACAAATCAAAAAGGGCAATAATCCATTCACTTCTATTGAACCTAAAATATTATATCTTCCTTCTCCACTTGAAAATAATCAACATAATGTTAACCATGAATCAATTTATTCCGGTTATACAGATGATGATAAGATTTTCACCTTTAACAAATATGAACTACAAGATTTCTTACATTTTTTGGAAATGAAAAGATTGGAAAAGGATATTTGTGATCGTATGATTGGTAGAGTAGCAAATGGATTCAAGAAAGTTGTATTCTGTATGCCAGTTTCAAAGTGTACCAGAAATGTATTTACCAGTTACTTTGATATGTATGGAGAACATTGTACAATTAGAAGTAGAAAGGTTCTTGGATACGATTCTATTGGCTGTTTTACAAAAGGAAATGTTTCAAGATATGTGTTTGAATTTCCATATTTACCAACATTCGGAAATGGACGATGGACTTTGAATCAATATAGTTTAGATAATAATAATTATGAATCGGAATTTGAAGATGGGGAAGGAATAACAATATTCAACGATTCTACATCAACAACAAGTAGTACATCATCAAATGATTTCAGTTTTCCAGTTATCGAAGACAATGATTATTCATTTTTAGGAGAGGAGTTGAATGAGTTTAATGAACATTGCAATAGACAATTGGAATTCATGGAAGGATGGGATCATGTTCGAAACATGGTTTATAGATTAAGTGTTTCTCATAATTCAATCACTCAACTGGTTACAGTTTCATTCGGAATGATTTCTTTGAAGTTGTGGTATGATGGAACCTATAAAGAAACATTTTAATAAAGTATAACATTTAATCTATCACTTCTATACCATCATTATCACTTACATCAACAAGTTCAACAATAACATTAATCAACTTCAACTTCTGTTTCACCTAACAAAGTATTTTTTGACCCTGCAGTAAAAATAAAAAATTTATTGCAGGGTCAAAAAAATGCTTAAACAACCCAAACGCAAAAAACAAAAACAGGACCATCAAAACACAACTTCATCAATAACAACAACATCAACCCCAACAACATCAACAACAACAACAACAACTTCATCGATTAGAAAGTGTATTGTTAATTGTATCAATAATCAAATACACTTTTCTAAATCGGAAACACTAGTAACTTTATTAAAAGATTCAATGAATAAGAAGGAGTCATCAAATGAAATTTGTATTCCAGCGATATTAATGATGCTGTAGAATGCTTTATTGATTCAGGAATGTGCAATTTAAGTAATTATTTGTGGAGAAGTGATGATGATAAGCAAGTTTCAATTATAGAAAGAACTCCTATGAAAAGTTCTAAAGTTAATGAGTCATTTATTATTGATTGCAGCCCGCCAACAACAGTTCTTCTTAACAAACCAAGTACCACTACCATAATTCCAACCAGTGACGAAACTTTGGTAAATAGATCTCCATCAACCAAAAGAAAAGTAGATGCAATTAATGTGAAGGAATTATCAAAGAAAGCTGTTAAAGCTATCAAGACAGATAATGAACAAAACGATTATACTATGTCAGAAACTTCATTACTTTTACAAGAATTAACAGATATTCTTTCAGATAGAGAAGAAAGAGATGCTTTAAAAAGAAAAGTTGAGCTAGAAGAAGGTTTTTATGAGTATTGTATGCAATTTTATCAAAAGATTATTACAGAAAATAAGAAAAAGATGGAATTGTTAGAAAACCAATTCGGTGAAATAGAGGCATTATCTATTAAAGTATCTTCCTATATCACTAAAAGACGAGAGAAACTAGAAATACAAGATAAAATAGAACACGCTGCTATCAAAGAAGAATTGAAAAAGCTTTTTGCAGAAGAAAAATAAACTATTTTCATGACTTTACATTTATTTACATTTATTTACGTTTATTTACATTTATTTACGTTTATTTATATCAAATAATTACAAATAGTAACGTCTTTTTAAGTTTATTTACGTTTATTGAAATATTAACGTTTATTTATATATATTACTATTTGTTGAATAAATTAACAGTATTTATTATTAATAAAACCTAGTTTAATGTTTAATCATAATGAAGCAAACAATTTGTATTAAATAATAATCATTTGATACATAATAATACATAATCTTCCGGCATGGAATAATAGGTGCCTGCAGTATTTATTTTTAAAATACTGCAGGTATTAATTATCAGCCGAGTTTTTTTGTACAGCCATCGCTGGGAGGTTTTTACCACCCTCTCATTTTAACACCGCGTATCTTCCTCTGCAATTAATTTAAAAACTTACGGAACTTTAATAATTCCTTAATTGTTAATTGACCAATTTTGTTCACTTCGGAATAAGAAATAATCATAAGGTAGGAGTAGAAAAGCCAGAGTCAATGACCAGATTTTCCGGTCTCTCATCCAAAAATAAAATTTTAAAAATTAAAAATAGACTATTTTTAATTCCGAAATTAGAAGTAAAAACCAGACCGGAAAAGTCAGACCGGAATTTAAATAACAAATGGATTGATTAACAGCAACCAAGAAGAAGAGGGGTAGAAAACCAAAATCCTTCTCTCAACCAAACCAACAACTTCATCCACTCAAATCTCTCCTTCTCAACCACTTGCTACATACAATGAATCCAACAAAACAAGCAAATTTAGAAGGAGGGAAGGGAAATTTAGAATTTCCTTTTAAATGAATTAAATAAAATGTTTATTTTTAGTTGTCGAACAAAGTTCCAGACTCGAGATTTTCTACTCCTACCAATCATAATGTTAAGTATTAAAAATAGACAACAATAATACGTGTTTTATTCCGAAGTACAATAAATTGATCATCAACTGCTTCATAGAATATCAATTCTCAAAAAGAAAATCATAATGATGAAGATTAATCAACAACAATTCAAAACAACAGTAATCATTTCAAGTCTACTTGCAGTACTCTTCATTGTTTATTGTTTGGATATTTCCCTTATAACAGCAGAGGAAGAGGTACGTGTTGAGAAGGAGGGACAATCAACAACACCATTACCAGATCATGATCAATCTGGTAAATACTCTTCCTCATCAAATCCTCAATTAAATATTAAAACAGAAGAGAAATCTAAAAAGTTATCAAGGAAGAAATCAAAGAAGAATATTTGGAAAAATGTTATGAAAGGATTGAACCAAGGATATCAGAATGATTGGTTTGATAATCAATGGTTTCAATCATCACCTTTTTCTAACTTTGATGAATCTTTCAATTCCATGAGAAGAAGAATGAATAACATGATGAGAAGATCAAACATGTTGCCTTCCCTCTTTGATGATCATCAATGGTGGGAAGATTATACCAATTCTTTCAATTCTATGAATAATAATGCTCAAAAGAGTATCAGCTCTTCATCTTCATCATCAAGTGAAAGTTCTTCAATGAGAGAAACATCTACTGATAAGCCATTGAGACGTAGAGGTCCAATTTCATCTGTGATTAGAACTATTAATCAAGATGGATGAGCTCTCACTTGATATTAATAATATTCCAAGAGATGTGTTTGAAAAGAAAGATATTGAGGTAAAGATTAAGGAAAATTCACTTGGTGATTTGATTACAGTTAGTGCTGAAAAGAAAACAGAAAATGGTCATTTCCAATTCTCTAAATCTTTCAGATTTCCAAAGGGTTCGCTTGATTTGGATAAAGTTAAAGCAACTCTTTCAGATGAAGGAACTTTGAGTGTGAAAATTCCAAGAATTGATGAACCAGAAATTAAAGAAAGAGTTAAAGAAATTTCAATTGAATGACATTAACTGAAACTATTGTCTGTACAACCAATTTCGTATTTGGGTCAATTGGTTCAACGGTTTCGTAAATTTCCACAATTTCTGAAACTACCTTAGTAGAAACACTTGCTTTCAATCTTGTTCATTGATATCCTTTTAACAATATTTGCCAACTGCTGTAACCAAATTGTCCCTTTATACGGAAAGACAGTAAACTTTTGGACCATTGGATGATGGTGAAATCATAGAATGTTCTGTTTCTGTCAAGTTTATTGAAATAGTGCTTTATCAACAATAGATTTGTTTTTTTAAATTTATCCACCCTATCCCTATACTTTTCCTTTTGATCAACCCTTGTCTTTAGCTCTGTTTTGTATTGGGATTTTAAGCGTGTAATACATTCTTCGACTGACCATCTAGTCTTAATCGACGGGTCTTTCATATGCAAAATAAGTTCTATTAAAAGGTCATTAAATTATTCCCTTGTAGAATTAATATTTTTGGAATAGTTGATTATCTCACCAATAGTGCATCCCAATTATTCTTTCATTTGTTCTAAAAATTCATGGTTATTAATTACATCATGGAGTTTCCTTTTTTTAGCCTTTGGTTCAGTCGTTGGATGATTTTTCGTAGCTCTTCAGCTGGATCGAACATGAAACAATGACTTTTTTTAAGTTAAAATATTGTTAAATTGTTGGCGGTTAAAGTTCATCTAAACATTGAACAACGGAATTGTCAAATTTATTTCAGAAGAAATAGAAGGAATAATTAATGAAATAGGACACTCGGATTATCTAGATTATAGGATAAGTAATTATGCATAATGAATCACCTTTATTGTGATCAAGACTTTAATTCATCAAAAAAGACCAACCCTGATTCCGAATACACTCTAATTTAATGGTCTTATCTGCTTGCAAACATAAGACCAAAAAGAAGAAACAAGAAAATAAAAGTAAGACAAAATAAAGCCAGCATGATATAAAGAAGTGGGCTAAAAACGGCCTTGTAGTATTGATATTCATCATATTTTGGATTTCCAGGTTTTTCATACATTACCTTCTTCCATGTAATTTTAGAACTTGTGGATGGTGTTGTATTCACTTCAATGTAGAGAGAAATAATCTCATCCACTTTTAGTTTTGAAAGATTGGATGTGGCCATGGTTGTTGCTCTCGTAACTGTGTTATTGCTGTTTGGGTTTGTAACATTTTCTATTTGGAATGGATAGAAATCAACCATTCGAACAATTGGATAACATTCTGTCTCTCTTCTATAGGTTTTACAATTATTGAAAACATTGACAATTTTGGCTGTAATCTTAACATTGACAATGTCGAAGAATTCTTCCTGTAATTTATCTGCAGTTGAATTGACAACTATTGAAGCAATGAAGAAGGAACAGGCTGCAAGTAGAGTGGCGCAACACAAAGAAATGCCGACCACAAAAACGATGGTAAATAGTTTGCTCAGTTTTTTTGATAAGTAAATGTCAACCGATGATTATTTTGTTTCTCTAAAAAGGAAGGCAAACTGTTGTAATCTAGTCGTACCTTGCTAATTATACTAAACATATTTGAAACTATTTAGAACAATCTCATTGTAAACAACAACTTTGGTATTGAATACATATTTGGTCAATCCCATTCTACTGTTCATTGTTCTTCTTTTGCCATTTTTACAATGCGAATGATAACTACGATTTTCGCCAATGAGATTTTATCTGTAAATCGCTTACTCTTTAATACCATATCCCCTGAAAGTCTTGATCATTTCTTTCATACAGGTTGACGAAAAGTCCGTTTCCATTTGTGATTAGAACTATTAATCAAGATGGATGAGCTCTCACTTGATATTAATAACATTCCAAGAGATGTGTTTGAAAAGAAAGATATTGAGGTAAAGATTAAGGAAAATTCACTTGGTGATTTGATTACAATTAGTGCTGAAAAGAAAACAGAAAATGGTCATTTCCAATTCTCTAAATCTTTCAGATTTCCAAAGGGTTCGCTTGATTTGGAAATACTTAAAGCTTCTCTTTCAGATGAAGGAAAATAAAGCAAGAGTTGAAGCAATTTCAATTCAATAAAATTAACTGTAAATATATTAATATATTATTAATATCTTTACAACCATTGTCGTATGTTTTATAATGGCAAATTGACATAAATATACTAATTTGGACTAGCTGTCATCCATTTAGGGAATTGTCATCACAAGTTCATTCAAGAAAAAAATGTCGCCATTTAACAATCTCTTCTCTGTTCTTCAATTAATCAATAATAACAATCAAAACGCTAGTAGATGTCATCCTTCACTTATGAATAC
Organism: Naegleria gruberi; assembly: GCF_000004985.1. NCBI lineage: Eukaryota > Heterolobosea > Eutetramitea > Acrasida > Naegleriidae > Naegleria > Naegleria gruberi. The sequence goes on along the minus strand of NW_003163318.1, from coordinate 346,733 downwards.
GCCCTGGAGCAGGGAATCATCAAATGCAACTTTAAATTATGGACTTTGTCCAGACACTTATTTTTCCTTCGCAATTACATTAACGTTTCTAATAGTTTATTTGATAACACTGGTTTTTTCATTGTTGGGAGTAATATGGAAGAGGAATAGTAGTTATGTTAGTGCTAGGAATCCAGTTTATTTGTTTTTTACTTTGGGAGCTTCGATTTGGTTTGTTGTTGTGTTGACATTGAGGAGAATAGTGTCGAGCAAGACATTTCCATGTGGTTTGATGACAATTGGCTTCTTTACATTCCCACAGGCGATTGCATTGCCATTAATATTTAGATTTATGAGAGCTTTCTTCATGTACAAGATTAATTTAACCAAGACGAAACTATTTGAATCGAATACAATTGATTCAGAATCAAAGAAACATGAATTAGTGGATCAACAATTAACATTGGAATCTATTGAAAGCTTACCACCAAATAGTGGAGCAGAACTTGTCATTACAAAAATGGATTCATTTCAAGTACATGGAGTCAATTTACAAGAAGTTTCCAATACTATCAAAGGAAATAATGAGCATCAACAACCAGTTGAAAATTCATCATATCATTCTGATGGAGGTTCATCTAATAGAACATCTAGTGCCAGTACTGATGATTTAGATAATGACACTATTTCAACAACATGGTCAGCTGCTGATGTTAAAGATATGGCTTCTCTAAAAAAGGAAATGAGAAAATTACAAATTTACAATTTTCTAGTCAGTACAAAATTTATGGGAACAGTTTATTTATGTTCATTTATATTTGGATTTATTATTTGGGCCATTCTTGGAGGAATTGATGAAGCACTCAATTCCAATTCTAACAATCGAATATTTGTGGTTGAATCGAGTATGTTTGAATTCAGACATGGATGTTCAATGACTTTCTATACTGTTCTAACTATTGGATTGGAGGTAGTTGGCTATGTCATTTTGGAATTGATATTTCTTGCATTGTGTGTTAAGGCAGATAAGGATACGTGGGGAATTAAGAAGGAATCATTTATTGTAACCATAGTTCAATTACTCTCAGCAATATTATTTATTATATGTGGAAGTATTGAGGTAATATCTGAATTGGTAGATTATTATGTTCCCTATGGGTTTTTCATTTGGGGTTACATGTATTTTGAATTATTTATGTGTTGTACAATACCAGTAATTCGATCAATTTATTTCGATTACACAAAATTGAATTCCAATGAAAGTAATGAATCAAATATTGAAAAAGTTTTGAAAAATAAGAAGATGTTTAAAATAATGTTGGATTTTGCAAGAAGAAGTTATTGCACTGAGAGTTTACAATGTTGGAAAGATATTCAAAGATACAAAAGGTCAACCAAAAACAGAAAAAAGATTGCAAATCACATTTTACAAGTGTACTTATCAATTAATAGTCCCCTAGAGCTCAACATTCCAAAAATTGAACAATGTAATTCTGAAATAACTTCCCAACTAACTGAAAAACCACCTGCCAATCTATTTCACAAAATTCAACAACATTGTCTGATTGACATGACCGATTTATTCGAAAGATTGAAAAATTCCAATACAGAATTTGCATCCTTCATTACATCTTTGAAAGATTAACACTAATTGACCATTCATGACTTGAATGATTGAAATTCTCCATTCCTCCTCCACTCAACTTGCATTTTGATTGCAAATTCCAAAAATAAAATTCGCCAAAAAGCAAAAAAATGAAAAAACTTGCCGCACGATTCTTAGCAAGAAAATTGAAATCAGCTCCAAGTTTTTCTTCATCATTGATAATTCATCGTCCAATTGTTGGAGGAGGGCGATTTGGAGGATCTTTGAAATCATCATTATGTGATTTCAATGTTCCGAACATGATTAATAGAAAAGGCTTTCATATTTGTATTGTCAATTCAGCAAGAAAGAAACAACCTGCTTTTACTTCATCAAATTTATCTAATGATGATAGTAAATCTAACAATAATACAGAAAAGCCTTTAGAAGTGAATTCTACACCTCTTGAAGAAGAAAAGATCAAAACAAATGTTGATGAACAAATTACATCACCATCATCTACGAATGAATCATCTACAACAACACCACCAACCACATCAACAACAACAACACCACCACCAATAACAGAATCTAATATTGGTGAAACACAGCAACAACAACCAATTGTTACTAATCCGACATCACAAATTCGTGATCCTGTTCCTCCTGCTGTGGTCAATCCTGAACATCACTTTTACACACAAAAAATTAGAAATTTAGCCAATGAATTGGATATGATGTTAAAGAGAAGAGGTTATTCAACATTTAGAGTTTTAGTTACAACATCACTTGGTCTTGCTGTTTTCATTTTCTTATTTAGTGAAGATATTAAGAATTTCTTCAGTCAACATGGTGCTGATGTGGCCTCTAGATCTTTAGGATCAGAAAGTGTTCAAATGAGTGCAGAAGTACTCAGTAAGGCAGTAGTTCAACAAGTATTAAGTGATGCAAAGACTACTGAACATGCTGTCAATTTTTTGAAAGATTTAATTTCTAGAAAGGAAACTCAACAATTACTAGTTACTCTTTTATTACAAGTTCTTCAAGATCCAATCACTCAAGAATATGTTTCACAATTTGCTAAAGAAAGAATAGCGTTATACCTTTTACGAGACGAATATACTATACAAGTAGCTTCAGAATTTGCTTGGAAAATTATTGATAAACCAGAAACAAAAGATCACTTGGTTATTTTATTGAATAATGCACTTAAAGATGAAGCTTTCAGACAACATGTTGCAGACCTATTTGCCTCTGTAATTTTATATGATGTTGTAAAACAAAGTGGATCAGAATTGGGAATGCACACTGTTCACAATGTAATGGATGATCAAAATGTTCAACAACATGCTGAAGTGTTTGTTACTGGAATTTTGTCCAATCAAAAAGTTCGACATGATGCTGGATTTGCTCTTTGGGAAGCTCTTAAAGTTTCATTAACTCCAACATGGTTCTATCATCCACCACCAAATGCACCAGAACAAACATCTGAACAACCTGCACCTGAAGGAGAAAAACCAACAGAAGAAAAGAAACCAGAAGAAAAACCAGAGGAACAAGCTGCTATAACAGCATCTACTGAACAACCTGCTGCTCTTGAATCATCTGAAATTAAGCAACCATTACAAATTACTCAAACAACTCTCCCATCAAGTAATCCTGTAATTCCTGATGTAATTGGTATTACAAGTTTAGATAATAGTGGAGCTTCCACTAAAAAGAAGTCAACCTCAACTGAGATTGCTGTTGTGAATAATTCAAAATAATGTAAATACAACTATTTATTCTTTTATTTACACAAATGTACATTTATTATCTTACATATTTGGAAATCAAGTAATGATTTTAATTTACAAGGATGGTTTGATGATTGGCTTTGATACCTTCTTACATGTCTTTCTCTTGATACAAATCTTCTTCTTGATTGACTTGCAACACTTCTTCTTTCCACCAACCAACTTAAATTTCTTACAAATCTTCTTTCCCTTTGAACGTTTCAAACACTTCTTATAATACTTCTTCTTGATACATCTTGGAGGAATAATAATTGTCTTGGCACAATACTTCTTCTTTTGATATTTGACACATTTGGAAATAGTCTTCTTGTGCTTACAGAACTTGAAGATCTTATGCTTGGCACAGAAGAATTTCTTCTTAATGAGACAACACTTCTTAACAGATTTTCTCTCCTTACAATATTTAACCTTCTTATACTTGGCACATTTCTTTGCCCATGAAACAATCTTGCACTTTTTAACATATCTACATTTGGCAACCTTCTTATTGTAGGAATCAACAGTGTACTTGTCACAAATCTTCTTCTTTTCACACTTCTTGATTGGAACCTTCTTGAATTTCTTACAGACCTTCTTAAATCCCTTCTTGAAACACTTGTTGATAATCTTGTGTTTGGCACAGAATTTCTTGAAACCCTTCTTAACACAAATCTTCTTAGTTCCATAAGAATCGCAAACTTTCCAGTACTTCTTCTTGGCGCATCCAACAATCTTGTATGCATGTAAGACACACTTCTTTGTTGGCTTGCTGTACTTGTCACATTTGGAATATTTCTTATGTTTGAGACATTTGCCAGCGCCAACAATTGCATATTGATCACAGACCTTCTTTTGACCAACGAGTTTATGTTTCAAACACTTCTTAATCCACTTGTGCTTTAAGCATTTTCTCTTACAAACTCTTGGCTTGTGATACTTGTCGACTACGACAACTGGAGGTTTAGTTTGATAGTTGTCACTTGCTTGAACTGAGAGGATTGCAAGCAAGAGTAGAATTGCAATTGAAAAGATTAGATTCACTTTCATTTTTTTGTTTTTGTTGGATGGAATAGTTCAACCAGGATGGTGCTAATTTAAACCATTTCGATAGTTTTTCATTTGGAACAAACCAAAAAAAGTTAGATGTAAGGTTCCATATTTGGATGGAAAACTGATTTCATTAAAGAAACTTGACTGATTCAATTTTCAAATAATTTACTATTCAAATAGCAACTCAACTTTCAAGTATTTGCATTTTCTCAAAGATGAATAAGGATGACAATGTAAGCAGTATTTGATTCTGTCAATTAAATTAAACCTTTTAACTTTGGATAATATCCTAATAGTCCTTCAATATCAATACAGTCATGTAAATCAGTTGTTTCACTAATAATTTCTGTCTTGTTCAATCGTTTAAGGAAATCAATGTTGAATCTTAATTGATAATGGGCATACATTAGACTGTTAATGTTAATTTCCACACATTGGGTCATAAATTCTTCATCACATAACAATTCTTGAGCAGCATAGTCTAGGGCGTTGTAATCATGTCGAACAGCTTCCAGAACTAGTTCTCTATCACTTCGTATTTCAAATGAGCCATAAATAAGTGGATTGGATGTATTTTTCTCTGATAAAAAGTTTTGAACTACATTCCACATAATTTCTCTATCTTTCATGAAGCAAGTGGCTCCAAATTCAATAGAATTTCCATCATTTTTGACAGCTGTCAAGACAATTTCTCTGTCTAGCTGATATTCAAGTGGTACGTGATTTAATACCTTTCCATTTGTTGCAACAGATTCCAAAACAAATTCTCTATCATTTTGTAATTCTTCACTTGCATAAATGAAAGGAATGCTGTCAGTTTTCATTGCTTTCAGTAATATTTCCCTGTTGTTTTTAAATTCATTTTTAAATTCCTCTGAAAGGTAAACTATTGTTTTTCCATTACTTTCCAATGCCTTCAATACTATATCTCTATCTCTTCTCCATTTGAGTGGAAGTAATAATATATTGAACTTGGCTGGAGACAATTCCATAATGAATTCCTTGTCAATCAACTCGTGTGGCACATGTAAAATATTATCCATGTCAGCATTTACAGCCTTAATAACAAGACTTCTATTCCTTTTTACAGAATCAGGTACATAACTAAGTGAATATCCTTGTTCAACCACACATTTCTCTATTATTTTCACATCAATTTTGTTCATCATTTCCTTATTTGTGGCGAGAGAATAGGTTAATTCTTTTGATATAGCTTTTTCAAATAACTCTTGATCTTTTCTTAAATATTCAGAAGCAAATTTCAAGGAACGAGAATATGAATTGATTGCCTTTTCCACAACTTGTCTATCGCCTTTCAATTCTTCTGATGCATGTTTTAATAACTTTCCATCAGCTGAAACAGCAGTCATGATAATTTCCCTATCTTGACAAAGCTCTTCTGAAATGTATCGAATGATTCCAGCATTTACCTTTGCAACCTTCAAAACAAAATCTCTATTATTTCTCAATCGATCACTTGCGTACTGGAAAAACTTTGAACCAGTATCAGAACAAGCTGCCACCATAACAATATCTTCATCATCTCTAAACTCTGAAGCATATTCAAGATTTTCTGATTCAATTTTGCAAGCTTCATAAACAAGCTCTCTATCGAATTTTTCCACAAGTACATGCTCTAAAGAACATGAGTTTCTGACGGCAATTAATGCTAGCTCTCTATCACTACGTAGAGATTTGGAGGCGTACTGAAATTCACTTCCATTTTGTTGAATAGCTGTTAGTACAATTTCCCTATCGTTTCGAAAATCTTGAAGAATATTTTCAATAGATCCACATCTCTTTACATAGTCTAAAATAAGCTCCCTATCCTCCTTTAGTTCATACCCTATAAAAGAATAAGTATTAGAGAATGAGTTTCTGATAGCTGTTGTTATTATTTCTCTATCATTTCCAAATGATTCTGGCGCAAATTGCAACACATAGGCATCCCTAATAAGAATGTCCTCTATTATCTTTCCATCACTTCTTAATTCCTCTGATAAAAACTCAAAGTTATCAACACTACACATTAATGCCTGAACAGCAATATCTCTATCAGCACGCAGCTCCTCGGAAGCCATCTTTAAAGCGATAGGATAAATTTTCACAGCTCTTAGAATGAGTTCTCTGTCATTACTCAAACTCTCAGGAATTAGGTCAAGAATTTCCTCCCCATGTGGTAATAAATCGAATAATAATTTTCTATCATTCTTAATATCCTCACTCTGTACCTTTACAAAGCAATCAGGATCTATCTCTATTAATTTCAAAATAAGTTCCTTTTCTATTCCGTGATTTAGTGCATATTTAATATCCTCACTGTAATTGGCAAATTTTTCTACCAATCTTAGATTAAATTCTCTATCGTTAGCCAAAGGATAATTACAATTTGTAATATAATCAAGCACTCGAGATGCTGATGAAGCCATATCATAGATAAAATCAGCATTATCTCTAAATCTCTGTGAAGCAGCAGAAACAATGGACAAATCTTTTCTAACTGCTATTGAAACAATTTCATCATCATCTTTGAAATGATCAGGTGCATATCTTAAACTTTGTGAACTTGTCTTTATAGCTTCTATGGCTATTTCCCTATCAAGTTTGAGATGGCCTGCTATATAACAATAACAATCACCCTTCAATTTTACCATTTCTAGAACAAACTCTCTATCACTCTTAATCTCATCAGATGCATATTGCATTGAAATTCCTGAAAAGTCAATAGCAGCAGAGAGAATTTCTCTATCATTTAAAAACTCTGAAGGTACATATTTCAGTGCCAGAAAAAAACTTTTCACAGATATTAACACCACCTCTCTATCGATCAAATGTTCTGGTACAAATCTAATAGATGAACCTCTCCTTTTAACAGCCTCCAAAATAATTTCCCTCTCATTCTTCAATCGTGTAGATACAAATTCTAGAGAATTGGCAAATTTCTTCACCATCATTTTTACAATTTCCTCATCGTCATGAAATTTGTCGAGATGTTTGAAAAAGCTACAAGTACCACCAAGTCTTTCCCTTGCAGAAACAATCATCCTCTTCACAAATTCTCTATCACTTCTCAATTCTTCACTCACAAACTCTATAGCATTTACATTTTTTTTAACAGCTCTCATTACAATTTCCTCATCATTTCTCAAATTTGCAGAAGCTGCTTCCAGAAATAATCCATTTTTACTCACTGCTTTAAAAATTGCCAATTTACAATCATTATCAGGAAATGGATATTTTTCAATGAATGTGGAAATGGTTTCTAATCGGTTTTCTAATAATAATAGATGCTTATAAATTGATTTGTTTTTTTCAATTCTGGCAGAGGAAATTTGTTGAAAATGTTTAAATATTAATTTATCACAATCATGTTCATCATCATTATCATCATCGGAAGTATGATGATCATCACTTATTGCAACAATTAACAAATCAGTGAAGGAATGTTTGGGCATTTTTTTTTATTGTTATTCGAAATAATTGTAAACTTATTCAATTTTAGAATTGTTTCTAATAATCTTCTTCAGAATAAGGTGATTGTGAAACAGTTTGCATGTAAATTTGTAAATATATTGTTGAGGATTAATTGCATTAACTTTCTTCAATTTGCATGAATTCGTTTCAATACAAATTCTAATGGCAGTTTGAATAACAGTTTCGTCTTTAATACAGATTTCTCAATAGAATCTCGAGGTGTAATAGTGTTAGAAAGTGAATTATCACTTAAACTAACATGAATTCTTTCTTCAGTTTCAGAATAGATCCTCTTCCAGACTTTATTCTCTCTGAATAATTAATTTAAATATTGCTGGTGGAAGAGTTGTCTATTTTTCAAATGAATGTTTGATTATTTTTGAAAATTGTTACAATAATTAGTCAACAATACCAAGTCTTATAGAGAGGTGTATCAATATCAAGTGTTAAAACACCAACCATTCTAAGTTTACAACCACATAAACTTGCAATTCTCATATCATTCCAATATTTTACAAAATGGAAATTGAATTTTTCAATGGCTTCTGTATCTTGTTGTAGGAAAGCTTCAGCCGCTCCTTCTATTTTAGCTATTAATTTATAAATTAGGTAAATAATATATTCTTCCACATGTAAAATGTTAAATTTGCATGGATCAATAACAAATATAGTAAAATAATATCCAATCCTAAAAAAATATGTAAAGAGGTTGGAATATAAATGGATTAAATTCAACATTTGTAAAGAGTGAAATTAAGGAAAGTAACTAACAGAAAATCAAAAATCTTCAAATCCTTCCCATACATTTACATAAAAGGAAATCCATTTTCTATCAATATTTGTAAACCACCATTTGATGGATGTAAAAAAGGTTCAACTGTTATTTCACATTTGAAGAATGAAATGATTATTTCAACATGTGTTCACAAACAGTCAATATCCACCTTCTGACACTCAATATGTTTTGATTTTCCAATTCTAAATCCATCCAATTCCATCAAATCATGTTCATCCCATTCTCATCATCAATTTCCATCATTAATTCCTTCACCACCATTTCATTCATAACAACATTAATGGTTATTAGCATTTACTTGTTCATTTAATTATAAAATTCCATAAATCTAATCTACTTCCCAATCTTCTCAATCATGGAATATAAAACATGTGATTTATATTAAACTCTCAATCTTTTATCATTGCCATCGCAGCAACACCATCTTCATCAAGTTTAATGTTAAGTTTAATGTTATATTTGCTTCCATTGAGAGGTCGCACAATTTCATGCTTTTTTTTTTTTAAAAAAAAACCTCAAAGAAAAAAATGAATTTAAATGATGAAGGCGAACTTCGTCATCAAATTCAACACTTCCGACATTTTCTCTCAACCTATCAAGTTAATGTAGGTTTTTCATCATGTATCATCTTTATTAATAATGTATAGGGAGAAATTGTATATTCATCAAAATTAAAAAGATTACTTTCTATACAGAGTGATTATTGTAGGCTTGTTGTGGATTTAAATGATTTACGAAGTTATGATACAACACTTTGTCATAAATTACAAATGAATCCTTCATATTTATTTCCTTCATTGGAAATTGCTTTACATGAAGAAATTCAGAAAATTGATTGTAAATATTTTGAACAAGATACAAAAATTTCTATTGGGATTTCTGGAAATGCAATTTATGATTTATCGCCCAGATATTTACAATCAATACATATAGGAAAATTAATTTGTTTAGAAGGAATTGTTACTTGTTGTAAGTTGTTAATGAATTTCCATTTTTATTCAATTATATATTAATACTGTGTATATCTTTTTATTACTTGAAATATGTGTCCATTATATATTCTATCAATTTGTATATATATTATATTATGAATATCATTGAAAAAGGTGGAAATATTTCACAAAGATTAATATCATCAATACATTATTGTGAAAAAACTAAAATATTTTCCAAAGTTGACTATGAAAGTAACTTGTTAAATGATAATAATTTTATAAATCCAATTCCATTAGAAGATGTTGAAGGAAATAGTTTAGATTTTGAATTTGGACTTTCAGATTTTGTGGATACTCAAAGAATAGTTTTACAAGATTTACCTGAAAAATCACCTGTTGGACAATTACCTAGATCAATAGAATGTATTTTAGAATGTGATTTATGTGATCAAGTTAAAGCAGGAGACCGAGTTAAAATATTTGGAACTTATAAAGTGATTTCAATACCTGGAATTTTAAAAAAGAAAAAATCACTTGCAAGAGTATCACTTATTGTAAATAATATAATCAAAACTAGTGGAATTGTGACACCTTTAAATGATATATCTATTAAGGAAAGTGTTTTAATTAGTCAACTTTGTAAATGTCCAAATATATTTCATATACTTTCAAATTCAATAGCACCATCTATATATGGACATGACATTATAAAAAAAGCATTATTGCTTTTCTTACTAGGAGGTGTTGATAAGGAATTTACTGAAACTAATACAAAAATAAGAGGAAATATTAATGTATTATTAATAGGAGATCCATCAACAGCTAAATCTCAATTTTTAAGATTTGTACTTAATTGTGCACCTTTAGCAATTTCAGCCAATGCCAGATCTTCGAGTGGTGTTGGTTTAACAGCAGCTGTAGTTACAGAAAATAATGAAAGAATACTTCAAGCTGGAGCAATGGTTCTAGCAGATGGTGGAATTGTATGTATAGATGAATTGGATAAAATGACGGATGTGGAAAGAGTTCACATGCATGAAGTTATGGAACAACAATCTTTTTCAGTTTACAAAGCAGGTATTGCTGTAAGACTTAATGCAAGATGTTCAGTGCTGGGAGCATGTAATCCTGTTTATGGTAAATATGATAAAAATTTACCAATTCATAGAAATATAATGATACCTGATACTTTATTATCTAGATTTGATCTGGTTTTCGTTTTAACAGATGAAAATGATTCAACATTAGATAGAGATATTGCGAGACATGTATTAGGAGTTCACAAATTTACAAATGATTCATCAACATCACATATTCTTAAAGAAGAATTGAATAGTACTCTCTTCTCTAATAAGAATGATTTAAAAGATGAAATTTCATACTCTGATACAGAAGAGATTATTAAAAAAGCAGAACGAGGACAATTAGATTCTCTACATGTACCTCTAAATATATTGAAAAAGTATATACAATTTGCCAAGACGAAATATTCTCCAGCTTTAACAGATAAAGCAAGAGAAATGATTTCACAGAAATATGTGGATTTGAGAAGTGAATTCATGAAAGTGGATTCTCAAAGAGCTCATTTTCCAATTACACCAAGAACACTTGAAGCATTAATTAGATTATCATCAGCTATGGCTAAACTTCATATGAGAAATGAAATTTTGGAAGAGGATGTTGAAATGGTATTTAAAATTTTTGATGGAAGTTTAAATTATTTAAATTGTGGAGCTAAACAAATAATTACAACAATAGAAACTGTAAAGAAAACAAAGAAAGAAACAACAGTACCAGCCAATTTTGACTATGTCTCTTATATTAAGCATCACTTAATAAGAAAGACACAGAGCGGCTCTATTGAATTGGAAAGCTTTAAATCATTCATTTTGAATCAACAACCAAAAGTAGTAGAAAAAGATGTTTTAACATTGGTATTGAATCAATTCAATGAACAAGGTTTTTGCGTTATTTGCGATGATACGAATGGAGTCCCAACAATTTATCGCTTCTCTTAATAAATACCGATTGACCATTCCTTAAAAGACAGTTTCCTTTTATAAAAAAACAACCAACCAAACAATAATATGGATTCATTTGATGCTCAATTTATTAAGCTAGTAGAAGATGAATGTGAAAAACTCTTTCAATCCTATCAGGCAAAGATAAGGGAAGGAACTGCACAATTGACAGAAACATCAACCAAAAGAACAAGCAATACAGCTAATTTGAAGAGTGAGATCAAGAAAAGAGTCAAACAAGAAAATGACAATCAATAAAATTTATTTAGTGTTAAATATTTCATAATAATAATGAACATTTTGATTTTTGAAATTTTTGTTTGTGTTTTATTTATAAATTTATTCGTCAGCAACAACGGCACCAGCTGGGGTAGCAACAACAGCCTTATTCTTCTTCTTTTGGAGATAAGAGAATTGCTTGATGGACTTTCTGGCCTTGACAATAGACTTAACAGCTGATGATTCCTTTTCTTGAGCAGAAATATCTCTGGTTTCAACAACAGCGACTTCTCTCTTGACTGGGAGGACGGTACCTCTGACTTGAGATTCAGCCTTAGCAACTTGAGCATCAGCAATTGGACCCTTCTTAACGGTACCCTTCTTTCTTGGGAACAAAACAACTCTTTGCTTGTATTCTTGGAGTCTTTGGACGTTAGCTTGGAGTCTTTCTTCGCTCAAATCCTTTCTTCTGGTGTCAATAGCAATACCAACAGTCTTTGCGAATTGGAGTGGAATACCAGCTTGCTTCAATTCTTCAACAGAGAAACCTCTACCCAAAGCAACTCTTCTGTTATATCTTCTTCCGGAGAGTCTGACAACAGGTCTCAACAATTCGGTTGGTCTTGGGAAGACATTCTTAGCCTTCTTGATTCTCAATTCTTGTCTCTTCTTAGCCTTAGCTGGACCATCGAAGAACAATTTGACTCTGTTAGTCCATTGCTTCTTCCACTTGCTTTGTGGGACTGCGTTGTTATGGGAGACCATTGGATAATCTAAAGATAAAGAAGGTGTGGTTAATTAAAAAATGTGAGAATAAAATGACACTAACAATTTGAGGATTTTTTTTTCAACAAACTTTTAAAATGGGGTTGACAGTATTTTTACAATGAAAATGATTCAAGCGAAAAAATATTTAGAAAAATTTCACAAGTTGCAATTTCAACACTACTTGCTTCACAATCACACAACAGCCTTGTTTTAAATGCCAGTAACAACAACATCTAACTTTCCTGTTTAATACTTCATCAATTAATCATTCTGTTACTATTACACTTCTTCATTGCTTACTTGTTGTTCGGAAGAATTAAATATTAGTGATGATGATTTTTGTATGAAGAAAGAAAGAATAACAAAACCTAACGAGAATGTATTAGAGTTTAAATTCAATGATTGCCTTCAGCAATATAAACACAACAGTAATATTCATCATGAAAATTCATATAAAAAGGAACAACCAAGCTGGCAACTTTTGAAGAAATAACAGCAAGCCTTGTATTTTTTGAAAAGTGTTCTATTGACTATCCGATATTAGATGTTGAGTAAACAATTCAAGAGTCAAATGAGAAATTTTCAATTGTTAATTCATCTATTACTTCATCTATTAAGACGGATTTATTAATGTTCATGGCTCTTAAATAAGAACCTATATCAATATTGTTGAGAAAATTACTTACTTTACCTTATAAATCATGAGACTATTACCAGCCATACACAAATCCTCCTGTATTCACAGAAGGCATTCTTACATGATTATTTGTCAACACAAGAAAGATAGTACTTGAATTTAAAGTAATTGAAACAATTGAGGATGATGGAAAATAGTAGTAGCTAATTAGTAATAATACAATTTATACAAATTATTTAAAAATCATCATCCAATCTGAAAACCTTATCTTTCTTATTGGACATTATATTTGCCTTGGCATATTCTCCAACTTTCTTCTCAAAAAAGTTTGTCTTTCCACTGACAGATATGATATTCATCCAATCGAATGGATTTGATGAGTTATAAATCTTTTCATATCCAATAGAAACCAACAATCTATCAGCAACCATTTCAATATATTGTTGCATTAATCTACTATTCATTCCAATCAAATCAACTGGTAAACTTTCACTGATAAATTCCTTCTCAATCTCAACAGCTTCATAAACAAGTGAATGAACTACTTGTTGAGGTAATTTAGTGTATTTCAATGTGGAATAGAGTAAACATGCGAAATCTGTATGTAACCCTTCATCACGAGATATCAATTCATTAGAGAATGATAAACCAGGCATCAGACCACGTTTCTTTAACCAGAAAATTGAACAAAAACTTCCAGAGAAGAAAATTCCCTCCACACATGCAAATGCCAACAATCTTTCAGCAAACAAATTCTCAGAATTAATCCATTTCAATGCCCAGTTAGCTTTCTTTTGAACTGATGGTACTGTATCAATGGCATGAAATAGACGATTTCTTTCTCTTTGGTCTTTAATCAGAGTTTCAATGAGAGTACTATACATTTCAGCATGAATATTTTCAATGGCAATTTGAAATCCATAGAAACATCTTGCTTCTGGTACTTGAACTTGTGCCATGAATTGTTGACATAGATTTTCATTGACAATTCCATCACTGGCTGCAAAGAAGGCCAGCACTGTCTTGATGAAATGTTGTTCATTAGAATTGAGTTTTTCCCATTCAGTTATATCAGTGTGAAGATCAACCTCCTCCACTGTCCAGAATGAAGCCATTGTCTTTTTGTACATTTCCCACATTTTAGGATAATGAAGTGGAAAGAGAACAAAACGATGAGGATTTTCTTTGAGGATTTCCTCTTCTTTTTCTAATTGTTTGTATTGTTCAAAGAGTTTAGGTTCTAAATGATTCATTTTCAATTGTTTTTTTCATATAATTCACATAGTCGTTCAATTTTATAGTGATTTTATTTCCCTCCAAAATTTCTTCTTCTTTATGAAAATGTTACCGTTACATGTTATTTAATAGGGATGAGGATAAATAGCATGTATTGAGTGGTGTATGAATGTACGCACTCAAAGGATGTATTATTCCATACCTCCAAATCTAGTCATTTAATTGATTGCCAAAAATTGAATTTGAAATCCCATGAATTCCATTGCACTGGAATATACTCCTGAAACAATTCAGAAGAGGTAAATAGTTGTTTAACATGCTCCAAATGAACACATTACTGCATGATTTTACAATTTAACCTATTTCACATATTACAAAATAACATTCAATAAACAAACCATGGTTTGGCAACTCATTCTTTGACTAATCATTCTCTGCATTTATCTTGATTGACCAGCTAACCTTCCAATGTAGGAAATGGAAAACTAATTTTCATTGTTTTTCATCTCGTGATTTTGTTAGCATAATAATAGTAAGAAGGAATTAGAAATCTGGATGTTAAAAAAAATGAAACCAAATTTCTCTGACGTTAATATTCAATATAGTAGTGATCATGATGATTCGAATAATCATACCATTGTTTCATCATCTTTGGAGCAATTACTTGAATTGTTGAAATGTAAATTTAGGAATCAACAATTTTACAAAATGAAATATTTAACCAATCGATGGGAATTTTCTAAAAATGATGAATTTACTCCGATTGAATTTATGGGTGATAAGGAATTTTATTGGATTAAAGTAATAATTCATAAAAAATATTCAATCGCCGATTCATTAGAGAATGTTAATGGAGATTCGAATTTAATGTTACAATTTATTAGAGAGTGTCCTTATTTACTTGAACAAGCAAGTTATTCATTGAGAAATGATAGAGAATTCATATTCAAAGCAATTGAAGTTAATTATTTATCATATAATTATTCTATATTTAAAGATCCAATTCTATTAGAAAGATATTTAGAAATTAAAAATTCAAAAATCGACAAAACTCAACCGGAAATTAATTATAAGAAATGTAATGATGATGAAATGATATTGAAAGCAATTGAATCAAATGCAGTTGTTATCCAAAAAGCACCTAAAAAATTTAAAAAGGAAAAATCAATGGTTTTAAAAGTTGTTTCCAGAAATGTAAAAACACTTTCCTATTTAAGTAATCAATTTAAGAAGGATAGAGATGTTATAATGGAAGCAATCAATAAGAATGCATATAAAACTCTTGAAATTATTTCACCATTTGCATTGAAATTAATGGATGATAAGGATTTGATATTAATGGCAATCAACAGAGGAGAACCTTTTGCTTTAAGATTTGCTTCTAAAAGATTGAAAAATGATAAACAAGTTGTAATGGCAGCAATTCAACAAACAGGGTCAGCTCTTTCTGAGGCATCAACAGAATTACAAAATGATAGAGAAATAGCAATGACAGCTGTCACTAAAACTCCATATGCTTATGAATGGGTTTCATCTCAATTACGTAAGACTGATAGAGAATTAGCTTTGAAAGCTGTTCAAGGAGATGGTTTAATGATAAGTTGTGTTGCAAATACTGAATTTAAATTGGATTTAGAAATTGCACTAACTGCACTCAGTCTAAGTGGAAGAGCATTAGTCTTCACTGAATCTAAATTGAGAACTAATGAAGAGTTTATTCTTGAAGCTATTAAGAGAAATGGATTCGTATTAAAGTATGTAGTAGGTTACATTCCATCAAATAGAATTTCAGAGGAAATGATTTTACAAGCAATTTATCAAAATGGATTTTCACTTAACTATTCAATTGAATTATTGAGAGCGAGAATGAATAATTGTTATCCTGAATTATATTTACCATCATCATCACCAACAATATTAGGAAATTAACTTTTGAATTCATTGAACAGAAAATATGAAGCAATTTCACTTCTTGTGAATAAAGCCAATCATTAATGAACAGCTCATAATCTTAATAATTATTTGTAAACAAGAGATTTGTAAAGTAGAGAGTGTATGGGATGAACAGCACAAAATTTGTAGTTGAATTGGATATTTCATTAATTTTCCGTCGGATTCTTAACAACCAACAACAATATGAGCAACCACAAGAAGAACACAATAATTAAAAATATTTCCATTGATTGTGGCTGTCAACAGCAATTAAACATTTGCTTCATATTACTTTCTATTGGAGTAAGTATTTTCATCATCATTCCGAAATTAATATTTTTCTATTCTTTATGAACTGAAACACACTTTACAATCACTCTAAATATGTACATTATGCTCTTTGGAACGTTCAAACAAAACCATTTTAACAAATGTAGAAACATTTACAAACCAAGGCTTTTACCCATATATTTTCATCACAATATAATTTCATCACACATAATAATATTATTATTATTATTTATTATTTATTGCAATTTAACCATCATACAAAATAGATTCTCACTCTATCAACTCTATCAATTCTATCATTATGGTCAATCAAAGTAATAACAATAACAACTCTAACAGGAGAATTGAAATGATCGCTCATCATATCGCACCAGGAAGTTTAAGTCATGATGAGAGTATTAATAGTTCTTCCAGCCTTGATTTTCTTAATCAAAAAAAATCACTCCTCTCTGATAGCATTGACTACGAGCAACAATCATTTTTGTATAGTAACACAACAGCAGCTTCTAACAAAATGACAAGCATTTTCGGTACCATTCCTACTGCTCCTAGAGATCCAATCTTGGGTTTAAGTGAAGCATTCAAAGAAGATACAAGTCCAAGCAAGGTTAATCTTGGTGTTGGTGCTTATAGAACAGAAGAAGGTAAACCATTGGTTTTAAATGTTGTTAAGAAGGTTGAACAAAAGATCCTCGAACAAAACTTGGACAAGGAATACATTCCACAAGATGGTTTGGAAGCATTCAAAAAAGTCTCACCAAAATTAATGTTCGGAGAAAACTGCAAGGCCCTCCAAGAAGGTCGTATTGTTTGTGTGCAATCAATCTCTGGTACAGGTGCATTGAGATTGGGAATTGAATTTATTGCCAAGTTTTTACCTGCTGGTACTGCCTTATATGTTAGTAATCCAACTTGGATTAATCACATTCAAATTTGTCAATCTGCTGGTGTTCCAGTTGGATATTACAGATATTTCGATAATAAGACAAATGGATTGGCTTTCAATGATATGATTCATGATTTAAAGACAATTCCAAACAAGTCAGTCGTTCTTTTGCACTCTTGTGCTCACAATCCAACAGGTGTTGATCCAACTCCAGAACAATGGTCAATCATTGCTGATGTTATGCAAGAAAAGGGTCACTTTACTTTCTTTGATAGTGCTTATCAAGGATTTGCAAGTGGTGATTTGGATAAGGATGCTGCTGCTATTAGAATGTTTGTTGATCGTGGTATTGAAATGTTGGCATCTCAAAGTTATGCCAAGAATTTTGGTTTATATGGTGAAAGAATTGGTGCATTGAACATTGTTGTAAATAATGTTGAAACTGCCAAGCAAATTCAATCACAAATGAAGGTTATTGTCAGATGTTTATATTCATCACCACCATTGCAAGGTGCTAGAATTGTTGCAATGACTTTAAGTAATCCTGAATATTTTGCTGAATGGAAGAAGGAATTAATCATGATGAGTGACAGAATTAAGGAAATGAGACAATTACTTTTTGATGCCCTCAAGAAGAGAAATACACCAGGTAATTGGAATCACATTCTTGAACAAATTGGCATGTTTTCATTCACTGGTCTTCAAAAGAAACACGTTGCTGTCTTGATTGAAAAATACCATATTTATCTTACTGATAATGGTAGAATTAGTATGTGTGGTTTAAATAGAAAGAATGTTGAATATGTAGCCGATGCTATTGACTTTGTTGTAAGAAATGTTTAAATTAATGTGTATATTCCCCTTCATCGATTCATTGTAAATAAATTATCTTTTTCTTGCAGAATGTTCTCTTTCCAATTTTCTATTTTCTTCTCTTGATTGTTTTGCAAATTCCTTCATTCTACAATTATTAAATTTTTCAATTTCCTTTTCACATCCGACAATACCTCTATTATTTAAAACACAAACTTGAAGAGCATCTTCTTCTAAATTACATAATTGTGTTCTATTTCTTTTCTTTTCCTCGAATGGAACAATAAAACCTCCTTGTTGTTCAATTTCTTGATCAAATTCTGATTTATTTTGTTGAGACATTTTTTTAGGCTAAAACTCCACTTGATTTACCAGTACTCTTTCTTTCAGTTTCAGCAATAGCTTCATGTTTAAATTTAATCTTGTACTTTTCCTTGAATGCAAGTAATTCTAATTCTTTATCTTCTAAATCTTGTTTTAATTTCTTTTCAGTGAGTTCAAGCTAAATAATTCCGAATTTTCAAGTGCGTCCATATTATTATTATTATCATTTTCAATTATTATCAGGAAAGATTGATGATGACAAATAGTAAGATGATGACGACGAAGACATATTTCAATTATCTTTTTCATTGATATTATAAACTTACATTTTCCAAATTACCTTCGACGGCTGGAATAACTTCTTTGATTGTTCGTTCAACTAAAACACCTCCGACAACTCTAAAACATTTTCTATCACCATCCAATTCCTTGAGAGCAGAAATAACGGAACTAAATTATACAATTTAATAAATTATTTTTCCACCTATGATGATCAAACATACCCATGATCTCTAACTTCCAATTCAATTCTTGCCACAGTGGAGGCAAAGTTGTTGTATTCTTGTTGCAACTTGGAGAATTGTTCAAGAATTTGGTCTTCTTGTTGTTGTGTAAATTCAGATTCACTCATTTTTTAATTTATTATTTGATGATGATTTGATGAATATTAGCATCACTTGACAATCACCATACTAATACAACAATAAGAAGAACAATGAATACACTATTAGTTTTGATGAGACACAATTGATGGTTGTTCATTGCTTAATAGGCTTGTTGAAATTTACTCAATAATTATTGTATGACTTTGATAATTGACAGCTATTCATTTAATACTTGATAACTCTCTAGTCTTCCCATTAGAAGCTATCCAAAAATTCCGATACTGAAGTAATATCTAACAACAGCTAGAGATTCTTCATGATGGAGGTGAAGGAATTTGAAAAACACGTGTTCCTCCAACACGACCCAACATCCATTCAAATAAACAATAAAAAAAATTCAGCACGTCGACATAAAAAAAAGGCTTTGTTCAAATCCCATGCTGCTGATTCCGAAGACCATCAACGACAACACTCTCGGAAAGACTAGTCTTCTGAAGAGTTGTACAACTCCATCAATTAAAGTTATTTTTATTCTTCTTATTATTACAGCAATATGTACCATTGCTCAACCACAACAAAAAAGTAAAACAGCAGAAGAATGGATTGAACTTGGAGATAAAGATTTTAGAAATAGAGATTATCAACAAGCTATTTCAAAATATACTTCTGCACTTGAAGTTGAAAGAGAAAATAAGAGAGCCTATTTAAAAAGAGCAGAAACTTATCAATTATTGAAAAAGTTTAAATTTGCATTATCTGATGTTGATTCTTTAATTAATATTCAATCTGATCATACTCAAGCATTATCTATGAAAGGACAATTAGCCTTATCACTTGGATTATTTGATCAATCAGTTTCAGCTTTTAATTCTTTATTAAAATTGAAACCAAGTGATGATACTAAGGAAAAATTGAAAAAAGCCTTATTAGGTAAATCATTATATTCTGAAATTGTTAAAAATCCAGAAAGTAGTGATATTCAAGAAAAGTTTGATTTAAATTCTAATGAAAATAGTAAGAGATGTGTACAAGTAATTACAAAATTACTTTCAGAAGAAGTTGGAGCAAGAGAAAGCGTTGATTTAATAATTGAACGTGCACATTGTTCACTTCGATCAAAATTATTACAACTCTTAATGCAAGATATTAAAACTATTTATGCTAAAGATAATACAAATGTACAAGCAACAATACTCTATTCAAAATATTTATATTTATTAGGAGATATTGAAACTGCTAAAAATACTATTAAAACTAAATGTTTAAGAGTAGATCCAGAAAATAGAAATTGTAAAGAATTATTTAAATTATTTAAACAAGCAGAAAGATTAAATGAACAAGCAAATAATGATTTCAATTCTGGAAATCATAATTCTGCAATTAAACATTTTAAAGAATATATTGAATTAATGGAAAATGATGCTAAATCAATTTTACCTGGTGTTGATATGATTGATGTTAAAGTTAAAACATGTCAATCATATGGTGAAGCACAAGATCATACAAATGCAGATGAGGGTATTAAATTGTGTACATCAGTTATTGATTCATTAGGTAATTCAGATAATTCTGAATATAAAATGGCATGTTTAATTAGTAGAGCTCAATTACATGTCACTTTAGATGATTTTGATAAAGCTAAAGCAGATGCTAATCAAGTTAGAGAATCTGAACATGCTAACAAACATCAACAAAAGTTACAACAAATTCTTGGTAGAATTCAACAACAAGAAAGAATTAATTCTCAAAGAGATCACTATAAGGCTCTTGGTTTTGATAGAAAGAATAAGGATCAAGTTACATTATCAGATATTAAGAAAGCCTATAGAAAATTAGTTAAAATCTATCACCCTGATAAACATAAAACTCAAGCAGATAAAGATAAGGCTGCTAAAAAGTATAAGGAAATTACTGAAGCCTATGAAGTTTTAAGTGACGATTCAAAGAGGCAAAGATATGATGCTGGTGAAAATGATTTCCAACATGGTGATCAAGGTGGTCATCACGGAGGTTTCCAACATGGTAATCCTTTCGGTTCATTCTTCCAAGAAGGTGGTGGTTTCCCAGGTGGTGGAGGTGGTGGTTTCAGATTCCACTTTGGATAATTCTTTACCAATAATACCTTAGTAACTATTTTGAATAAACAAATAATCTCTTTAAAATTTAATAAATTCATCTAATCTTTTATCAAGTAATAATTTAAAGTAAATTTAATTTTGTACAAACAATAACTCTCAAACATTGATCTAATGCACCTGCAACAGCTAAACCTTCCTTATCTCTATTCCAATCGAAACAGCAAATAGGTTGTGAAGAAATTGTTTGTTTTTGAATGAGTGAAACTGTACCAGCCACACCTTCAGGTGGATTTCCAATCTTTCTCTCAGAAGGATAATTACTATTAAGCATTTAATAAGTATGTGTTATAAAAAGAGAAAAAAAACTACTTACTATTTGTAAAGTGAAAGTAAACCTGAACCAGAGGCTACAAGGAAAACATCTCTATTTTGAGGTAAATGTCTTCCCATCCATATAGTTGATGTATTTTCTTTCAATTTTTCACTCACTGAAGCATAACCCTTCTCTGGATGTCTTGTTCTCATATCTAAAACATTGAATCTACCCTCAAGAGTAGTTGCTAATAACTTATTCATTTCAATATCACGTCTATCAAATTGTAAAGAACAAATACCATTCTTTAAATTAGTTTCCCACAGAATACTATTAGTTCTCAAATCAAAAATCTTTAAATCACCATTTTCATAACCACTTGCACAAACTCTTTCATTTGCATTGAAAGAATTTCCTAAACAAACAGCCCAACAATCAACTTTTCCATTTGAAGGTTCTAAACTAACAATTGGTTTTTGTTTTTGTCTTAAATCCCAAATTTTAACACAACCATCTCGTGATCCAGTTGCAATTTCAGGAGGTCCATAACTTAATCCACATCCATCAATACAATTAATTATTTGTGAATGAGCATGTTCAATTTTAAATATTGGTTGTTTTGCTTGTTTTGAAATATCATATAATAATACATTTCCATCAAAATCTCCACAAGCTAAATGTCTTTCTTCAATTCCTGTTGCCTCAAATGTACAACACTTGATCGGATGTTTATTCTCAATCTCATACAACATGTTTACATCTTTACCATCATCCGATAATGCATACACTTGTAAACATCCTGTTCCTCTTGCTACACCTCCTGCTGCTACAAATCTAGCACTACTTGGAACCCATTTGCAATCATTTATGGTCCAATTAAGAGGTTTGCTAATATGTTCAATGATTCTTGGTTTGTCCATTTTTTTGTATTTGTTTTTTCAAAGCCTAATTGTTGTAGTTGGCATGGTGTTGTATGAAGTTTATTTATGGATTTAACTTGAAAATTGTATGATAGAATTAATAGATATTGTTAGTTGAAGATTGAAGGTGATTCACATGATGACAATGTCTTTGAATATTAACTTGAAATAATAATAATTAAAATTGAAATTAATATATAAGAGAAAAAACCTCAAGTTCTTTTTATTTTTCCTGAGATGAAAATTGGGTTCCCACGTTCGTAAATTTACATTTGATACACTTATTCGTCTTCTTCCTTCTTCAATCTTTCCTTATCGGCAAGCAATCTGGCGTTCAAATCGTCAACCATTCTCTTGGCAGTACCTAAAATAATGGTCATGTTACCAGACATGAAGAAAGCGGCTTCTGGAACTTCATCGTATTTACCTTCAATGATACCTCTGGCTTCTTCGACAGCATCTTCCAATTCGACGAAATAACCTGGCTTACCAGTAAAGACTTCAGCAACAGCGAAAGGTTGAGTCAAATACTTTTGCAATCTTCTGGCACGATCGACAGTCAATCTATCTTCATCAGACAATTCGTCCATACCCAAGATAGCAATAATATCTTGCAAGTTTTGATATTCTTGCAAACACTTTCTGACACCGTCAGCAGTATCGTAGTGATATTTACCAATGGCAGAAGGATTGATCAAACGAGACATGGATTCCAAGGCATCGACGGCTGGATACATACCTTGTTCGGCAATTTGTCTGGACAAGACAGTTGTGGCATCCAAGTGCGCAAATGTAGTAGCTGGTGAAGGATCGGTAATATCGTCAGCAGGAACGTAAATAGCTTGGACTGAGGTAATAGAACCCTTCTTTGTGGAAGTAATTCTTTCTTGCAATTCACCAATATCGGTAGACAAGTTAGGTTGATAACCGACAGCAGATGGAATTCTACCCAAGAGAGCAGAGACTTCAGAGTTAGCTTGAGTGAATCTGAAAATGTTGTCAATAAAGAGCAAGACATCTTGTCCTTCTTCATCTCTGAAATATTCGGCAATAGACAAGGCAGTTTGACCAACTCTAGCTCTAGCACCTGGAGGTTCGTTCATTTGTCCGTAGACAAGGGAGGCCTTTGAACCTTCACCATCAACAACAATGACTCTAGATTGGATCATTTCCAACAACAAGTCAGTACCTTCTCTGGTTCTTTCACCGACACCACCAAAAACTGAGAAACCACCGTGCTTCTTAGCAATATTGTTAATAAGTTCCATGATAACGACTGTCTTACCGACACCAGCACCACCGAACAAACCAATCTTACCACCCTTTGGATATGGGATCAAAACGTCGATAATCTTAATACCGGTAACCAAGATTTCGTCTTGTGTAGTTTGTTCAGAAAGGACTGGAGCATCTCTGTGGATTGAGTATCTGTTCTTAGCATTGACTGGACCTCTTTCGTCGATTGGTTCACCCAAAACGTTCAAGACTCTACCAAGAGTTTCTCTACCGACTGGGACAGTGATTGGGCCACCAGTGTCAACTAATTCCTTACCTCTGAAGAGACCATCAGTTGGTGAAATACAAATGGTTCTGACTTCGTGTTCACCCAAGTGTTGAGCAACTTCCAAGACGATTGGTTGACCGTTTGGACCTGGCAACAACATGTGGAGAGCGTTACCAATAGGTGGCAAAGCACCTTCAAAGATACAATCGACGACTGGACCGATAATTTGGGAGACTTTACCTCTGTTGTATCCAGCCCACTTTTCAGAAGTTTCCTTCTTAGTCTTCATGAGGTTATTGTATCTGTCAGTCAAAGTCTTAACTTGAGCATCGTCCAATCTACCAGCCTTCTTACATTCAGTAACGAAGCTAGTGTATTCAGTTTGGGAAAGGTAGTACAAGAAGTCATCAGAGAATTCATCGTTTGGTGATGATTTGACACCAGCGGTTTCTCTTTCCTTCTTCCACATTCCAATTTCTTCCTTGGAGAGAGAAGCGTAACAACGAGCTGTTGAACACAATTAAATTTAAATTATTAAATGATAACACAACGCAAACATTTTCAACAAGATATTTGTTCGCAAGTTAATATTTAGACAACGCGTTTAATTTTCAAACTTTTCTCTAGTCATCACTTACCATTCAAAACGCTCTTGTTGAGACTCTTGATCAAAGAAGTCTTCTTAGAGAATGATCTAAGAGATGAGCTTAACATTTTTTCGAGGTTTTTTTTTTGGAGAGTCAACCCTTCTCCTTCGTTACAACCTCTTTATTTACAACCACTTCCCGCTATTTTTGTTCCGGCTTCTGCGCCCACACGCACAACAAGTCATCATCACACAGCAAAATTCACACACCACACAACGTAAACCAAAGCCTTCAATTAGTTTTTGTTGTTTGTTGTGGTGTGACGAAGAGACAAGATGGATGTTGATACTTTCAATTCTCTTTTTCAAAATGGTCCGACTTGACAACAATAACACCTTCATTATCCATTAGTTAATCATTGTCATTACCTCCTGTAAATAATAGAGGGAATATTAAATGCATACATTATTATTGAAAGGTACAATACAACAATTAAACTTCATAATTTGCATAATGACAACGAACATTAATAATATCTTGTCAAAATAATAACATTGTAAACTTCAGTCAAAATGATTTTAAAAAAGATTTTATTTCCTAGCCTTTTTATAATTGAAGGCTTGTTTTTCAAATTGTTTAAATGATTGAGTGTTATCATCATCACCATCATTAATTGTATGATGTTTATAAACAATATGATTACGATGAGAATGACAATTATTGATGTTATTTGTTGACACTTGTTGATTACCACCATTATTATCAATTGTTATTATTATTATTATTATTACATTTAATATCATTATCATTACTATTATTATTATTACTAATAATATCATTATTTAATGTGTTATCAACAATATTATCAATATTATTATTATTTAAATATTTTAATTTTAATTTTTTAATTTTTTTAAAATGTTTTTCTGATAAATTAAATTCACTTGTTGTAAAATCACATTGAAATATAATAGTAAATAATAATTTAAAAATAGATTTCTTTTCTAATTTACCATATTTAATTTTATTAAAATAATTTCTATTTA
The DNA here is from genome assembly GCF_000004985.1 of Naegleria gruberi. Classification (NCBI taxonomy): domain Eukaryota; phylum Heterolobosea; class Eutetramitea; order Acrasida; family Naegleriidae; genus Naegleria; species Naegleria gruberi. Next base: position 320,959 of record NW_003163318.1, on the reverse strand, counting down.
ATTTTTTATAACATGAACAAGTACAAGTAAAAGTAAATAAAAATAAAATAATTAAAATTAATAAAAATAAAATAATAATTAAAATAATTTGAATATATGAATCTAATTGTAAAATATAATCTAAAATTGTATTAATATTTAAATTTTGTAAATTATTTTCTAATAATAAATTAATTTTACAAAATTGTAAATTTAAAATTGAATCATTCCAATAGGAAATATAATTTTCATTACAAATACATGTAAAATAATTATTTAAAATACCATTATTACATTCAATATTTTTAAAATTAATATTTTCAATACTATTTAATATATCATTACTATATATATTATTTACTATATTTATACATGTATTATTTTGTAAATTATAAATTTGTGTAAATTGATTACATTGTATTGGTATTTCACATTTTAATAAATTATAATTAAATATAATTTTATCTAAATATTTAGATGAACAATTAATTGGTTTACATATATATTCATTATAATCAAATTCTAAATCTATATTATTACAATCATATTCACATTTAATTTTATTATTTTCAATTATAGTTTTTATATTTAATTTAAATACACTATTAATATTACTATTAGATAAAGATGATGTTGGTGATGTTGGTATTATATTACATTGTGATTCATCTTTAGATATTGGTATTATTATATTATTATTATTATTATTAGAATTATCATTGGATTGATATTGAAATGTTACAATTTCTTCAAATAATACTTGTCCATTATCACCTATATTAAATATACATTTACCTGAATTTATCTATTTATATTAATTATTAGATTAAATTATTATTAAATAATATTAATTAAATTATTATCATGTAATATTATCATAACAATTATTATATAAATTATTTTTGAATCATTTTTGAATAATTAATGAATACTTACATTTAAATTAGTATTAAATATAAATTTACTAACATCATATCCTGATATTCTTTTTTGAGTAAATTGACTTGATGTTTTCTATATTTAATAATTAAATAAAAATATTAAATAAAATATAAAAATAATTAAATTAAAAATATATTAATAAAAAAACATACATTACAAATAAAATTATTATTTTGTAAAATACAACAATCAATTAAAGTAATTTCAACTAAACCATCAGATTCAATATTATTAAAAATATCTAAATAAATAGAAATTAAATAATTATCAATTTTAAAAGAACCTTTTGATACTATATTTGGATTTGATTTTAATTTTAATAATGAAAATGAATTTGAATCTCCAAATGGTAAATTAATTAAAATTGTATTTTTAATAGTTTTTACACAATTAAAATTAATTAAATTTTGATTTTTATCTTTAAAATAACAATCATCAATTAAATTTAATAAAAATTTAGATCTAAAACTATAAAATTGATCATATATATTATTATTTCCTAATATGGTAACTATATCACCTAATTCATCATTACAATTAATATTATTTTTATAAATTTCTTTAGTAATTCCAATTTTATTTATATCTTTATTAATTAAATTTTTAGGAATTACAAAACCATCTAATTGATTTTCAGGTATAATATAATAATGTGTTAAATAATAAAAATCTAAATTTGTTAATTTTAAAAAATCATTTTCAATTGAAATTTTAATTCCTTTAAAAATTAATGATTTTTGATTATTTGATAACATTAAACTATATTTTAAATCTAATTGTTGTATTGTAAATTGAATATAATATTGTAATTGTGATTTTCCAATTTCATATTGATTATAATTGGTAGTATTATAATTTAATTTTCTAATATTATAATATTTATTTGAATTTAAATTTGAATTTGAATTATCATTATAATAATAGGGTCCACAACATTTAGAATATTCATCCATATTATTATTATTTAAATTATTACAATCTTTAACACTTGTTTCAATAGTTTCATATGAATTTTTTAATGTTTTAATAAAAGTTAATGGATATGATACTTTTAAATCAGTTCTTTCTATTTTAATAATAATATCATTAGATAATGAATAAAAATCAGTTGAATCTAAACTATTTTGAATTTTATCATCTTTTGAGAGTGAGAGTTTTAAATCACGTGGAACTCCTTCATCTCCAAATTTAATGGCAATTTGAAATGTTGATGATGAGGAACATCCAGATGATGTAGTAGATGTAGATGTAAATATATCACTATTAGAATTGGATAATAATGAATTTGATAATGAACATGTTTTCATTGAATAACTTGTTGTAAATGATGCACATTTAATATTATTAATTAGAAATAATAATATTAATAGGCATAGTAATAGAGGATTTAATATTTTGATCATTTAATTATTAAGTGTGATGATGATGATAGATGAATATATTATGGAAAATAATCAGTGAGGGGAAGAACCTTAAAAATTCTTTAATTTTTTTATATATTGATTTATTAAGAAATTACCTTATTAATCATATTTTCATAATTTCAAATTAGGTATGGGTATTACTCGTGTAATATATAAACGGTCATTTACAACTTTAACACTACTTATTATTTGATAATTTTCTCTCTCCTTTCTTAATTTTGAGATCAACAAGTATTAACCACGTACCACCTCATCATCAGATATTTATTAAACAGTTGTTATTAATTGGAGAGTTTATATCAATTAGCTAAATATCCAAAACCATAGAGAGATTTCATTCTTTAAATGTTGCAAGTTCAAGTGATCTTCATCGATGTGACAACTAGATGTGATTAGAGAGACAAACCAATCCATGACTATTTCAAACATTGTTGTACCTTATAGATTCTCAATGACCAATACGTACAAGGTGGACAATCCAAAACAGTAAAGTATTTTTTCCCGCCCACAAACTACAAATCGTTACAAATATGTAGAGATTAAAAAAACAAGTTTAAAGGCTTTGCAGAGTCTCTTCTTTCAGTGGATTCAAACGTATTGCAACCACTGTATATTATCAACATTATTATCATCAAAATAATATATAACTTCTAACTCACTCTAGGTTTTAATAGTTTGAAAATGGGTAATGCAGCTGGATGTGCAACAACAAATAGTGTTCAACCTCAGCAAAATAGTCATGATCGTTATAAAGACAATGATGTACCACAAGATGTGGGGAAATCAGCAACTACAACAATAGCACATCAAGAACGATCAACAAGGGATGAAAAAGCACAATCTACACTTGTTCAACCAATTTCAAATATAAAGGATGAAGCAGAAGAAAAGAAGGAAGATACCACTTCATCCAATGAAGCCTTTGAATCTTCTGTTATAGTTGAAATACCAAAAGGAAAATCACTAAGATATATAACATGTAAAGATTTACATCAAGATAAGGAAACAGATTTAATGAGAGTATTATATAGAATGGATGAGGTAATTGCTTATAACACTCATCAATTAATGGAGAGTGATTTTATGTTTTGTGTATTTTCAAATGTAGATAAGAATATTGTTATTTATTCTCTATCTGATGGTTTAGATAAGTTTTATTATCATATTAGAGATGCTGAAAGTATTCATCAAGATAAATTTATGGTATTTGAAGATAGTCCATCGAATGAAAAGGAACAATTATCTTTATTTATTCTATCAGTTCAAAATTGTGTTCTTAATTCAGAATTAACAATTGAACCTCAACCAGATGAATCAATTGAAGTTTTCCAAAAATTGAAAAATGATGTTGGAAAAGTTATTACAATTGCATTACATTTATATCCTCTAAAACATAATATTGATATTAACATTAGAGATACTTTTATGATGATTACAAAATATTCAAAATTGCAGAAACAAAAATTTGATTCTGAAAAGAAGGATGATTTAGAAAGACAACATAGTTTGGAATTAAAATTAAAACAAGAATCTGAAAAGAATTTAACTGTTGAAGTTTTACATTTATCTTCTCAAAGATCATCAAATCAAGATGTTAATGAAGAAGAGGATGGATTTCTGGGTGATGATATTAAGAAAATTGAAGATGATCCACATACTCCAATTACACCAGAAGATTTAGCTCCACCATCACAACCAATAACAGCAAGTGTATCTAATGATCATCATTCTAAAGGTGGTGCTACTAGTAGTAATTTAACTGAATTGATATCTTCTTTAAAAGCTCATGAAAATGATGAAGTGAGACAATTAGTTTCAAGAATTGAATTAATTTTAACAGATCCAACAGCCACCAATTCAACAAAATCACCATTAGCAAGTTTATTAGTATCAAAAGCATCATCACATAATATGGGAGTTAAATCAACTGTTAAAGATATTTTAATATCAGATGAACATGATTCTGAAACACAAAAATGGTTATCATCTGAAGTATTACATGGATCACTTGTTGAAGATAGTACAGATTTATCATGGAAGAAACGTATTAAGGCATATACTAAAGCATTAGTATTTACAAATTATTTAAAAGAAATGAGTTCAATAGGTAGAAAGAGTGCCAAAGATTCATTAGCAATTGTACCTAAGGATGATATTCCATTGAAAGTTAAGGAATATTTAAAAGAAAATTTATTGGATTATTTTAAATTTGATGTATTTGAATTTAATAAGATTGCAGAAGGTGAACCATTATATTATACATGTTTATATATATTTCAAACATTTGATTTAATTGGACCATTGAATATACCAATTGGTACTTTGAAGAAATTCTTAAAACAAGTAGAATCTAATTATTTTAATAATCCATATCATAATAATTGTCATGCAACTGATGTTGTTCAAACTGCTATTAGTTTATATGTTAAATGTTTTTCACATACAAGTCCATCTTCACCTCATTCACCTCAATCTCAATCACAATCAACACAATCACAGTCACAATCATCTCAATCTATTCAATTTAATAATTTTACATTAGAAAATAATTTAAATTTCAATCTAGTACCATTAGATATATTAGCATTAGTTGTTGCATGTTTAGCTCATGATGTTTGTCATCCAGGAGTTACAAATTTATTTGAAAAGAAAACAAGAAGTGAAAAGGCAATCATGTTTAATGATCGTTCAATTTTAGAAAATTTTCATTGTTATAATTTATTTAAAATACTAGGAAAGGAAGAATTTAATATATTTGTAAATATGTCAAGTAATCAATATGAATATTTAAGAGAATTAATAGTTGAAATGATATTAGCAACAGATATAAGTCAACATTTCTTAATTGTTGGTCAAATTAAATCCAATGATATATTTAATAAGGAAAAGTTTAGTATTGAAAGAAAGGAATGTTTATTAGCCTTATTAAAAGTAATAATTAAATGTGCAGATGTTTCAAATCCAACAAAATCATATCAAGTTTATGGTAAATGGGTTAATAGAGTAATGACTGAATTTTATAATCAGGGTGATACTGAAAGAAATTTAAAAATTGATATTTCACCTTTTATGGATAGAAATACTCAAAATGTACCAAAATGTCAAACTGGTTTTATTGAATTTATTGTAATGCCTCTATTTAATTTATTATTTGATTTTAAACCTGAAGAAACTGAATTAATTAAGAAACAAATTCAATCCAATCATTTAACAATGCAAGATTTAACAAAATCAACTCAATTAACTTTACCTTTAGTGTTGGAACATGTTCATCAACAAACTGGTTTAAATATTATTCAATATGAAGAGAATTATAAAATTATTAAAACTAATAGAGATGATAGTCCTCTCAATGATGTTCATGAAATTGATGATACAAAGAAGGAACATCACATTGTTAAGGCTGAGGATACAAAACATCAAGATATTACCATTGAACAACCACCTCATAATGATAATGAGGAAAAGAATGATTCAAGTCTTGAACATTCTAATCACAATACCACAACAACAGAACATAAACATTCAGATCCTCTTGAAGAAGAAGATTTATAATATAAATAATAAACACACACAATCAATTTATCTTTTCATAATTCAATAATAAAAAATGGAAAATAATTCAACTACACAACAACAACTCAAATCATCATCAATAACAACAACAATACCATCATCATCATCCAATAATAATAATAATAATAATAATAGTAAATATAAATATACAAAAAGAGCCTATTTAACATCATTAATGATTAAAATACCACAAGATGGATATTCAACATTAATTAAATATCCATTTTCAATAATCGGAACATTTTCATCTTTATTTATATTTCAAAAATCATTTAAAAAGATATCTAATAAATATATTAATACTCTAACACAAATATCAACTGGATTAACATTTGGATTTTTATTTTATCAAATATCATTACCATTATCTAATTTTTATTTAAAAACATATTATACTACTAAATTATGTTCATATGCTTTATTTAGAGATTTATTTGGTCCTTATTATCATGATGATTTTACTATTAATATTGAAAATAATAATAATATTATATCTAATAATAATAATATGTTAATGATAATATTGATGATAATATTATGATAATAAAAAATAATTTTATTGTAAAGATTTTTTTAAAAAAATGCACTGAAATGAATAGTAAACAATTTTTATCATTTTATTCATCATCATCATCATCATTACCTATATTATTTAATAATGAAACATTTTTATTAAATAATAATAATGAAAATAATCAAGAAATATTATTTTCATCATTTTTATGTCAATGTTTACCTACTAAAAAAGGAAATAATCATTATAATGAATTTATTGCATTAATATTTAGAGAATGTTTTTATGAAACAAATGAAATAACAAGTTATATATTAGGATTATTAAGTATATTAACAAGTATGATTAGTTTATTTCCACAAGTTATTAAAAATTTTGTATTTAAATCTGCAAAAGGTTTATCAATTTATTTATTCCTTATTTGGATGATTGGTGATGTTACTAATTTAATTGGTTGTATTTTAACAAATCAATTACCTACTCAATTATATTTAGCTATTTATTATGTTTTTATGGATATTTTAATTATTACTCAATATTGTTATTATGAAAAATTATTTATTTTATTTTTTAATTTTATTTTAAAAAAATTTAATCAATTAAAATATAATCAATTAAATTCACATTGGATTATTTCTTTATTTGTTTTATTATTATTTTTTAATATATTTATTAGTAGTAGTAGTGGTGATGGTAGCAGTACTGTAAAATTATGTAATACTTCAATTATTAATAATGATAATGAAATTGCAAATATAATTGGAATTATAATTTCATATATATCATGTACTTGTTATATTATTGCATACATTCCACAAATTATTAAAAATTATAAAAAGAAGAGTGTTGAAGGTTTATCTGTAAGTTTTGAAATAATTTGTTTTAAATTTATTTATTTAATTATTTTTAACAAAATTAATTTAATTATGATTAATTATTAAATATATTTATAGTTATTAATGTTTATTATTGATACATTAACACAAGTATTGTATTTAATAAGTATAATATTATTTTATATTACAAATACAATGGATGTAGTTTCAACATTTCCTTACATTTTAGGAAGTATTTTTACTTTATTATTTAGTTTTATTATTGCTATTCAATTTTATTATTATAAAAATAACAAGTCAATTTCAACACTAATTATTCCATCACTACAACATCCACCTCAACAACATGAAGAAGAATACATTCCAATTCAATAAAATTTCAAATTTAAAAAATTATTATTAAAACAGTCAAATATTATTAAATATTAGTATTAAAATTAAATAAAAATTATAAATTTATTGAACAAATTGCATTTCCTTCAATTGATCAGAAACAATAAAGTTAGCTTCAGTCTTTGATTTAATTTCATCAACAGTAACACCAGGGAAATGTTCAATTAAAACTAAACCTTGTGGAGTAACATCAAATACAGCCAATTCAGTAATAATTCTATTAACAACTTGTTTACCAGTTAAAGGTAAAGAACATGATTTCAAAATCTTTGGAGAATTACCCTTAGCAGTATGTTCCATTGTAACAACAACACGTGAACCAGATGAAACTAAATCCATAGCACCACCCATACCTTTAACCATTTTACCTGGAATAATCCAATTGGCTAAATCACCACTTTCAGATACTTGTAAAGCACCCAAAACAGTCAAATCAATATGACCACCTCTAATAATACCAAATGAATCAGATGAAGAAAATGTTGATGATCCAGGTAATGTTGTAATTGTTTCTTTACCTGCATTAATCAAATCAGCATGTTCATTACCAGGTGTTGGATATGGTCCCATACCTAAAATACCATTTTCAGATTGTAAAGTAATGGTAACACCTTTTGGTAAATGATTGGATGCAAGTGTTGGAATACCAATACCTAAATTAACATACATTCCATCTTGGAATTCTAATGCAGTTCTTCTAACAATACGTTCACGTGTATCCCATTTTGATGGATCATTTGAAGAAGTAGAAGATGATGATGATGAATTAGCATCAGTAGGTTTAGAAAGAGTTCTCTTTTCAATTCTCTTTTCATATGGTTCAGCTAAATAAATTCTATCAACAAAAACACCTGGTAAATGAACATGATCTGGATCAATTTCACCTGGTTTAACTAATTCTTCAACTTCAACAATACAAATTTTACCAGCTTGACCACACATTGGATTGAAATTTCTAGCAGTTCTTCTAAAAACAACATTACCATGTTCATCAGCTTTCCATCCCTTAATTAAAGCAAAATCACCTCTAATCCATTCTTCCATTAAATATTTTCTACCATTAAATTCTCTAACTTCTCTTGGTTTAGAAGCAATTTCAATTTCCTTTGAATTTGGTTTAAATTTAATAGCAAAACCACCTTCTTGAATAACAGTACCAACAGCAGTAGGTGTAAAGAATGCAGGAATACCAGCACCACCAGCTCTTAACTTTTCAGCTAATGTACCTTGTGGAAGTAATTCAACTTCTAAATGTCCTCCTAAATATAATTTTTCAAATGTTGCATTTTCACCAACATAGGATGAAACCATTCTTTTAATTTGTCCATTAGATAATAATAATCCTAATCCCCAATCATCAACACCACAATTATTTGAAACAATTGTTAAATTTTTACTACCCAAATCTCTCAAGGCTTCAATCAATTTTTGTGGTGTACCAGATAAACCAAATCCACCAACACAACTATTTAAATAATATTAAGAGAGTTTTTACATTGTGTTTAGATTGTAGATTTAGTGTAGATTGTAGATTGTAGATTGGTGATTTAGATTGGTGTGATTAAGTGTAGATAAGTAGTTTAAATAGTAGATTGGTGTGATTTTAGATTATAGTTTAGTGGTTATGGGAGTGTTTAGATAATAGATTGTAATATAATAGTAATATCATCATCATATTGATCAATCATCATCATATTAATATTAATATATATTTATAAAAATTAATAAATTAATAAATTATATTAATACATACAGTGTAGCACCATCAGGAATATCTTGAACAGCAGTCTTGGCATCTTTAACAACCTTGCTGAGGAATCTAGATTGAACAACAGCAGATTTAATTGGTGTTGTTTGATTAGCCTTCTTGATAATTGGTTGAGCAATTGATTTGAACATTTTTTTTATATTATTGTTGAGGTGTAGAGTGGAATGTGAACGCTCCAAATTAGAGTCCGTAAAGCGATTTTTCAAAAGGTGACCTTTGTCGAATGATATGATAACGGAGTGCTTGCGTTGTGAAAATCATTGTAATCTGTGATTAAAACAACCAATCAATTTAAAAAGCGAGAAAATTTCGCGTTATTCATTTTGTTTGATATTTAGTACTTATTTGGGCCTATCGATAAGGTTCAGTTAAATAATAGTCCTAACTATTAAGTCATTCTTGGATATTAAGAAGTTTAAGATGTGATAAAATATAAATGTTAATTTTTAATGATGAGAGCTTTTTAGGAATAATAGAGTGATGATCAATTATTAATAAAAATATCTAAGGGTCCTTATTAATACTTGATTAATATGCATGCACTAAATATGTAAAGTGATTTGTTGAAATAATAATTTCATATCATGTCATGCATAAGTGCATTAAAATACTATTATATAATAGTATAAATTTAAAAAATCAAATCTTTATATTGTAACAATTACATTAAATTAATAAAATGGAATTGGCAACTTGGAGAGTGCTCTCTTATCAAATGCTCAAAGAAGGCCTAACTATTAAAATAAGTAATAAATATAAACAATCACTTCCAATTTCCATAATATTTGGCAGAGAAACTTTTCACTTTTCAATGAATCAAATTATACATTGGTACATTGGAATATGATATGGAGAAACTAGACATTCTCTTTTTCCCCATTGATTGAGTTCTAAAGTTTGGATTTTTCAATTAATTCAAAAATTTAAACAGATCCGAATAATAACATTAAAACCATCATGATGATAATTTAACTTGAATAAATAGAATGTAGCATATTTAAATATCTAAATTATAGTCATTGATATTGTGTAATTGATCTTTAATTTGAATGTTGAGTTGACCATATATAATAATAAACTTGGTTGATCAATCACAACATTATTAAAAAAAAATGGAAAAACTCCCAACATTGTGTACACAACATTCAACTAACATGGTTCAAACAAGGATGGAGAACTTGTCACACAATGATTATAAATTTCATAATGATATAATATATGAAATAATTTCCTTCTTTGATGATTTTAATTTTATTATCTTGAATTGTACATTGGTATCTAAACAGTGGTTGAATGTTATTTTATCAACATGTTGTAATCTTCATGTTAGTACTACTGCCAGCACTATTAATACTGTTAAAAAATTAAAAATGATGAAATCATTAACAAAACTTAAAATTAGAATTAAAGAAGGAGAAGCATTAAATCATTTAAGTGAATTGAAACAATTAAAAAAACTTCATATTTATGATAGTTATATAGGTGATGAGGGTGTTAGATTTATAAGTGAATTGAAACAATTGACCACTCTTGATATTCGTAATAATGGTATTTCTGAATATGGAGCTAAATATTTAAGTGAATTGAAACAATTAACTTTTCTTATTATTGATAAAAATAATATTGGTGCTAAAGGATCAAAATATATAAGTGAATTGAAACAATTGACCATTCTTATTATTGATAAAAATAATATTGATGATGAAGGAGCAAAATATTTAAGTGAATTAAAACAATTGACCTATCTTAATATTCAAGATAATCGTATAGGTGATGAAGGATCTAAATATATTGGAGAATTGAAACAATTAACTGATCTTTATATTAATAACAATCAAATTGGAAATGAAGGAGCAAAATATTTAAGTGAATTAAAACATTTAATACTTCTTAATATTTCTAACAATCAAATTGGTGATGAGGGAGCTAAATATTTATGTGAATTGAAACAATTAATGGATCTTGATATTTCTTGTAATGACATTGGTGATGAAGGAATTAAATATTTGAGTGGATTGAAACAATTGACCCATCTTGATATTTCCTACAATAAGATTAGAGATGAAGGAGTTAAATACATAAGTGAATTGAAAGAAATAATGTATCTTTATATTAACAACAACTATATTGGTGATGAAGGAACAAAATACTTGAGTGAAATGAACCAATTAAAAGATCACAACAAAGACTTTCAATATAAAGAAGATGAAGATGCCTGATTGGCCAAATGGAAAACCATTGACTTAGAACTTTCGGAATAAAATAAACAAAATATTCAATTTTTCTTTATTGGTTTGGAGGGTCAGCTTCGTTAATCAGTACAGTTCTCATTTGTGAGTAGAAATGCATTACTGAATCTACAAAATTGTGTAAGTGTGTAAAACAAAATAACTACTGAAGATTGTTAAAGATACCATATCTCTGAATACATATGCGTTCAATTTTGTTTTAAACTTTACATATCGAATTGTTGCTTTGCTTTTCTGACATTGGCATATTATTTACACAATTCATTTTGAAACTTCATAGAATGGTCGCAGAACAGACATGCAGGACAGACAACGTAAGTATTTAGTGTAAGTGTACTACCAGTAACAGAATCCAAGGATCATCAAATATTTTTAACAGAAGAGTAGAATACAAAATCAAAGTGGTTAAGATAAGTAACTCTATTATAAGGATAAATTATGAGTAGTCCAAATGGTAGGTGAAATAATCATATTGCGCTATTATGAAATTATGTGCTAATTTGTCGATTGGCCAACAGCTTGGAACGATTGTAATATGTTGTGAAATCGGCACGTGTTGACTCACCTTTGGTGGTTCCATCTAGACGAAATCTACATTTTAAAATGGAACGGCTAGTTTGTTTGATAACATAATGATTTTGTTTACCATAACGAATATTTGTGCTCAATCCTTGTGGTTCCATTTACATCAAATCGACGCCAAAATTGCGATCCTCTCCAAAGTTTACAAAACCAAGCTATTAAAGTATTTTCCAAAAAATGATGATGAATGAGGCCTTGTAATCGACGTTAATTCCTTCAAATGATTGATAACGAGTACTTCTGTTGCAGACTTGGAAAGGAGATCTTTCATGACCTCACTCATTTAACCTTTTTCTTTTCCTCTTCCTCTTGAGCAGGTTGCTCTTCTTGTTTTCCTCTTCCAAATCTGCCTTTCTCCTACGTTCTTCTTCAATTTAGGCTTTTCTCTTTCTTTCATCTTCTAATCATCCTCTTCTAATTGGGCTTTTCTCAAACGATCTTCCTCTTCCTTCTTCTTTCTGTCTTCTACATCCTTCTTATGTCTGGCTTCCTCTTGTCTATCCTTCTTGTTCTTATCTTTTTCTCAATTTGAATTTGATCTTCTAAATGTTTGACCTTTTAATGTTCTTCCAATTCAGAAAACTTTTCAGTAATTTACAACTGAATGATTAACATCCTTATTCTTTGGTTCAGTTGGAACAATAAGCAGAATCATGGATTGAGGACTCATAAGAGCCACTTATATACGAATCCATGCAAGAAACCACCAGCAATTGATGTCACAAAACAGCTGTTTTCCTTTAAATGCTTTTGAGGATATGTTGAACACTGAACATGTAATTGTTCCATGTTCTTATTATTCTTTGTACAATTTCTTCTACTCATACAATCCACACATTTCTCTATCAAATTAAAAAAAAATGATCAACAATAATCATATTATTATTGATCAACAAGAAGATCCTTCCGATCATCATTTAATTGATAATAATACAACTACTATTAACAATGATAACAATGATAATAATGATAATAATACAACTACTACTACAACTACAAGTACAACAACTACAACAACAAGTACATCAATTAAAACAATTTCATTTATATTTAATAATAATTTTGATTTAACACATGAAATGACATTTGAAATAATATCATTTTTAAATACTTATGAATTAACATTATTATCAATGTTAAATAAAGATTGGTATGAATATATTTGTGGTCAATCTATTTTAAATAATAATTTAAATAATGAAATAAAAACACCATGTGATCAAATATGGAAATATTTATTAAAAAATGAAATTGGAATATTATATTTTCCATTTAATTCTGATAAAATTAAAAATTTAAAATTAAATAATTTAAAAAATGAAAGAATTTTATGTCAAACAATTACAAAATATTATTTTAAATTTAAAGAAATTACAAAAACACAATTTAATAATAGATCAGATGATTTAACTAATTTATTTTTTAGAATTCATGTAAAAGGTAATTCTAAAACAGGTAAATCTAAATTTGTTAATAATATTTGTGATAAAATTGATCAAGATTTTAATAAATATGATCAAACTATTGATTTTAGAATTGTAATGAAATCATTTGAATTATTTATTAATAATAATAATAATTTAATTGAATTTAATAATTTAAATAATTCTATAAATAGTAATAATAATAATAATAATAATAGTAAATATATACAAATATCATTTCAAGATCATGGTGGTATAAAATCACCACATTCAAGAAAATCAATATTTTCAGCAAATTTATATTCAGGTAAAACTTATGTAATTTATTTATTTAATGAAAATTTAAATAATTTATTAAATATACCAATATGGAAATTAGATACAAATGAATCTATAAATGGATTAAAAGTAAAATCAAATTCATTAATTGGTAGTAAATTTAAAGATGATGAAGAACAATTAGATGTAATGGAAATAATGTTATTAAATACTTTTAATAATGAAAATGAAAATAATTTAATTAAATATTTAAATAATAATCATTTAAATTTATTAAATAATTCTATTGAATTAGCTATTAATTATCAATTACCATTATTAGTATGTGATTCTAAAAATATACAAAGTTGTAAACATGTTATTTTAATTACAAATATTTTAGAATTATTAATGTATAATATTTTACAATAATATTTTATATATTTATTATTATGTGTTTATATATTTATTTATATATTTTGTAATCTGAATCATATGTATTAAAAGTATTGTATGTATTGAAAATGTAATAAAATTAAATTTGAAATAGTTGTGTGTTACAATTTGTTTTTTTCTATTATAAACTTTAAAAAAATGAGTGAACAAGTTAATCATCATCAACATGTTGATCGGAATAATTCATCATCATCATCTTTATCTATTCAACAACAACAAGATAATAATAATAATAATGAAATAATAGAATATAATAATTTAAATAATGATTTAAATAATGATTTAAAAGATGATGAAGATGAAGATGATGTATATTTTATTGCAGTTCATTGTGGAGCAGGATATCATTCTATTAATAATAATAATTTATATAGAAATTTAATGAAACAATCTATACAACAAACTATTAATCAATATTTTAATAATTTAAATAATTTAAATAATAGTAAATTTATAAATAAAAATGATGAAAATGAAAAAATAAAAAAATGTTTAAATGCATGTTCATATGCTATTTCTATTTTAGAAAATTCACCATTTACAAATGCTGGATATGGTAGTAATTTAAATAGAAATGGTTTAGTTGAATGTGATGCATGTTTATGTTTTTCATCTATTTATAATTTTAATAATAATAATATAAATGGTAATAATAATATAAATAATTTAAATAAT